>NC_140466.1:9765000-10237500 GCF_051167445.1 Perissodus microlepis
TATAACTTATTTATTTCTCAGTGTGTCCCCTCATGTGTTAACCAAGAATATTATGCTTGTGCTTCTGTTTGTTTGTCACACAAGTGTAAAAACAGACAGACAGGAAACAGAGTAACAGCTGATTAGAGTTCGATCCAAGTTGGACATGCGGTTTTCAAAGCTGTGTTGTAACTCATAACAGAATATTTGTATTAAATCGGTTACATTTGTATTTGAATGGGTCCTGGTAACTTTCTAATTGTCTTTATTATTATTTGTTTGTTTCTATTTCTCCTTTACAACAGATTCCCAGTCTTCCAGTAAGTGAAGAGGACTACACCCTGGCTCGTTCCCGTACCTCTCCTTCTTCTCGTACCATGAGTGAGCAGTACCATAACCTCATGGATCACTTGAAAAAGCAGTACGAGGTTAAGATGCACCTTTCCCTCATCTTTATGCTACATTTTATCTGAAAAAGCACCTTCTTGACGTCCACCTTACATACTGATGTTAATGTCACGGTTATTAGTTACGAAATGTTCATACATTTTGTGATTGCGATTCTTAAACAGACAAATAACAGTTGTTCTTTATTTTGTTGTCCTCGCCTACGGTATGTTCTCTCACACACACACAACCAGCCCTCTTTTGTTCTCTCTCCATGAACAGAAATGTCTGGGCCTCTCCCAGCAATTCACAAACACGGGAAACGTGGCCGAGGCTTTAAAGTAAGAAACTTTTTTTTGTATTAGTTTTATAACCGTGGGATTTTTTTTGCAGTCATGTTGGAGCTTAACATTAAATGATCACTGTTTACCTCAAAGGCATCAACACCAACTTCTAGAACAGATCTGGTTGTGATCACATTAAGTATAAATTCACCTTTTCACAAAATTTCAATAAAAATCTGAAATCCAGAGAAAGGGTATTATGACTCAGATTAATGTAGTTTTTCTTCATTTTAATGAATGTCTGTAATAAATCTAACTGAGAACTTCTGTAGTTCTTAATTATATTGTCAGCATGCACACAGTGATTTTAGCTATCTTTATATATGGTTTACCTCTTTATAATATTGTAGTTTTCTTCAAAGATTTCTTTTTCAAAAATTTCAACATTTAACCTTTGAGAATTGTACTTTAAACCTTTTTCTCATCTTCAGAGGGTTTGTCCTGCTTCCTCGTTTTTCTGGCATAGTTTGAAAAATCTTGTCATGTCCTAGAAAATTTGGATTTATTTTTACAGATGATGCGTTGTGTTTTGTAATCGCGGATTTTCAAATGCAGTGATATATGTGTTTGTCTCAGGAAATGGAGCTGTTCAGCTGTGCAGTTATTAAACTTGTTGTATTTCAGTACCAGGCGAGACCAAGATGTGTGTAAATGCATAAAAATGACAAAATCAAACTAAAAGAAAAATGTTTTTTTGTCACACAGATCTAAAAATCATGACTCTGTCTCTCACCCAGGTCTGAGAAGTTACTTGAGGAGACCATGAAGTACATAGAGATTCTAAAGAGCGCCTACACAAAGGGTCATCCAGTCCCCAAGTGCCGCACCGAGGAGAGAACCTTCAACTCTATCAAGTCAGTAGCAAACATTCAGAACACAGATTCATTCATAATAAACACCATCGCAAGTCGCTCAGTTTGTCTGTTGATCCACCACTTTGGTCCAGAAGGATTTCCATAAATCTTTCGTGGTCTCCTCTGGCCAAACGTTACCTGATTTTTCTTCTAGTCATAGTGTTGCCAAGTTCTGCTGCGCTCTGTCAACATTATCCTTATTTAACTATCAAATTTTCAGCTCAGTTTATATCTTAGTAACATCCTGACTGGAGATCAAGTCACTTCAACAGCGTTATCAAAATTAGAAAAGAAAAAACTAACCAGCTCTGTAGTCGGATTAGATTAGTTAGATTATATATTTTGGTTTTTTGTTATTTTTTTTAAATGGTTGATTTAAGCCATGTTTTTAATAAATTTTTAAGGCAGATGTATTTGACAAATGACAAATACATCTGCCTTAAAAACCTAATACAAATCAGCCTGCAGTATAATGGCCAACATGATGTTAATTAATGTAATTCATCCATCCAGAGGACGCCTGTGATAAAGACTACTAATCATCTGTATAACTTTTTGTTACTCATCTTGTGGCGTTATGTCAGTGCCTGCAGAAAAAGGAAAATCTGTCAGTCAGTCAATTAAGCCGCGGTTCATCAAACTGTCACTTTTATTGTGTATTTTTTAAAACATTATAATCAAGATGTTTTGACTCTATGAGGCTTGTCCTTTATATTTAATTTTCTACTCGTACATGAGCTGTTTCATTTTGAAAGCAAATGATTGAACATTAAAGGTAGTGCTTTTCCTGACTGGAGTGATGGATGACTCAGAGTGACTCATTGTGACTCACTCTGCCTCTGCTCCAGTGTCATACGGAGCTAACAGCTAAGCGACTGTGGCGGTGACTCATTCATCAGTTAATTGTTTGCCTCTCCGTGATGCTGACTGTCACTTTTGAAGCTGTTTCTGAATGGTGTTTTTTATGTTTGTTTGTTTGTTGTTGTTGTTTTGCTCTGCAGGATCAACCCCAACCTGACACTCAATGACCTGATACTGTACGTCACCCGAGGCATCAACCTCCCAGCTCCCTCTGGTATTGAAGTCATCCTCATCTTTGAAATTACCAGGCAGTAATCTGTCAGATCGCTGTGCCCTGACACCTAGCTTCTCTCTCCCCACAGGTGTCTCTGCTAATGATCTGGATGCCAGTGTAAAATTTGAGTTTCCTTTTCCCAGCGCGGTGAGAATCTTTCACATTCACTCGCTGCGGACGTTTCAGTCCGTGTATTTACATATGTGCGTTAATGAATTGTGTGTGTGTGTGTGTGTGTAGGAGGAGGCTCAGAGGGACAAAACCAACACAGTAAAGAACACCAGCAGTCCAGAGTTTAAAGAGACTTTCAGACTCAACATCAACCGCGGCCACAGGGCCTTTAAACGAGTCATACAATCCAAGGGAATCAAGTTTGAAATCATCCACAAGGGGTAAAACGCAGCAGCTTCAGTAGAAAAAAAGAGAATATGCCTCCATATCGGTGTGTTTTGTTTGGTTTTTTTCCCTTGTTGTAGCTTCTGTAAATTGTATTCTCTGCTGTGTTTACAGAGGCCTGTTTAAGAATGACAAAGTAGTGGGAACTGCTCAGCTGAAGCTAGAAGGTCTAGAAAATCACTGTGAAATCAGAGAGATCTTAGAGGTGAGTGTTGATTACGCGTGCGAGCACCCACACATGTTCAGAGGCGGTTTAACTGCGCGCGTTTATGTTTTTTGTAGGTGATGGATGGACGTAAAACTACAGGCGGCAAGCTGGAGGTGAGGGTGAAGATCAGAGAGCCTCTGTCAGGCGTCGAGTTGCATCCAGTGAAGGAGAAGTGGCTGACTCTCGAACCAGTCTCCACGCCGACAGAGAAACAAAAGGAACGGGTGAGTAGGGTTATTAATTAAACGCCTTTGTCTTTGGACTGAAACACGTCCAGCTCAAGCAGGGACGTACACAGGAGTTCCATGTGTGATGTAAACTGTGCAAAACACTGAGCCAAAGTGCTGCCTCACAAACTGGATGTTCATATGTGTCAGAGCAGAAGTGTGAAGTCAGCCAGTATAAACAAAGTGTTTGGTGGCTGATCAAATAGTGTCTGAAACCACATCTATTTTAAAACTGGTGATCTACCAGTAACATCCCACTTCACGCAGCGATTTTTTTAAGTCTTAGAGTGTACAAGATTTTAGCGTCTTCGCGAGTTCTCTTTATTCTTCACGCAATTACTTTATGAACTCAAGTGCTGGTGGTTCTTTGGCACAGGAGAAACTGGCAAACTCTTGAATCCATACTGCTGCATAATGTTTAGTCAATGAGTGGAAACACCGTGAAAGCCTTTCAGGAAAAATGGAGACTACAGCGATATCTTTATCTGAACAATTGTCGTGTTTCGCTGCTTTCTGAGAAACAGTTTTCACACGTGAATTTCAGACAGTTTCAAAAGAATCACAGTTTTACTTTCTCACATGGAAAAAACAGCAGGAAATTGGATTCTTTCAAAATATAGACCGTTCTATGCAGTTCAAGTCATAGAGCTGCCTGGGTAGAATTACAGAAGCCAGGATGCATGATCACATAAATGCAGCAGATATATGGAGTGGAAATGCAAGAAATATATTTGAAAAGCACAAAATAGGGGGAAAAAAATGGCTGTGATGGAAGTAGTTTATTAAACATGGCTCCACAAAAGAAGGAAACATGAGAAGCATGTACTTTCCTCAAATTATTGCTTTTTGTTATTAGTTGTTTTACTTGCGTAATTTCTTTCAACCAGGTTGTTTGAGGTGCGACTGGCGCTGTTGTAATTACATTAGCTCATTGTGTCATCTTCTGCTGCGATGATTCAATGAGGCCTGACTTGAGTGTTAATACATTCGTGTGCTTTTTGTAAAGTATGTGCTGCATTTAAATAGAAATGACAAACAGCGTTGCTTTAAAACTCACTCAAACTCTCGGCTTTAGGCATCTTTTTTCCTTCTTCGTGTTTGGGTCTCTTACTGACGCTTGTAGTCTTCGGTCACAAGCTGAGGATCTGCTGGTTTTTCTGCATATAGTTTGAAGACTAGGAGAGACAGAGCTTATCAGTTGGTGGCATCAGGGCTTTACAACACTTTTACATTTAGCTGACTCTGTGGACTCTTTGAAGAACCAGTTAAAACACTTTTTTTTAGTCAGCCAGGCTTCTTTCCTGATTTTAATTCATTCTGTATCGTTTTTTTTTTTGTTTTTTTTAGGACAATTAATGTTTATTCTATTTTATTTGTGTACACTGCCTTGTGACCACTTATCTGTGAAAAGCAGTTTTAAATAAATGATGCTTATTTATTGATGTTTTGCATCTACACATATCCTTACCTATGGTTTAAACTGCAATCTATTTCACAAACAATTACAAACAAAGTTGAAACAGAATAGTGACAAAGATTTGAATTTAAATACTTTGAGCATGCTGGAAAGCAAATCGTCAGTCCAGTAGCTGTACCAGCTTTTAGTCTTTCCCATGTCAGTAGCCAGAAGAAGCAAAAAGCATTGCTCACATCGTAGCAGACAGCAGGCTTTTCACTCACATTAAGTGCGGCCAGTGCCTTTTAGATGTGTTTGGACTGCAAACTTGTTGTGTGTAAACCAGCCTGCTAGTCAGATTACGGGTAAATAAAGGTAGGCATTACAAAAACTAGCAATGCACAAGTCAAATAACCTGATTTTCATAAACCTGGGTGAAAATGAGTCAGTTGCCCAAGAAATCTAAGAAATGCTCTGGTCTGCTTGTTTAGGCTCCATCTCCTCAGTCCAAACCGAGACATGGAGGAAACGGCAGGAGCAGCTCGGATCAGCCTGCATCTCCTCGGTCTAAACCGAAACACGAGGCGAGCAGCAGGAGCGGTCACTCCAGCAGCTCCCCTCCACAGTACAAACTCCACAGCTTCAGCCTCCTCAACTACGACAAGGAGCGGCTGGAGAGGAAGGTAGTACTGCGTGTTCATGCGATCCGAGTCGACCCACAACGTGCACTTCACTGATGCTTACAATGGCCCGAAGGCGCCAAGGTCTCGTCACTCATTACGCTTGTCTCTCAGATTACAGAGTACAGAAAGAACAAGCGGGAACCCCCGTCTGACCTCATCCATCAGCACAAAGAGGTCACACACCGACTGCAGTGGCAGAAAGCACAGCTGGAACGAGCCTCTCCTGCCATGCTCACAGGTAACACACACACACATCTCTTACTTTTGAACGTGTGCTTTTACCCCTCCCTAAAATCTTAGCCTGACTCAGTTTTGGAACAACTTGACCGAGACAGGAAAGTCTTTTGTCAACAGCATCTATGTAGAGCAGTCCAGGTCCTCAAAGTATTGGCTGATAGCAGCACACAGCTCCATCACAAGTCCATCACAGGGATCACCACTACAGCCTAGAATTGTTTCAGCTAAATGGAACAGTTTTTGTCATTTCTGCTCTGTATACCACAATATTAGATATTAGATTCAGATTCAGTTGCTGCTTTTTTGTGAGTCTTTGCATTCACAAACTATTTAATAACTGAAAAGCTCCTTTAGGTTAAACTGTCCCATTTTTTTGCCTTGCGTTTCATTATTCGTTTGCACTGTTAAGTGAAGTCGGATCAGTTTTGCAGCATTTGGCTGAATCTGAGCAGCGCCCTGTGCACTTCAGAATTGATCTTGCAAAACTCCAAATCTAACTTTTAAATTATTACATTGATGAACGTCGGACAACATCTCTGCAGCTTCTTTTTTGTCAGGCAGGTTTTGTGGCAGCTTTAATTTTTGCAGTAATTCAGTCTGATAGATGCATCAAATTGGCACTCAAGTCATAAATTGAGGATCCCCCTCTGCGGAGAAAGTAAAATTGGTTTTATTATTAAGAATTATTAAAGGTTTTCTGCTGCTGTCACTGTCTCTGCATCTCAGAGAAACTCTACCTCAGCGGTCCCCAACCTTTTTTGCGCCACGGACCGGTTTATGCCCGACATTATTTTCACGGACCGGCCTTTAAGGTGTCGCGGATAAATACAACAAAATAAAACTAGTACCGGTACCGAAAAACAGAAGATTTATTCATAACACACGTGAAAAGACCCAGGAAAACCGAGTTAACGATAAAAACGATAACAAAATAACGCTGAAAACCGATAAAAACCCTGAAAACTATACATTTCACACCTGAGCCTCAACTCTCACGGCCCGGTACCAAACGACTCACGGACCGGTACCGGTCTGAGGCCCGGGGGTTGGGGACCGCTGCTCTACCTGCATTTGGCAGTGTCCCTCAGAGTGGTTGGTTGGTCGGTTAGTTGGTTAGTTGTGGGCTTTGCTGTCCTTGTTGCTGCTGTGTCAGTCTCTTGATGTGTGTGATTGTGCTGCCACTCCACAGATCCTGTGGTGGAGGCTGCTGCATCGAGGGGCCATGAGTTGCCCTTGTGTGCAACTTTACCCAAAGCACAGGCAGAAACGAGCTGTTTTATGGTTACTGGTTTATTTGTTCTAAATCTACTGAGGAAAGCAAACACAGGACTCACTGGCTAAAGACGAAAAGAGAATTAGCTTTGAGTAACGAGACGTCTCCGTATAACTGTCCAACTCAAGAGTACATAGGTGGCAGTGCTTCCTTACTGGTTTGCAGTTGTAGCTGAAGAACAGACTCACTGCTCACAGAAAAGCTTATGAACAAAATACTATACAATGTTAAAAAAACAACAACAAAGAATGCATAAATAACAAATGCAGCATAACTATTTCTCAATATGGGATTTGAAAAAAAAATCTAAAAATCAGTATGATGGCAAAAACTGAGCCTAAATCCCAGGTCGGGATGAACCGTTTCCCCATCACTTCTTTCTGTTTTCTCGCAAAAAATTCATTCTGTTTAAGATGATGATGATAACAAATCATATAACTCACTTTTCCCTTCACCACATGTGCAGAATATGAAAACGTGCTGCAACGCTTCGTTCAAGGACTTTCTGAGTCTGTGAAAAAATACTCCAGCCAAGGAAACCGGGTGAGTGCAGGGTCAGGGTATGGACAGGCGTGTGTGTGTGTGTGTGTGTGTGTGTGTGTGTGTGTGTGTGTGTGTGTGTGTGTGTGTGTGTGTGTGTGTGTGTGTGTGTGTTTTAGTGTGAAAACTTTTTTTTTTTTATTCTCCTTATATAGGACGCTGCCAAGGATGCACTGGGCAGGTTGAAGATGGTTGAGAATGAGGTAAGGCTTGCTGTTGTGTAATTGTCATGTGTATATAAAAGCAGTTTGTTCAGTGTGTTTACACCTTCTCTCTGCTCCAGCTGGAATCGCTGAAGAGGAAACGCACCGGATGAGAGCAGAATAAGGAGTGGAGCCTTGGCTGGAGTACTGTTTTCTCTCTTTCTCTCATACACACTCATATACCAAACGCTACAGTGGGTACAATAAGCACCTTTAGCATGATTCAGTGCTGCAAAACAACTGCATGAGCTAAACTGCTAATTCAGTCAGTTGTTCCTTTAGCTTGTGTCATATGTGGTTAGTTACCTGCCACAATAACCTAACAAACGGCTGCAGCCGCCAAGCAGACGGCAATTAAAAACACATCCAAATGTGTAAAGAGGGAGATGCATTTGCACTTAAACAAGACAAACACTACAGGAAACTGCTTCTAAAGAATGGCTTTACAGACTTTACTGGTATTCTATTTTGTTTTGGGTTTTTTTTTGTTTTTTTCCCAACTTTCCTGTGACAATTCTTGATGAAGTAATCTGCCAGAAGACTTGACGTTTTCCATTCGGCACCGGCTTTTGGTGTCTACAGATGACCAAAAATATGTGTGTGTGAAGGTGCGTGTGTGTGTGTGTTTGTCCACGCACTCTTAGGTGTGTTTAACCAGTGAACTAGAGTTTTTTTAACCTTTTTCCCTGTATTTTATGTGTGTAATGAGCTTAATCTAATCTGTCTGCTCCAGTGTTCACAGATTACAGTAATCTGCTCCGTTTGGAGTGCTGTGATACGGGAATAAAAGAAAAAAAAACAACAAAAAAATGGGGCTTCGGGGTGCAGCAGCCTACATCCCATAATAAGGGATTAGTGTTTATGTCACCAAAGAGGCGACTACATCAGACGTAGAGTCGCCTCTGGGGGCTGGGAAGAGGGGTTTTAACAGCGTGCCATGAATGTGGTAGCTTAGCCTCGCTAAGAGATTGCTGCGTCTTCATCAGCTGTTTCTTCTTTGTCGTCTTCGTCATCTTATTTTCCTCGCACCCATTGCTTTCAAGATTATTCTTGATTAATAGGCTGCCCTACTCAGAATCTATTTAAACTCTTAAACAATATGAAGCCCGCTGTGCTGTCACTTAGTTTAAAACAGTTTAGAGCTGCTGCGTCAGAGTGCTTTTTTTCCCCCACAGATTGTGGTGGATGCAAAAACAGAATTTGTCCCACTGAGCTCTCCAGTGGCAGCACAGTGGATACTGAAAAATCTAACCACAGGAAGGCGGCCCTATAAGTGTCAGTATGGCTGGGTAATTGCTCATTTCTGTCTCAGTTCTCCTACAGACACCTATGTCATCATCATCTTCTTCTCTGCCTTCCCTTCTTTTTGGAGAATGACGTCAAGCGGACAAAATACAGATAAAACCACTTAAACTTTGACACGCTGACAAAGTTGAGGTGGGCAGATTGCAATGATCAGAATGATTTGCCACAACACCACAAGATGTACAAAAAAAATAATCCAACAAATGTGGGCTGCCATGTATTCTGAGATCTGGGCAGATGTTTGGTGTGCTAACCTGACAATAGCTCCTGTTCCACGTTGATTGCATCCAGCCGGGATGTAGCAGACTACTTTAAGTGAGCCTTATTGTGCGTTTTGTGTTTGAATCCTCAATATTAACGATGTCTGGTAACTCCAGTTAATAGTTTTTTGGTCATGTGACACGTCAGATAATCATGTGTTCACGCTAATCCACTCACTGCTTCACTCCATTAGCAAATAATCCCGGTTAAAGTTGGCCTTCCACTGTGTGGTGACCCTTATGTAACACCCGTTGCCCCACTTTTTTTTTTTTTTTTTAATCAACAGAGGACATCTTTTGACTCTTTGTAAATGTTATGCTGATTTTGATCATCTCATATTATTTTGTAGATAGACCGTAGCATTAGAACATCAGATTGCAGTATTAAACATGGCTTCAAATCTTTAAACGTGCTCCCTTTTCTTCTAGGTGATCGTTTGTGTCTTATTTAAATCTTTGTACGGCACAGACTATAATCTTGAACGCTCCTAAAACTCGAGCTCGAGCCAAGCAGGTCTGGATTAATGTCAGTGATGCATTTATGCAGCAGTGTAGTTTAAGTACAAATTTATTTGTAAAGCTTTGGGCATTAAGAAAGATTTAAATAGTGAATCAGCGGATTACTCAACTTAAGCAAATTTGAAGGTTCTTCTAATGGTTTTCATACTGTACACAGGGGCAGAGCCAAGGGGTGAACACAGCTGAAAGTCTGAACCACCTCTCTGTCCGGACCTTACACTCAGCTGTAAATCTGTTAGAGGGGCTATGCATGTAAAAACTGGAGTAAACATGTGCCTGTTTGTTTCAGCAGAACCATTTTCTTTGACAATCAGCAGAGGGTTACATAAAAAAACAAAATTCTTAAAGTCCTTATGGTGGAACTCTATACTTCCTTGTATAAGTTAATCATGAAACTGAATGACCAATATTTGGAGATCAGTTTCTGGGTCGCCAGAAGTAATGGCCTCATGTTAGCAACACACACAGAAAGGAAAGAAGCCCCCAATTACTGCTTATAACTTTAAAACAAAGGGACTAGTATTTAATTTTAATGTTCCCGTGTTCTGTTTTGTTTTTCCTGTGGATGAAACGCAAAGCTGACCTAAAATGATCAGAATTATTTGAAAACAGAACATCTGTCCCAGGAGTGGGGTTCACAGAAAGACCAGCTCTAATGGAAAATAGTGAGTTGGACTAAAACAACAACAACACAAAGATGTCGTTCCGATTAAAAGAAAAACATCTGAGTGCGACCGTGTAGCAGCTGCATGTTTGAGCCTGCACAAAAAGTGCAACTGCACACCGCCACCCCATCCCCGCCTAGACCACCCCCACTTTTTTTTTTCTTTTAAATCCAGAGCTGTAACCCCGCGTCACCCCAAACACACAAACGCACTCCTGCCACATCACCCCACTCCCCAAATAACCTTGCGGCCTCTGAGGCTGATCTGTTGTCGTAGCAACGAGCTCATCAGCATTCAGTGTGGTAGGTGGATGGTCAGGACCCGGGTGGAGGGACATATTGTTAGTTTGTCCTGCTGGTGACTCACACTCCGTTTCTGCATATACAACACACCACAACACACACACTCCTGCTCACTCTCTTTTCATACGATTGTTTGGCTCTCTGTCTTTATCCTGTTATTGATTTCATTTAAAAAAGTTTGGTCTAAGTTTTGTTATTTTTTTGTTTTTTACTACTTTCTTCCTGATGAGTTGGGTAAATGTATCCATTTATTGTTGAAGCTGACATATTTTAAAAAATTTGCTAAGTCACGTAAGGGCAATCATTATAAATGTAATATTTATATTTGGTAAATATATGGCATAATATGCTCTGTCTCTCTTTTTTTTAAGTGAATGTCTTGATGATTGATGCAGTTTAAAATGGGAATGTATGACGGCCTGATTCTTGAGGCTTTATTATCTTATGTATGAGGTTGGTGTTGACACGAATAAAGTGGTGAAACCGCAGTGAGTTTGTGTCATTATTAAGTCTATTATAGGGAAGTATAACACTAAAACACATGAAATGTAATAAAGCTAACTAAAATAAAATATAAATGCAATATAAATGTTTGGTAAGGATGTCTACTTAACTCTGAGGGTTTGTATAAAAACTAAACCTAAGAAATGTCAAATGATGACAACTAAACTGAAAGAATGAGAAGAAAAACATCCCAGAAACCAGCTGAACAAAAAAGAAAGAACAATTAAGAAACACATGTTTGAAACCACATTTGAGTATTGAGAATAAATTAAGCAGGGGTCAGTTTGCCCTTCCACATGGAAGACTTGGTTTAATTAATTTGAATTTTCTCTGCATCAGAAGAGGATGCAAATGTATTTATGTAAAGAAAAACACAAAAATCAGGCACCCGTTGACGATTCAACACGTATTTTTCTTGTAGTGGAATATTTCACTTATGCTTTCACTCCTTAGCAAGCACACTTTATCTCTCTGCAAACAGCAGAGTCTTTAGTGGCTTTTACTCAATGCCAAAGGGTAGAACAGGTTCAAATGCTTCTTGTTTTTCCTCTGATATCCGTTTGTGTGACTCTCATTTCAGATAATGTGAGAGTCACAGACTTGTATATGAAACACTGAGGTCTACTGTGCTCTTTACTCATTAATGCAAATCATTTATGAGTCTGTGCTGTGGTTGGTAACATGATTTTAATTTTAACTAAAACAAAACACTAGGTGTGGGGAAAAATAGTAACTGGATTGAAAACAAAAACTAGACTTCAGACAAAAACTTGAAAAAAAAACATGTAAAACATCTTTTAGGTTTAGTCTTAGTCACTTATGGGCTTAAAATAATAATAATAATATACTGCTACAATATAATAATAGTGATTCATGATTGTACTGTTATAAACTTGTTAAACTTCCTCTTAAATCGCCTCCCAAATACCTCCCAAATTATACTAATAGTTAAGAACTGAAACACAAAGTAAGCTGAAAATAAACATTATAAATAAATAAATGAATAAACCTGCTCTGTAAACTAGCAGAAACAAAAATGTATTGTAAAATACTTAAAATGGAAAAATAAAACAGTTTTGTAATTTTATTACTTTTCGATTTTATGAAATTTTTACTTTTATTACATTAAAAAAAAGTTTAGTTTCAGTTTAGATTTTATTACTTTCCGTGTTAGCCCAGCTTTTGCTTTCATCGTAATTTAGTTGTACAATTTACTTAAGGTAGCTAAGTTAGAGCAACTTGTTAATTGTGAGTGCACGGTACGGTACTGGCATATATACTAAATGAATCCGTTGCAAAAAGAAAAATGAGGTTATTCTAAGTACTGTGCACTAACAGCTATGTTAAGTAAACTGTACTTTGCATTTTGGCAATTTTTTAGATTTTACGGTTATATTTAGAAGTTGAAACAGGTACAATAAAAACAAATACTGTGACTCAGTACTTGAGCGTGTTGGACTCAAGAAATTTCCTATATATTTTTTGCAGTGCTTATTTTAATCAAACTTCACAAGTCACTTTTGTTGGTTTTCTCTTTTAAGCAAAAGTCCAGTTTATATTTTTATTTCAGTTAACCGGTTTTTGTTTTTCCATTTATAATAATCTTGATTATATATATATATCTGCACTGTGTTTAACAGGCATCGCCCCCACAGTCCCGTTGACAGGATCCCCCATTAAAATCTACTCCGGCAACATATTGGATTGGTTTTTGCAGTGATTACTGCACACAGAGCACGCGGTGCTTGGTGGGAGGAGGTGTCGCCAGAAGACAGAAACAATAAAATCTTGGGACAAAAATAGACTTGTCTTTGCAGAAGGAGTCTGCTGTTGTTGGGGGAAGCTCGTGGTTCTTTGGTGTTATGCTAATAACGTGCGTGTGTGTGAAATTTCCCGAGACAAAAGATGGGGGAAAAGAAAAAAATAAGAGGAAAATGTTGGGGGAAGGGATGGCGCACAGAGGCATAAGAGGGGAGCCTTAAAGAAATTGGACAACCCCGCGAGACTTTAGTGGGCGTGGACACCGAGGCGAGGGCTTCCTGCTCGGATGAACACGTGGTTCCGTGTCTGCCTTCCTGCTCGTCTGTCAGTGTGTGTGTGTGTGTGAAGGTTTCCAGCCCTTCTCTCACTCCTCTCCCTTTCATCCTCCCATACAGCAGACAGCACACCACCTTCTCCTCTCCTTCCTCCGTCCCACCCGCACCTCCTCATCCTCCCGCTACACTTTCCTCCTCTTTGCGACGGGACTGCCGACAGCCAGGCCGCGGTCACTTCAGCGTGGATCAGCTCAGAGAGGGAGAACGAGTGTGTGTGTGAGTGTGTTAGTGTGTGTATATGTGTGTGTGTGTAAGTGTGAGTGAGTGAGTGAGTGTGCGCGCACCCGCCGGCAACCGGTCCATCCGCGTTATTCCCCCTCACCCCCTTCCCGCTATCCTGCCTCGTTGCTCGGTCATGACGCTAGAAGCGATCCGCTACCGGACCGGGTCTCTGCAGATCCTCAACCAGCTGCTGCTGCCACACCAGACCGTTTACGATGACATCCGCTCGGTGCAGGACGCTTACGAGGCCATCAAGTCCATGAAGGTACGGGGTTCTTCTTCTCCCCTTTCTCCAAACCTTCTCCTTTCACCCGCTCCCCCAGCCTGCCCTGCACGCCTGCTGCATGTGCATTCATTCCCGTCATGCATGTGTGGGTTTTTTTTGCTTTTTGTTTTGTATGTGTCGGGTCTTTTGTGCTCTCACCGCTGCATGCATGCAGGCACACATACATGTGCTCGCCGCCGTCGGCCTGTATTTTTGTTTTTGGACCTACCTGCAGCATCGTCTCACCTACCTTTAAACCATCCGTTATTTATAGTTTTCACATCATGTGTAAGCGCGATAAAACTGGGTGTCTGCGCTCAGTGAGCCACCCAGCCATGAAATATGCCTTCCCCCCTCTCTTCCTCCTCCTCCTTTCTTTGGGAGAGATTATTGATGAATTATTAATGACCTTTGCCAGGGTTTTTTTTTTTTTTTGTTCGCGTTTTTTGGTTTTGTGCTGCACTCGGTGACACCTCCAGCTCCAGTTTGTCTCCACACCTGAAATCCTGAAATACTTGAGTGTTCACATACATGTAAGACGCTCAAGTTCTGTAACAGCTGGAGCATTTTAAGGTGTTTATTATTATCATTATTATTATTGTTATTATAAGAGCCAAGAAGACACTAGACCTTTTGTCTTTCGAGTTGCACACACACTCACTAGCTGTTTGTTTGATCCTTTGTGTGTTTGTGTGTGTGTGTGTGTGTCAGAGTGAAGGAATGTGCCATAAGCAGAGGGGTGATGTCATGTTAATAAAGTCTAATGGTAGCGAGAGAAATGACTCCAGTAACAGAGATGAGATCATTTTAATCAAAGCTGTCGTGACAACTTTTGGCTCTGTGTTCACCCACTTCCAGCTTTGTGCTGGAATAACATTGATCATCCTCTTTAAAACTGATGATGATGATGATGATGATGACTACTGTCCTCTTCCTTTTCTCCTCCAGGTGCGCGGGGCTCCGGCCATCGCCATCGTTGGCTGTCTCAGCTTGGCTGTGGAGCTGCGGGCAGGCGCCGGAGGTGACGACCCTGTGACCTTCATCAGGGAGTCTCTGTGTCACCTGACCTCAGCGAGGCCCACCGCCGTCAACATGGGCCGCGCCGCCCGCGAGCTGATGGAGTTTGCAGAGAATGAGAGTATGGAGAAGAACTCTGAGCAGCTCAGAGAAAGGTAGACAACAATTTGCGGTTTGTTGGTTATGTTTGATATGTTTTGTAAAATCAATGGAGTCACATTTAGTTAATCAGATAACAGACAGTATTCTTCTTCGGGTCCTGCACGTCTGTTAATCCGGGACCTGTAGACCACCTTACACTGATCAATCCCAACCAAAATCTTTGGCTCGTTTCTCAACTTCTAATCTACCTAAAAAAACCCTCTCTGTGGAGTAATTGATACATTTCTGCTGTTATGAGCAGCGATTCACATGCATGCTGCTGATCCACATTTTTGATGATAGTTTCAAATTACTTCCTGGTCTACTGATGGTGGTTTGGGGTCAGAAAACGCAGCAGTGTGCCGGTAAAGATGAGCAGGATGAAGTGCACAACAGGAGTGGGGGATGATGTCTGTATAGCAGTATATACTGCATTGTTTCTTTGAAGGTTTGCAGGGGCTCTTAAGGAGTTCCCCCTCTTTGAGGTGTTGGACCAATGGGCAGTGTCCTCGTGGGTTGCTGGTGGTTAGAGTGATTTTAAATTTATTTTATTTTTTAAAGCATGTTTTCTTCGTTAATGCATTAAAGCGACACTGTTATCATTATTCCCTTTGATGTCAGAGGCTCCACATGTGGCTGACATATGAGATGCACATACTTTCTGTGCTATTTAAAATGAATGTGAGGAGCAGCTACAGTGAAACGTCGGGCGGTGTTTGTCTGTTGACTTTGCGTGTTTGATTTTTAAATTAGAACTTAATGTAAACACGTTTGCAGAGACTCTCGCTCGTCTCATCTCCTGAACTTTTTGTTTCACGGTGTGTGCGTTTGCGAGTAAAAGACAAGTGGAGGACACGCAGGGGAGCTTTTTTACACTCAAAGACGGACTAAAAAAACTGGCTGAACCAAAGAAAAATGTAAATAATCAGGTGAATCTTCTCAGTATCTGTTCAGCTGATGTAAATCCACTTTTAGTCCCTAATTACAGCTGGATAGATCATTCTTCTTTGTTTACGCAAACGGCTCTCACACCGGCCTTTGTCTTCATGCTTTAAGTGAAAAATAAACTCCCAGGGTTTCTGTCTTACCAGCACTGGTAGCTCACTTCTGGATTTTTTTGGATCACGGTGTTTGCATTATGGAGGTGGGTTAACAAGTTAACCATGTCCCTATTAGCCACACACAGAAGCACAAAAATGCTATGGAAAAAAAGACATTCCAGCTTTTTCCCTTTTTAAGGATATTTGTTTTAATTGTATCTTGGATATCTTGCTTGGATTGTATTACAGAATCAATGGACTGTGTTAATATTATTCTTGTCTGCAACATACCGTGATCGTATCATGAGTTCTGGTACTTCCCTTGGACTGGTGTTATGTCATGCGAGAGATTACTCCGTTCCCCGGCATTGGCCACGTGATGGACAATCAGTTAGATAGTCGATGACTGACAGATGTTCTAGATCTTCTACAGGCTTATAAAGAGTTCACCTGATCGGAGAAACGCTTTGTGTGGTCTGATTTATGATTTCAAACCCAAATCAACATGGCAGCTTAACTGAAAACTTTGAAATCATTTGGTATCACAAATAATCCATGCAGTTGTTGAAGTTATCTTTATTTGAGATGGACATTGACTAGTTTTACAGATTTTCAGTAGTTTCCACCAGACCGGTTTGGGGTTTGTGGCCTGCTGTTATAACCACAGGCACACAGTGAGAGCTTGGTTCATGTTGTTCGCAGTAAGTCAGTCTTGGTTCGAGTTGGACACTGCTAGAGGTGCCATTTAACTTTTATGGAGAGATTTTTCATTTTTGTGGGTCTTCTGCTTTCATTAAATGATGACCTCCAGCTTACACTGGGGCATTTTCCAGCTGAGAGTGACACGTAAAGAATGAGAATTGGCACCGCCAAACCCTAAAAGAGGTGGAGTGCCGTCTTCGGGTCCGGGAAAAGTTGCAGAAAAATGGATTGATGGATGTGTCTGTGTAGGCTCTCATGACATACAGTGGATTCCTGAAATCCCAGATAGGTATTTTGAACTCGCACCCACACCTCGCCTTATGTGACCTCAATAGCTCGCACAATGGCGGGGTGGGGCAATATCTCAGAGGTTTTAGTCGTCGGCCACAGTGATGGTAATTACCCAAACATTTTTCCCTCACCTTGGCTCATGCGATGACTCGCGTGACCAAGATTGGGTTAACGGCTCCTAGAAACGCCTCCAAACAGGACAGACCCCACTAGGGTTTTATGACCTGGGACTCTCTGAAAGTTACGCCTCTTATCCAAGACGTTTCTTCAGTTCTAAAACGTCTTCAACAAAACAAAGACAAAAAAACTCCTAAAGACATCCAGTTACCTTCTTTCCAACATTTGAGGCAGGAAATAAGCCACGTGGTCTTTGGGTCCTAACAATGATTCAAAGATTTTCCGATTTCCTTGTTTTGCATGAAGTAGTGGGTAACTTGCTGGAAATGCAGAGCTATGTGGACACATGCCTTCACTCTGTGATTTGCACATCTGGTAAAGAATAAAGGGTTCAAACTGTGAATAGCTGGCTTTGTAAAAGTTTCATCAGGAATAAAAAAAAAATTTGCATTTTAAAAACGTTCATTTATCAAAAGGATTCACAGACTTTATGCTGTTGAATGCAGAAGCAAAATTGCCAACTGATATTGACCGATATTAATATTTGGCGATATCTGACATCAGGTGAGATTTTCTTAATTCAGACATGCCTAACAAACACACTTCACTTTTTTATGTGTACTTATTTATGAGTCTTAATATATCGGTGCTGTTCAGCAATAATCTTTTTTTTGCCACAGCAAATCATGAATTACTCGTTTACACTCAGCCCGACTGCTCGGATCAAAGAGTTTCCTCTGGTAGATAAACTATGCAGCATCAATGCTCATAACATGATTGAATGGCGTTTTTCTTGTCTGTTCTTTACTTTTTCCATTTTCATTTATTGGCCGTCATAAACGTCAATATGAGCATATCCACAAATAGTAGGTCTGTTCGATATAACCATATATATCGGATGACGATATAAAAACGTCTATCGTTTCATTTTACGCTATCGTTTGTTTCGTGGTGTCGCAAAATAAACTGTTTACGGCAATATTTTTTTTTTCATCGTTTTGATGGTCACTGTAGTGGCTATATTAATTTCTTAAAGTTCTCTCTTTCTCTTATATTTAATATAACCACACTACAGACGGACAAGCGCCTGTTTTTATGGGTTGTCGTTAGCAACAACGACGGTAACAGCATCGCATGTCCGCTTGTTTATTTTCCACATAAACCTTTCACAATAAAGCTCAAGATCCTGTTGAGACTTTTCAAAATAAACTGAACCACGTGAAAGATGCAGTGTTTACGGATGAGAAGCAAAAAAGAGCCGTCAGGTGCTAAAAAATAAACCTTAGACTCAAACGTTAGAACAGGCTTTTCCCCGCAGCACGCCGTGTAATAAATACTCACAAAGAAAACGGCAGCCGTTACAACCCATGTCTAAAAATGTGTAGTTTCATGCATCAGTTAAAAAAACTCAACTCCAGGTACAGGACGCCCAGCTGGAAACACTTCACCTACCCGAGATTCACAGAATTTACAGAAAATATAATTTTTTTTGTGATTTATATCGTTATCGGACGATAGATGTTTTACATCGGGATATGAGATTTTGGTCATATCGCACAGCCCTAGCAAATAGTTTTCTCTTTTACCTCAGAAGGGTTAAATGAGAATACAAAAAATAAATGAAAAAGTAAAGCTAGTGTCAGCCACACCGATATATCAGTCAGGCTCTACTGTCAACTTTTCAGTTGTTTGCTCTGTATGAACTTGTTCTGTTACACGAAATCTTCTCGGCTCTTCAGTTTTCCTCCTGAATGGTGTCTCCCGAGTTAGTTGCTGCTGTAACACTTCCTCATTTAACACCAGCTGCAGGTGTCTTGTTGAAGAAGTTGCGGAAGCTATCGGATCAGTTGTGAAGTGAAAATTGGAAAGCATCAATAGTATACATTTTTGCAGCTTATTAGTGTTAAAACCAAATTATCAAGTGGTAATTTTTACAGGGTTCACTTGTTAAATAGTGATTGAATAGCAATTTGATTTGTTTTTATTTTCAGACAAGTGGAAAAGAACACGTGTGAAAGACATTGGTGTTTCTTGGTGACGGAAAAGGTTCAGTCTAGGTGGATAATATCTGTCAGGGGCAGATGATACAACTTGTTTTTGACAGAAGGGAGTGATCTACTTTACAGTAACCCCGGCCTCAAGGCAGCGATTCACTTAAATTTTATGCAGAAAGCTACGTAGAGTTAAAAGAAGAAAATGCTGGTGCCAAAGCATGAATCGATATTTACTGCGGTTGCACCAATACGTGCATTTCATGGTAACTGTTCCAGTTAAGAAGCAAGTGTTTCAGTTCATCAGTCACTGGCCTCTATGCTTATCAGTGATTGAATGTTTTCCTGACTTTCGTGTCAGTGGGCTGAACATAAGGGGGCCCTCGTCTTCGTCACTGTTTTTAGGTCAGGGATCAAAGTAACGCCATGTCAGTCGTTAACATCCACTCAAAGGAATTTGTTGAAAACAGGCAATTTTTTAACATGTATTTTAATTGACCTTTAAGCTGGTATTGTGCAGCACGCTCGTTATAATTTGCTTTCAAGGAGTCAAATGGTCTCTTTGGACATTGGCTGCTTTTTCACCTGAACATTTTTCAGAGGTTTGTTCGTTAAGCCACTTGGAACACTGACTTACGAGTCATTCGAGCCCTGTCCAAACCAAGTGTCCTTTTAAAGACTGAGGAAACTGAAAAGGTGACTAGCTCCCTTCCCACGTGTTAAATAAATATGTTAGATTTCCATTACAAAGCAGTGAGTCACATTGCTTGGGGTGACTGTAGCTCAGAGACCTGGTCAGGTAGAGCAGGTCACCCACTAATGGGAAGGATAGTAGTTTGATCCCTGCATGCCACATATCCTTAGGCAAGGTACTAACCCCAAGTTACTCTCTGAGTGTGAATGTTAGATACAAAGCACTTAAGCATAGAAAAGTGATTGTGTGACTGGGTGAATGAGGCATATTTGTATAAGGTGTACAGTAGAAAAGCTCTATATAAGAACCCGTCCATTCATCTGAGAATAAGTTGGGCTGAAGAGAAACACTGTAGTGGTGGAGTTAAAGACCTAGCAGGTAACCATGGAAGATTTATGTTACTTTAAACTTGGTGTGGTTTGAATTGTGGGCCAGTCTCCAAAAAAACTTGTGCAAGTGTTTACTTGATAATGCGTGTCTGCAAGGTAGGAATCGAGACTGTGCAGCAAGAATAATGTAAGAAAGTGAGAGAAAATGAGGGAGATGTGGCAGAAAAAGAGAAGGAACAGCATGAAGAAAAAGATTGTGTATGAGAAAAGCGGAGAAAGCAAAGTCATGACAAACAGAAACACAAAGCCGTATTGCTCCTGCAGATATGATGGACACATCGAGCCCACAGTGGCAGACATATATCCTCTTCTCAATTCCCACCTCTTGTGGCCCCCCTCCTGCAGTGTAATTGCCTGGATCGAAGACATGCTGGAGCGTGACGTCAATGACAACAGGAAGATCGGTAACTATGGAGCTCAGCACATCCTTTCTGGCGTCCCCAGGGACTCGGTGACCATTCTCACACACTGCAACACCGGCTCGCTGGCCACAGCTGGATATGGGACGGCGCTGGGTGAGACTGGAACGCTGGCTCTGAATGAGAAAAGAAGGTGGTTGTTGAAATATTTAGAGCACTGTAACTGATATGAGTCTGTGTGTAGGCGTGGTGAGAAGCCTCCACGCGCTGGGCAGGCTGAAGCGCGTGTACTGCACAGAGACGAGGCCGTACAACCAGGGGTCCAGACTGACGGCGTACGAGGCTGTAGCGGAGGGAATCCCTGCCACGCTTATAACAGACAGCATGGCAGCCCTCACCATGAGGGAGATGGACATCACAGGTGTGTGTTTGTGTCCCATCACGTCTCCTTCACTTCACTAAAACCTCACGTTTTTTTTCTCAAGACTTCCTTTCTGCTGTTTTCTCCCTCAGCTGTGGTGGTGGGTGCAGACAGGGTGGTTGCTAACGGTGACACAGCCAACAAGGTTGGCACGTACCAGCTGGCCATCGCCGCTAAGCACCATGGGATACCTTTCTATGTGGCGGCACCCAGCACGTCGTGTGACCTGAGCCTGGAGAGCGGGAGGGACATCATCATCGAAGTGCGCCCCCCCGAGGAACTCACTTCTATAAACGGGGTTCCCATCGCTGCCCCAGGTAAGGCGTGAGGGATGTCTGTGCAGAGAGAGCACTTAAATAAGCGCGAGCTCGGTAGAGTATTGACAGGAAAGCATCAAGGTTGGAGAGGAGATGAGCTTGGCCCAGTTCCAAAGTCAGCCCAGAGGCTTAAGCACCGAACACACTCAGAGTTAAATTGGCATCACATGAAACGTAAGTGCCAGAGTGAAGGAGGCTGTTAGCTCATATGTCCTGCACAGAGGCGCCCTGTGGCCACTAATGTGCACACAAAGTTCTTCTGTCATCGTCCTTTTTATTTTCTCACCAGGTTTTCTTTCTTGAACTTTCTTGCAGGCCATTTATGCGTCTTTATTAGTCAGTGTCATGATAGAGATAAGAGAACAGAGTCATTTTCACACATGCACCACCGCCCACAGAGGTGTACGTGACACCGCAAATGTCAGACGCATTCAGGTGGGACTTTAACTGGTTTTTAACCTCCCAGCTCTCCAGTACAAAGTCTGTGTGATGTCATGTGCTGCTGAACAAATTATGGAGCTAACAGTCTGGCGCATTCAGTGCTAGTGAGTGGGTGTCATGTGTCTAGCTGCCTCTACATGGGGAGCTCCTTTCAGCTGAACCGCATGCATCTGAAGCAGACTGTTCACTGCTCTGTGCTGCATTACAGAAAGAACTGTGCAAAGCTGGCCAAAGTTCATGTGTGGAAATGGCCTGTGCTTGGACAGAAACACAGTGGAAATGTGTGAAGGCAAATTAAGCCTGGATTATCAGTAAATATATTAATGCTATGCACTTTGGAGTGCCCAGAGCAGCCCTACTGAGCTCAAGTGCCCATATACCCTACGGCTGAAGCCCAGGTTTGAGTCTGACTTGCAGCCCTTTGGACCTGAGTCTGAGTCTGTCGGATCAAACCTTGAAAATGTATTTTAGTTGAGCTTGTGAGAGCTTAGTGGAGTCATTTAATCTCTAGGTACCCAGTGACATCACAGTAATTGTGCTGAATTAATGAGTACACAGGCCCCCGGGGACGAGGATGTGTGCTTGCACATTCGTTTTTTCCACTCTTTAACTTTCCCCACAGACTTTAATAATTATGAATTAACCTTTAGTTAAGGTTTTGGTGTACTAGAACCACACTGTTGCACTCGTTACGCATTTCTTTACCACAGTAAAGAAATGCGTAACGAGCAGTGTGGGGTGTAGTCCTGCTGCTGTTTGAAGGAATAATAAACCCGAGACAGAAAGCAGGTTCAACAAACTCTGAGTCTAACTGTGGGAGACTCTTAATATCCAGAAAGGCTGATCAGACTTAGTTAAATCAACTCTGAGTATGTTCACCCTGAGTGTAGCGCGATTAGAGAAAGAAAGCTATCATCAGTGGAGCTCCGATACTATGATTTACCATATCATAGCCTCCATTTTAATCCAGTGTACTGAGAAATATGAACATGTATCACTTAAAACCACGATGTTTAGTTTAAAAACAAGAGGGCAGTCCACTCAGCGTCCACTCTGTCATCGCTTACCCACTTTCAGTTTGTATTAACAGGAAAAGACGGAAAACCTAACAAAAACGTACATTTTTAAAATGATTCTGCTTCTGACCGGGACAAAAATGCAGTAACAGCAACTGTAAATAAGAGTATGTTTTATTATGACCTACTTATAGTTTTTGTACATAAGTAAGACTGATTCGAGTCTTTTCGAGTGGAAAAGATGTCAAACTTTAAGCTTTTTGGGCGTCTGTTTTGCTTGACAGTATTTAATGATAATAATTGAATCCTAAGTGTGCAGACAGTGTTCGAAAACTCACATTAAGGCACATTTAGTTCAGACATAGAGTCTTAAAGTTATTCAAGCCTCTTTTTGACTCAGCAATCTTCACATCTTCAATATGATGAGACTTTTTTCATCACAGCAACAGATTGCGACACATCAAATGATTATTCATATTGATGATAGATTTTTTTTTTTTTTAATCAATCTTCATCTTGTTGTTTAAATCAATGTTTAAACAACTGACAAGGAGCACTTTGGGCTCAGAGTCAAACCGTTCAACTGGGTTTTAATTCTCAACATTGTGTTCAGTACAGCTAACTTACACGTTAGTGCACTTGCATTATAATAACCTGTGAATTGTGTTGTGTGACTAACACCTCATTCCCGGCCGTTTCCTGCAGGTATCGAAGTGTGGAACCCGGCCTTCGACGTGACCCCTCACCAGCTCATCACAGGGGGCATCATCACAGAGCTGGGAGTCTTCCTCCCCTCTGAGCTCCAGGCGGCGCTCACCGGCCGCCTCACTGCCCTCTAGAGCCACTCGGCTCCTCCTGCTGGTCCGTGCGCACCACTGCACGTTTACGTCACACTAAGAGACACTTTCTCATCATCACAGATACCGCACAGTTGTATTTCTAATTGAATTTTGTTCAATACACAGTCACTGTTGCATTCAGTGGTGCACACAGGAAAAAAAAAAATCTTGTTTGTCACTTTTCCACATACACAGCTACATAGAGTCTCACTGCAGGGAGTCGAGTAGCCACACACGTGCGGTCTCCCCTTTCTTTTAAATCCCTGTTCTGTCTTCACCTTTCACCTCCAAAGCTTTCCATTGCATCTGTCATTGTCTCTTTCAGCCTCTCTCTCTTTCCAAATGGCTTCTGTACCAATAAAAAAAAAAAAAAAGCTCAGCTGGACTTGAACCCAGAAATTCAATTTGACAAACAAACCTAAATGCGACCTTACGAAAGTCACATTTTAACAACTTAAAGAATAAAACGAAAGCCTAAATAGCACGACTGGTTCTTTAATTTGAAACAAGTCGTGGTTTCTAAAATGCTGCTACCTACTTGTAAATATATATATCCTTGCTGGTAGTGTGTACATATGTAGAAACTAACCCCTGCTCGTGAAACGCGCCGCTTTTTCATCCAAATAAGCGGTTATGTAAAAAATACATTTCCCATCTAAAAATGTTATATTAACATTTCATTTCTTTTGCTCAGTGTAGGAACTTTTTTGTAATAGACAAATTCACATTTTTAGCTCATAGTCTTAATATGGAAGAATTTTGTGTGTCAAAATAATTGAACGATCGGTCACGCTAGTCAGCTGAAGCCTTTAACGTCACATGGCTACTTTTATACCTCACTCCTTATTTGCGTCTTGCTCTTCCCAGTTATAATGTATCATACCACACATGTACTCTCATAATAGACTTGTATAAACTGATCAGCCACAGCATTAAAATCACCTGCAGAAACGGGTCCAGATCGGTCTCTTTCTGATGCATCCCGCGGCCGCTCGATCAGATTTAGATCCGGGGAGTTTGGAGGCTGGTCAGCACTTTGGGCTGCCTGTCACCCTTCTCTGTAAGGAAGAATCATTAAAAAAAAAAAAGGAGTTAAAGGAGTAGTTTGCCTCAAAATTAAGGTTTAGTTGTTGGCTTGTGTGCACATCAGTCAAGACTTTTAAAATAATTTTTCGATGTCAGCTTTCCTGCTTAGAAACGAATCTCTCTCCAGATGGTGCATTTGACTACATCAGCCTCAACACACGAAAAGCTGCACAAAAAAGGATTTTTACTCTCACACTTCCTGCTCTGCGTGACGCAGCAGACAGACACAGCCGACAAGCAGAAGAAAGAGATAGTTGCTTTGATTTGACTCCAAGCTAATGGTTAGGTTGCTCTGTGACCACAGTGTCATCATAACAAACCGCTTTGCTAACACATCCGCCTTGATGGCTTGTTTTAACATTGGGTTAAGCAGCCTAATGATTATATTCCAAACCATGTGAGTGAAATCTCCAGTGTTCAGTCCTTTGTTGCGTGTCATACACCCACATCTCTGCCTTTATGTCAAGCTGCTCTTAACTGCCAAATAAATACCAAAATACTCTTTTAATATCTCTGTTATTTTGTGTGTTGTTAGTTTGTTTTGCCACTAAAGTGTGGAAAACAAATCAATGCAGTTTTAAAGCCCTCCAGTATTGACATCATGATGGCGTTTCAAAGTGTCAGAGACACAAAACTTAGTCTAAAGGTGAAGTCTTAGATTTCAGACTAACTAGTTGGGCCATACAAACCTGAGAGACTCACAAATTTAATGTGGGGGTGAGCAGGAGCTGACTGTCTCTTTTTGTGGGGGCATGAACTACTCCTTTATGATGGAGGGCATCTTCTGCGTTATGTACTTTTACGCCACCACCAATGAGAATGTAACATTTAAGTCGTATAAATGTTGTTTTCGTTTGGGGCCGGACGTCAGACACTCAGCCACTTCTTGCCTTTGCGCTCACCTTCGAATGTGTTTCGACCGCTTGGACTAATCCCTCCTCATAAACTCCCAGACATGCTCGCGACTCGCCGAAATCTGTGCCGCGAGCGACTGAAAGCCGGTCGATATCAAGAAGTACACAAAGGTTTTGTTTTTTTTCTTGGAAGTTATTGTTTGACATTTCTGGCCCCTGAGTTTCTTTTCTCTATCCTGATGAAAGAACAGGACTATAAAGGAAAAATGAATTTCATAATAGTAGGAAATGCCAAACTCGTCTAGTGCTGAAACTATTTGTACAGGAAAAGAATGAATATCCTAACAATATAGCAGTTGTTTAAAGGGAACCTATTATGCTTTTTTCCATATTTTTATTCTTGGGCTCTAGTAGAGTAGATTTGAATGATTCACAGTTCAAAATAGTTCTTGTTTATTTTATTTATCCTCCAGTTCATTTGCCATCTGAAACAAGCCATTTTAGCTCATGTCCATGGAAGACCTTTAAGAAATCCCTTTATGAGCATCCAGCATTGTAACAATATGTGTGCATTTATAACAGAAAATAAAGCATTTTCACACAAAATACTAGTTGAAATTTTACACCCAATATTTGGACCGTTGGGTGAATTAAGTAACTTGAAGTCTCCTTCAAGTTAGTTGCCAAATTACTAACTGATAAATCCAGCATCGTTAGGCAGATTGATTGATGCAAGCCTGTGTTTTGAGGTCTTGTATCGTGATTTGAATGCACTGAATTTTTGCCACCTGGCCTGTGAGCTTACGGTGCATTTGTCGTTGCGAGAGGCTTCGTTAAAAACATCCCAGACGTCTCTTATCTGCGTGCTGACACCTAATCATTTACTGAAAGTCACCAGGTCCACACTGTTTGCTGCCTTACAGGTGCAGCCTGATTGTAGCTTACTGATGTAAGGCAGTAGTCCCCTTGCTCCGTCCTTCAACAGAGTTCATATCGTGTTGCCAGAGTGCTTAAAGGTTGAGGTAGGCAGTAATATTTTTTTTGTGGTTATTAGACAAAAAAATCCTTTAATAACCTTTCAGCATATTGTAATTCAAGTGCTCTCAGAGGAAACCAGACCTCTGAACCATCTCTTCACTCTGTTTTCAGGCTTTATTAGATCTAGCCTACGTCTTTGTCCAATCACAGGCCTAATGGCTCCTCTGCAGATGTGCAGAGGAGTCCTTTGCACATACTTCAGATTGTGAAAAGTAGCAGAAATTCCTGAAGGAAAATATGATTTTCAAAATTCACAGCTTGCACTGCATCGCAGTCTGGTTTTTTGTTTTGTGGTTTTCCTTGTATATTACCTGAAACTCGGCCATAGCAATTGAATGGTAACATTTTTGTTTCATTTAAAAATACAAAGCCCGATGGCATGTTGAAATCTCAGACTTGCCTGTTGGCGGCGTGTTTTATGCCTTTTCAAACGTTTCTGCCTCGTGCAGAAAGAACAAAACCTTGTTAAAGACGCCCTAAAAACACGGACAGCGTTTTGATTTTTATGCTCTGTGTCAGAAAATGCTATCCCACTCCTACACACAGTGTCACCACTCTTTTGTGAGTGAGTGGATTTACCTGCACACTCATATAATGGTGAAATGTGTGCATATAAACACACATGAAACGTGCTTGTACTCCTATGTGCGTCAGTCAGTATCAGTGTAAATGGCCGGAAACTGCTGAGATGGCTCAGCTGATGCATAAATGAGCGGAAACGCGATACTGTAATTACGCAGGGTTATGACTAACATCAAGGTTGAAAAGCAGTGCTCTAGACCAGCATGGTAATGTGCATGTAAATGCATTTACTGACTCGATTAGAGAGATGTCAGAGGTCTGGCCACAGGCACCACCACCTCACACATTGACTGTCTACTACACAACTTCACTAGTCTACAGGACCACAGGGAGGTTCTGAGAAAACATCATTTAAAAAACAAAACAAAAAGCTTAACATCAATAATTACGACAGTGTCTATTGTCTATATCTTAAAATATGCTGTAATGTAAGCTCATTTCTTCACTTTCTTCCTCATCAATCATCACCTCTCTCACCCATCAAACCTCAACTCACAAAGATGCTGGTAGGTCACACGCAAGTGTTAAAAAAATTTCTTTCGTTTTGTAAAGTTAAAGACTTCATGCTTTTTTGGGGGGGGGGATTTTAGACAATTTTCCTGACATATGTAGCAATTTTATGGCCCGTTAGATGCGTCGCCTGTCATTTCTGTTTAAGAGGTACAAGATTTTTGTTTGTCTGTAGGTCATGATTATAACTGTTCTGCTGTGGTTTGTTGGTTTATTTCATGATTTCCTTGTGATTCCTAGTGACTAGGCCATTAGAGCACCACACTGGGGAGGCCTCCTCAACCATACGCACTACCTCTCCGTCTGCCTGCACGGACTCGAACACTGAAATGCATGAACACAAGCACTTAATGCGCCAGCCTGCAGCAGAGCAGATTGACAAGGTTGATGAAAAGAAATATGGATTAAAATTTTCACTCGTTTGTATCTTGAACACTAAGTGACAATTAATTTGTGGCGGTGCTTTTAGTTTGCCAAAGTAGCCTAGATTCAGGCTTGTCTGTTATTTTAGGTTGCAGCTGAATTACAATACCTTGCAGATGTCTCGAGTTCTCCCTCATTTCTTTATATTTCACTTCTAATAAGCCACATTTTCCTGTTATCTTTTTTTTTTTTTTTTTTTAAGTGGTCTTGAGTAATAGTTCTGTAGGCTTTCTAAAGGTCTTTCAAAGTTCTTCTTGGGACATTGGCTGCTACATAAAATAGTAAAATGGTATATTTGCCCCAGCAATGTGATTCCCGAATAGCTATTAGCCAAAAATTTTGCATATCTCAGCATGGAGTGCTCTGAGTTCTTAAAAAAATTTGAGGAAAGTGGACAAAAGAAGAAAAGGCCGGTCTGTAGAAGTGTCTACAGCAGAAAGTGTTTTTTGTCTTATATACTTACATATTTGTTACCATGTTTTCATAAATTGGTGCAGTTATTTCCAATTTCTTAGCAAGATATAAAGAAATGAGGGGTGACTTTTGCACAGTACTGTATTTGTGTATCATGGATTAATGCTTTTTAAGCAGCAGCAATATAATGCCGTATTTCAAAAAGATATAACGCAGTCCTCTCCTTCCAAAAAGGCCAAAACATGGATAATAATGAGGTGCCAAAATCCAGCGCCGCCTGTCTCATACTTTCCAAGTTGATTCGATTAATCATAGCAGATGTGTATGCATTATAAAGCGATTGGTGCAGTCTGCATTTACCATGGAAGGAGTGTTGTTCAGATGGCCTCTTTAAGTGCAAGTATGTTGTTGTTGTTGTTGTTCTTGATAATCACCTGGTCTGGGTTTGATTTTGTAACATGTGGAAAGTGTTCTGAACTGGGGTTTTTTGGGGTTTTTTTTTTATATATTTACGTATATGAATATAATGCTGTAAAGTGCAGTCATAAATTAAGAGATTTCTCTTTCACATCAATAAAGGAAAGAAGTAAAACCACAGCAAAAATGCACAAGTAGAATTTGCCTTTTTGTCATTTATTGAGCAAAATTGTGAATACATGACAGATGACATAAAAAGTAACCAAGTCTTTGGCCTCAGAGGTGCCGATGAGCGGGCTACTATCACCTCACAACAAGGTTCCTGTTTTGAACATGTGTGGGTTTGATTTCTCTCTCCAGAGCATTTCATTCCCAAATACTTGGTCTTTGTCATATGTTCACTGGGAAACCGAGGCCTTTTTGTTAGCAGGCCTCCCATGCAGTTCAAATGTGTACACCCACTGGTGGTGGTGCCTGCCACCACCAGTGACACCAGTGGCTGCAGGATTTTTCTGCAGATTGTTCTGTGAAATTTGGCAGACTGGGGGACATGGGATAAAATTGCTGGGATGGCAGTCCTAGAGGGACAGGAGTTAACAATTCCACCTGACAGCAAGATGTCTATGTTCAAACTCTGGTTTTCCTTCAAGTGTTTAAGTTAACTGGTGATTCTAAACCGTCTGTAGATGTGGACTGAACAGACTGTGGTTCTCTTTTCTTTGTGTTAGCTGTGAGGGCCTGGCAACCTGTCCAGTATGTGCTACCTTTTTTTTTTCCTCACAGTGTCACCTGGGATAAGCTCCATCTCCACCACAACCTTGAAATGGAATAAGTGGATGAGTGTATGTCCAGCCAGCCACACGCTGTTCAACCAGCATTTGTCACAAGTCAGTCACTGTGGTTGTGTTGGTCCCTTCTGCCACAACAAAGAAATCATCAACAAAACACAAATATCCTTAGTTTTTGTGCTAGGTTTATTTTTTAAATCTCTTGCCAGGCTCAGTGGGCATCCACTACCATTTATGGCTTCAAGGACTCTTTTGAACTTGGAATAGCGATAGCAGATGTCAGAGGTGTAAAATAAGACTGGTTCCACCTGTCCCTAAAGTACTGGACCTTTAAAAAGGATAACAATGCTAATGACACAAAACCACTAAGGAGTGATTTAAAAAGAAGAAATGGTTGGTCATGGAATCGCTTAAATAAGGTAAGCACAAATGGCCACATATTTTCTAACAGCTGAATTAAAACATTGTTAGAGGTTACAATGAAAATATCACATTATTACATAGAAATCCACCTGAATCAAGGTTTAAGTTGCCCTACAGCTTTGTCACTGCCAGCCAGACAGCACAGACTCTGTGCAGTCATTTGCAAAACGCAGCAAAAGACTCATCGCCCCGAAATGCAGAACTGACCGCCACAGTAAATCCTTTGTACCGGTGGCAATAAGACTGTACAACTCTTCCTCACTCTGTAGGTGATTTTCCTGAGACTAATACCAATGTTATTCTGTTCCTTTTCAGACCATGCAATATCACCCAACAGTACCTTACTGAATACTTGTTTCATCTCCCCATCATACGCTGCTACTCCCTTTATTCAATTGCACAATACTATGTCACCTTCTAGAATCGCCTGCGCTGATAGTTAAGTTATTTATTCTCCAGGATATAGTTATATTGTTACTTTGTTAGAGTTATTTGATACTATATTTTGCACTATCCTACTGTATACTACTATTCTTATTGTATATATTGTATATCTTATTCATCTGTTCCTCTGTCTCTCCTGCTGCTTTGAGCATATCATATGACAAAAGAATTTCCCTCGGGATAAACAAAGTTATTCTTATCTTATCTTATTTGCAAGAAGATACTTGAATATCAAGTAAATTAAGTTTAAAAGGGACAAAGTAGGTTTAGACTTAAGTTTATGAAAGTGTTCGTGTGATTCTAATGCAGCACTGAACTTCATTTCCAAGGCTGTACTAAACAGCTGTAAGCTGATTGACCAGCAGGTGGCGCTAATGACAAAAAGAAGGCTATAAAGCACATTTTTATGCAAAGAAGAAAAAAACGGAAGGAAGCAAAAATGGCTCAGGGTTCGCAGAAGTTTAAAGCTCAGCGTCCAGGATCCAAAAAACAACAACAGAGCAAACAGAAAGGCCCGAAGAAAGGAGGTATGGCTCTGATTTCTTACCCGTATGAAGCCCGACGATTAAAAATAATAACAATAACGTGTGAAGTATTTTTAGTCGGTCAGCAGCTCCACCATGTGACCCGCCTGTAAACAGCTGAGCACGTTTCAGATTATTTACCTCAAACATGTGGACAGTCTGTCCACCACGAATATTTAAACAACAATGAAACCAGTAACCCACTAAAGCCTTTCAAAGGCACACAAAAATAAATAAGTACAAATAAAAAAATAAGGGGGTCGAGAGTAAAACAGAAACATCAAATTAGCTTCATGCCTTTGTAAGCAAGCTAGTGACAGATAGATACGGTATTGATGCCACAAGGGAAATGATTGTGTTACAGCAGCAGAATAAAGAATAGAAATAGTACAGTCTACAATAGATAAACAGCATAGTTAAAATGCCACAGGTGCATAGTACACAGTGCAAGTACTGATATATAGAACAGTGGCTAAAATGTTATAGAACAGTGAAAAAAGAGAGTAGTGCACATCACATTAATTAATAAATAAATAAATATTTAAAAAAAAAAATATATATATATATATATATATATATATATATATATAAGAAACGGCTGCAGGAAGGCATAACTCGGAAATATGTGCGTCTTAAGGAGTATTTAGTTGTCACAGAAACTCAGAACTAATGAACTTGTGCAGAAAGGCGGGACAAGTTTGGATGTGATCCAATCAGAATTAATCTTGTTAAAAAAAAGTCTCCCAAGTTTCCTGTTTTTTTTTTTTGTTTGTTTTTTTTATGAAAATGTGACAAAATGTCAGCACTTGGGAGCGAGAGAAGTGTAAACTTACAGACTTAAATTTGGAAAACTGTAAACCATGAGGAGCAACTTGAAGTGAACTTTCTGAGGAAGCTCAAACTGTTTTCTGACGTGTCTTTATTAAAGTCTTAACTAATACATAATGAAAATTTTAAAATATAACCTCAATTAGAGTCACAAATGAAGATAAAACACAGTATGCTGTATGCTTGCCGGCCTTTTGAATGACACGTGAGTGAACAAATGTCACAAATGATTTCAAAAGATGGTGATAACAAACATTCAGCTCAAAATTCACTAAATTCATTAACTGCTGTGATGTCATGGTGGCTACATCCATCTTTCATATACAGACTGTAGTTTTTGCAGGGTATACCAAAAAGCGCTTGAGCTCCATCTGATGGACAAACCTTCAGAGTATCTGAAAAAGGAAAGTTGATGTTTGTGACACTTTCTGTTATAAAGGGAGGATCATAGCACCGAAGAAGGCTCAAGTGGTTCAGCAGCAGAAGCTGAAGAAGGTGAGGAGGACAAGTGACAGGAAATCAGAGGAATTTAACAGTGAGTACAGGTCTGAGCTTGACCCGCTTTAACGTGTCTCCAACTCCTCTGCTGAAGGGTCTAGAGGTTGCCATCAGGAACAAGATTGAGCAGGAGGTGACCCAGAAGGCCAGCTCCTCCCTCCACAAGCCGCTGAGTGTGATTAAAACTCCCGAGGCTAAAGGAAACCCTGGAGCAGCCCGTCCTGGAACCAGCTCCAAATAAAACCAGCTCGCTCGAGACCTGAGTCTTCTGGTTTTATATTACAAATTGATTAAAATGAAGTTTGAATGGGTTGCAATTAATACCAAATGTTACATGTCCTGTTTTGTTTTGTTTTGTTTTGTTTTTTTTGACTGCAAGCTGACTTCCATGTTTTTAAGAAGTTTATCCAAAACATTTAGCGATTACACTCACTGGACAGGTTACATCAGGCTGTCACAGGATTTTATCTTTTCCTGCAAAGATAAAATCAACAAAGGAGACAGATTTTTGGTATTCTGTCAGATTATTCTGTAGTTATCACTGTACAGAAAAATTGTATTGTAAAACGTATAAATGGGCTTGATTTGTTTAATCTTTTGTGTTGATAAAGTGTTTTGTCAGCTTGCTTTATAAAACTAAAGATGATCAGTTCACTGTCTCTCTCTAATCTGTTGTGAGAATGTTTACACACTGTCAATAACTATGAAACTATCACTATATATATATATATATATATTTTTTTTTTTTAAATATGAACATTTTTTGGGTGTCACTTGTTTTCTTTCCTTTGATGGTACTTGGTCCATGCTTTGTAAGGAGTATAAGAATTTTACAAGGATAACAGAATCTGTCCTGCTCATGCTGACAACTTTAAATATGATTGGCAGGTCCCCACACCTTTTTCCAAATCACAGTGAAAATATAAACAGGTTAAATAAAAGCAGCAAAATCATTTTTAAATGCCTCGGCTCAGTCAGACTCCAGCCATGCTGACAATAGCTGCATGATCGGACATGGTTGCAAGTTTACTGGTGCTTTTCTAACGTAAGCACATGCGTTGTAGTGATTGGAGACAAAGTTAGACAGGCAAGACTGAAATGGTTTGGACGTGTGCAGAGGAGGGATAGACAAAGGATGCTGAGGAAGACCGCAGAGAAGGTACAAGAGTTCTCTGTTATGAGGTATTTATTTAAATCCTTTTGCTGGATTTAATTTGTAGCCATGCAGAGGTGCAACATCTACATTTAAGTTTGATAATTATGAGGTTACAACGTTAGACTTAAAGCTTACTGATAGTATACTGTGCATATAAGGACAGCACTACCTTATGGTTAACATGATCACATATGTTAGATTAATTGCTAAAATACAATCAACAATTGAAGCACCAGCACTTATTTCTAAAGCAGGTCTAGTACTAATCTGAGCATGTTTAAAAAGCCTTAACGGCCTCCATGCAGTGATGTGAGCGCAGGAAACGAGGGAAGGAGTCCTTGGACATCAGACTGTAGATCCTCTGCTGTGCTTTGTTGAATGTGTTGGGACATGGAGAGTCCATCACACTCAGCAGAGCCTCCCGGGTCTCAGCATCCAGGTTTACCTAACGAGGGAAAAGTTATTTAAATAAGTTTTGTTCTTCATCATTTGCTGTTTAGTGATGTGTGCTCCTCTCTACCAACCTCCAGTGGAGCATCAGGGTTGATAAACTGGCTGTAGATGCTGCAGGCCTTGTTCTTCTGCAGGTTTGAAGGGGAAACCCTGTAGTCCTCGCAAGCCAGCCAGAACTGAAGGTTCTCCTCACTGAACTCGGAGCGCAGGAACGCCCGAAAGGCCTGCAAACCACCTGAGAGGAAGAAGAAAAGAAGAGCTAGAAGAACAGTTCAGGTTTAACACAAATTTCAACTAAACATCTGAGCTTTTCATGTTTTTACTTGGGTACAAAAATTCAAAAATACTGTTCTAAAAGCCATTTTTACACAGTTCCTATGATAAACTGTGCCACTGGAATTAACATTGAGTTATTTCACCTTAATTCTCCTTATTGAGGCTTAAATAGTACAAAATATGCAGTTGTCAAACACAGCTGACTGCCTTTCCTTTGATACATACTGTTTTAAATAGTAAGTTAGCATTAGCAACACTAAAAAATAAATTAGCCAACAGTAATATGATGGTTTTCACCATCTATCTAGAGTATTAAGAATACAGGAGATGTGTATAAAAGTAAAGGTACTCTTACTTTACAATTAATTCTATAAGAATTAACTCAGTAAAAAGTAAAAAGCAGTTCAGTTAGGATGCACCCTGAATAAACATTACCATGTCACATTTTTAAAAAGGAAGAACACTATATGTTATTGATAATAATGCCTAATGTCTTCAGATTTTTAGCTGAAATATCAGCTAAATGAAATTTAGCTTATGTACAAAATAAAAGCACTTTGCTGCCTGTGCAAACAACTGATTAACCTTTCTCAGTAAAGATGTGCTAGAATTAACCAGAAAAAGGTCAAATCTCCTCACCCTCAAGTAACATTGAGCTGTTTTCCATGTTTGAATATTAAAGTGGTGATTTGACTTCAGAAGCAAAATAAAGTGAATCTTACTTTTGCTGTTCAGCAGAGTTTCCAAGTCTTGCAGAATTCTTCCGTCCTGAGTCCTGATAAAAGGGGCACAGGGAGTCAGAAATGTAGCTTCAGCTCCTCTGATTTACTCCTTATTCAAAATACGGGTTTCAGTGAACTTACTTGTTCTTGTGGTGGGTCTCAGCCAGGTGGCTTAGCTTCACCCGCATCTCTTTTGCCCTGAAACACAGACAAAAGAAGATGTAAAACAAACTCAGGGTTTCATTTATTAATGTAAAACATAATATCAAAAATAAACACTTACTTCTCCAGACATGAGGAAGGCAGGTAGGAGAGCCCCCTACACATTGAAGCTGCTAGTATTAAATGATCCGCAAAGGGAAAATTAACCGAGCTGTATTTGATGAATTATTCCGAGCCAGTCTCCTGGACTAAAGCGTGCTGCTCTTATATACAGCAGTCCGCCCGTGTGCTATCTGATCTGTCAATCTGCTTCGATTAGAACAGCAGGTGTGGAGATGGGAAGTGAATAGAGATTAAAACCGTTGAATGAGAGGCTGTATATGTGCTCAAAGGCCATGTAGCCCTGTCAACAAGAGATACAAACACAGTCAATATATAATATAATAGTAGGAAAATCACATGTGTGAGTGTACATGAGTGGTCAGGGTACACCTGTCATCTTAAAAGTGTGTCATAAACGAAACACAGAGTGGGCTGCAGAGTTATATCACAGAAGAATAAAGTGATGAGGGAGGAGCAGGTGGCAGGCACAACCACTCATCGCTGGAGAATGTCTGAGATCTGCAGGCCGGCGATGATGATGGACAAGCCGGTGGACAAAATTAGAGGAACATCTGGCAAAATCATTAAATAAGGTTCAGCTTTTCTTCTCCATTTCTAATTTGTTAGTTGGCTGTTTTATAACCCTCTTATGTGGCTCTCTGCAGACAGTGCTTATCTGTATGTCACTGCAAATAATGTTAAAAAGAGAGCTAAAACTTTGTGCCATCAACTCCATATTACTGTAAATTTGTAAAAATCAAATCAGAGACACATGGAGACAAAAATGCTTCTGTTGAATCATAACTTCCATTGTTTGAATAATGTGACGTATGGAAGGCCTGCAGATTACGTTGTGCTCCTCCTGAATGAAAAGATGACACTGATTGGTTAAACATTTGCACACATGAGTCACCTAATTTTTAAATACTGGTGTTTCATTAGACGCTGTGAGGAAAATCCAAAATTATCTGAGATACTCAGAAAGAGCTGTGTTCTTGTTCATTGATGTTCCTGTCTCACCCGGAGAGAAATATCATTTATGAATACATATCAGTGCATTCGGTTATCTTCACTGTTTAAATTAATGACTTGAACATGCACGAATATCCTCTCTACATGTTAGTGATTCCTTTTTTCCTTCGACCATATGCTATTGCTGTGATAGGTTATAAAATCTAACAGACTGGCTTCACTTTAAAACATCACAGAAACTCGTGGCCTCTGAAAAATGAAGTAAACCAATTTTAAGATGGTAATTTTTGCCTTCCTTAAATTAATTAAGACCTACAAACGACTCAAGTCTGGCAGGCTCTTACATCGGAAACCAATCTCTGAGTAGACTACAAGTTTAGCAAACACTGGGGATTTTCCAGGGCGACTATTTGTGCGACTACAACTAGATTACTTTTTAGATTATTTCCCATCATCTGCTGATTTTTTTTTTAATGTAATGTCATTTATTTGAATCTATTTTCGGAGAGCAGAAAAAGAGGTGTTCAACAATCACAGCACTGCTACAGATGGAGCAACAGAAAGGTTGAAGATTTGTTGAAATAAGAACACTGTTTGCATTTACAGAGTGAGAGAAACCTTTTACTGCCACTCACAAATGTATATACGTGGATGCTTGAGCCTCACTGTGGTAAACTATGTGCACTCAGGCTGTTTTCACGGTCATCTGCTGGAGGAGGGAGGTTTCTCCGTGCTCATCTTGAAGAGCTGCAGGGAAGGAGTAGGAACTTTGTGACACAACTAGTGTGGAAGCCAGTCACGTGTGATTTGGAAACTTGAAACCTCCAAACACACTGAAAATAACGAAGAAGGGGGCACCTTGTGCCCAACAGCGGAATTGTTGAAATACCTTGAATAATTTTAGGTAATATACTGTGTTAAAATAAACAGAGAGGGGTTATGCAAGTGAATACTCAAAGTATTTTAAAAAGTCAAACTAGTATAGTTAAAATCCAGCATGCACGAAAGTGTCCAGCCTTTAAAAACCGTTCGCAAAGTACATTGATTGAAGGTAAAGAAGCTCATTTAGCAGAATGTCTTTCAGTGATATACAATTCTGTGCAGGCTTTCAGCTTTAAGTCAAGGGATTTCACAAAAGTACTGCATTAACTGTTTAGGAAGTGCCGCCATTTTTAATCATATTGCTCAATAGTAAAGGGACAAATTAACATAACTTTAAATATAAGGAATTTGTACTTTAATTACAGCATGGCTGTTTGAAAGGCCACTGTGGTGGTGAACAGACGCAAAACTAACTAAAAACACTGTCACTGTCCAAATACTTATGGACCTAAATGTATTAGCCTATTATAAGCATTAGGGAACCGTGGAGTGATGATCTTAGTATTTATGAATCTGGCCCAGGGGCTCTAGCTGATGTCATGTGAGAAGTCCTTGTCGTAAACAATTAATAATTCTTTTTATTGACGCAAAATAAATTGCCGGCTTCACACTCTGAGTACACAGATCGGACACTTCTCCACCAGAAGGCTTCAGCAGCAGCAGCAGCAGGAGGAGGACGACTGCGTGTTTCTGTTGCTTCCTGCTTCCTCAACAAGAGTGTCTGAGAAATCTGCAAGACGCAGCGCCAAGCACCGCAGAACACGGAGACCCGCTGAAGCCAAGGGGAGCCCGCTTGTGTGGTTTCCAGTGCTGTTTTAGGACTGAGCGGACCTGCCGGTTTCTCCTGCGTCCCGATCCTCCGCATCCGCCCGAGCATGGGCGGCGAGTCGGTCTGCAGATAAACACACTGTGAGTGCGCCTCAAAATGGTCTCGTAGATGTTATAATTAGACCGTAACAGCGTGCGTAACGCTGTGAGGATCAAGTGAAAGGGGTTGTCATGTATTTAAAGGATAAAATGCTGTTGTGTATGTGGATGAACATGTGAGCCGGGGTATTTCATGGCATTCCCAGTTTACCGGTAATAACCAGTAACTCGGTTACTGGAGTGTTCGAACACATCAGTATTAGGTTCCACTGGATGCCCACATGCCCTGCTGCTTGCATTCATTTTTCAAAATAGGCTAATCGTAGCCTATCAGATTAACAGGGTGGGCACAGTAACAGCGCCTTACACAACTCACACTGCGTCCTGTGCTGCAAACTCAACTACAATACACACTCTGAATCGACTACACATCCACTATGAATAATAGCGTTCAACTCTATTCATTTCAAATGGTGTTTTATAACAGGAACACTATGTAACAGCTACAGTACACCCAGTTTAACCCTGCCAGATGTAATCTCTACCTATCATCAAGGCTTTGTAAACAAAACTGTGACTGCTGCCTGTTATCAACAGATACAATGCACACACACACACACACACACACACACACACATTTATTTATTTATTTATTTTATCTGTCTACAGGTGTTGGGGAATGAGACTACATAGTGTAAAATGGGTATAAAGCCTTGCAGTTTCAGAAGGGGTTTGCTGAAATACTTTAAGAAAAGCCTCACTTGGACCTGAGGGCAAAAAAATTTGAGGTTTAAAACTGCAAAATAGTGAGTTTACATCTGAAGCTTCCTCCTCATGTTATCTCTGCTCAGGGGCATCTAGTTTTGGGTTAAAGCTCTTCGGTGGCAGGAGGAGCCTTTTCTAGCTTGGAATGAAATGTTTGTTTTTCCTTTGCTGTGTTTCATCCGTAAGTAAATTAGTCATAATTAAATTGCCTGAATGCATCAGCTTGGTGACTGAATTTTGATTTCACAAAAATAGTGGAGGCTCTAATAAAGGTGTAGAGGTGCTACATTCACCTTATACAAATGAAGCTGACCCCATCCTTGGCCTCGCTTTTACACCACTAATTTATTGTATCTAAGTGACAGCTAATGGCATGCATCAACAAAGGAGGGAAGGCAAAGTGAGGGGAGTCAGCTGTTAACAAAGGTTAGCAGAGCACAGATAACAGGCTTAGAATGGTTTAGCAATTGTTAAAGACAGTGAGCCAGTTTCAGATGTGACATCTACCAAAATGACCCAGTACAACTTACAACCAACAGTATGAAACACATGGCCTTTCATTTCAGAAACAGTCAGAGAGAGTGAAGCAGCCCCAGGCCCCTCTCCAAATGATCCGCAGCATGTAACACAAACTGAGGTCACATCACGGCAACTCAGAGTTATTCCAAACAATCATTTCTATCCAGAATAGTTTCAACTGAAAGCTTAGCCACACTAATGCCAAGTGTCTTCATGATATGCTGGACCAGTGACTCTCAGCAATTAGACAGTAGAGATTTTCAGGCTGATGAAACAGCATTTTTAAAATACCACAGTGACACTGCTTCTTATTTAACAAAGAAAATTATGTAGTCACTTTTATGGGTGCGTTTATTTAGCTTTTGCTGTTTGCTGTACACCAGCACCTCTTTGTACACCCACAAAGATTGTCATGTGTTCCAAAACCACCCGATATATATCTGCAAAAACAGTAGACTTCCTTATATGATATATTTAACTTCTGCTTTAAACATGAAATAAATACCAACAGAAAGTGGCTGTTATATATTATTTTATCACATATATCATTAAATTAATTAAATTGAATGGATTTCATTATTCTGTTATTCAGCCTACACAACCAAAGGACTGTAATTGTAGTTATTTCTCACTATGTGGAAACGCCCTCTGGTGTGACTAATCACAGAAGCTCCACCACTACCACGTCTATTCAACAGACCAATCACTGCAAGGACATGAGGCCCCCCTTTATTACAGTCACTGGCCCCACACAAGGTATTTTCGCTTTCTTCCAAAAGAGCTCCTTAGCGGAAACTGGGAGACTTATTTAAACTTTCACAATTATCAGGATAATCACATTGTTACAACTTCTAGTGTGTCTCAGTGATCTGGGTAGACCTCTAATGTACCTTAGCACTAAACAGGCTGAAAACAGTGTTAGGCTGTAAGAAGGTTAAGAGGCTTGTACAGGCTACGGTATGTTACGAGATGAGGATCCAGACATGGGGAGATTTTAAGGTGGGCAGACTGTTGGACATATCATAGTTTTGTTTTTCGTTTTTTTAATCAAATGCAGAATATGAACAGTTAATTATTAGCTACACTGAAAGATACAGATCAAGAAAGGAAGGGGGCCCACAGAGACTGGTTATGATTGGGGTCCAGGGTCCTGCGCTGTGCCCCTGTTTCTGCTTAATATTACAATAATTAATATCTGCAAAACCCGCCAACCAGATAACAACTGTTTGCAGTCAGTTTTAATAATTTTCTCGATTGTTTTTGGTCTCTTTCTTTTCAGCCCATAAGCTTCAGTTTACTGACCCTAATGGGTTGCAATGCTCTCATTAACAAAACTTAATTTTGATAACTGAATAGTTTGTTGTACAAATGAAAGTTTGAGGTATTCACAGATAAACAGACATACTGTTCTGTGTCAGGCTGTGGATACTGAACTGGTGCCCCTGTATCTTATCAGCTAACTCTGACTGGTGACCAGTCATGGGACCCCAGCGGACTTGGTTCCCCTGGGTGCACTGCCAGGAGAGTGAATCCTCTAGTCCAGATGAGGAGCGGGAGCAGCGCTGGGCTGAACTCTTTGAACAGCTGGACATCAACAAAGATGGACACATTGACATCCTTGAACTGCGGAGAGGGCTGGCAGACCAGGGGCTTTCCAAAGGCTCAGTAGAGAAGGTAATACAGCAGCATACAGTGATACTGTGCATTACAAATGGGTTCATTTTCTACAGATATTTGCCAGTTCACATTAGACACCTCCCACTGTCAGTGATCAGACTGTTTTGGTCTTTAGGAGCTAGCCGTCTGGGTGGCTGTAGCTCAGGTGGTAGAGCAGGTCACCTACTAACTGGAAGGTTTGCGGTTTGATCCCAGTCTGCTCCAGTCTGCAAGCCAAATATCCTTGAGCAAGACGTTAACCCCATGTTGCTCTTCGATGCATCCATGGGAGTATGAATTTCTGTGAATGTTAGATAGTAAGCGCTTAGAAAAAAGTGCTTGTGTGAATGTGCAAGTTGTCTAAAGTGCTTTGAGTGCTCAGATAAAACAGAAAAGCACTATATAAGAACCAGTCCATTTACCATCTGACACAGTTTTACCATTACACAGTCAATAAATCATTCCTTATCTGCTCTATGCTCTTTAAAAATCTTGTTACCTAACATGCACACAAATAGTGGGCCATTTTGATAAACGACCCTACACTTCAACCTTCCACGTCATTCAGTCGTTGCGAGCTACGTTGACCCTAAATGTAGCTACATTTCTTGGGAGGTGCACATCAGATTACGTGGAATGTTACACCATAGGGTTAAAAGGAGTTTCCAGTTACATCATAAATTATGAAGCAGATTTCCCGCTGAAGCATAATTTAAGCACAAAATGGTTCCTAGCACAGTGGGAGAGTCTTATTGTCTTCCCAGTCTCATTACACATTTCCACCCAGCTGAATCCTGGAAAAAGGAAAGTTGAGTTCCCAGAAAGTTGATTCTGTTTACCCGGACGTTGAGAAATGCAGTGTCCAGGTAAACAGGATCAACGTTCTGGGAACTCAACTTTCCTTACCTTTATGACTGAGCGTGCAATACATTTATTCAGGGTGGTTATAGCGAAGATTTTAAACAAGTAGACAAGAATGAAAGTGAAGATATTTCAGCTTTGTATTTCTTTTATTTTAGATAGTTTTGTAAGCCTGCAATTATGCTTTTGTTATTTCTTTCGTTTTTCCACATCTAATTTTAGTTTTAGATGATAACTTCGGTCCCCAGGTGGCCTACTGTCTCTACAGCAGATCACACTCGAGAGAGAATATATCCACCAAAATCCTCCAGCAGGCTTCTACTTTTGGGCTTTGCCATTTGCCATTTTTGTATATTGAAGTCAAGGTGCATTAGAGGACTCATGAGGGCTGGTCTCTGTAAATGGCAAACATAAGTAGAGGGCACTCTGTAGTACCAGCAGCCACTTCACATTAAAGGTCACATCAAATCAGTTTAGTTGTAAAGAAAGATTTTTAAACCAGATGCTGGTTTCAGATAAAACCTCAGTAATTCAGCTTTTCAGTGCTTTTTTTGCCATTACTTGTTGCTCTACCGTTGGAAGGTCATTGTTTAACTCAGTGGTTTAACCTGCTTATGCATGGGTTTTTGTGGGAAGGAGAAACTGTGTCTAAATTTCACCTTGCCGCACACTTTCTATTCATAAAGAACAGCACCCGTTCATCTTTCCTCTTCTCTTTACATTAAACAACCAGGAAAGGCAAAATCTCTGCCCTTCTCCCTTTACCTTCTAGTTCCATCTTATCTGCATCCTTACTATTTATGCAGCAGCAGCAGCAGCAGAGAACATCAACAGCATGGATTTGTATTGAGAAAGCACGCAGGCTGTCTCTCTCCTCTGTCTTTGAGTGTTTGTTTTGGTAAAAAGTGTCTGGGTCACCAAGAGAACTCATCAGTTCTTCTAGTTCTGCTTCTTCTCTCGTCTGGACTGTGTGAAAACTGTAAGCTGAGCCTTGCTCCTCTTTGTGAATTAAGAGGGCTGAAAGCATAATATGGTTTATTTCAGAGTTTGAGGCTTATGTTAGGGTAAGATTTAATGTGTGAGTGTCTGTCTTTGCACACATGTAAAGGGCAGCGGGATGCTATTTTGGTCGAAGGAGCAGGACTTTGTAAGCTGAGATTAGTAACCTTTTGCTCTGTCATATGCTTGATCTCTCTACACATAGATAATTGTCCAGTTTCTTTTTCTCCTGTAACATTTATCACTGCTTCTGTGTAATTCACTCTCTACTTTCAGTGTGTTTTGGCCCCTGTTTTTCCAAGAATATTTCTGTGATGCGACAGAGTTACTTTTTAGGTAACTAGACAGGGATTCTTATTGTTATTTGAGCCACTACATAAAACAGAGGTGGACACCAAAGTTTTGGAAAAATGGGGTGTAGCTGTAACTGTAAGGAGAGTAAGGGTTGCAGAGTGGCATACTAGTCATCCAAACCTTTTGTGGACATTCATAACACACATGGCCAAAATTTCAAATGATAACATCATGGTAAAGTCAGCATACATAAATGTAATCACTGTAAGTCGTACAGCTCTTACAGTGAACACATAAGCGACTACTGTTTTCTCTTCACGAGGGGCAGCCAATCAGAATGAAATGGCTTGTTTTAGACTGAGGAGCTGCACACAGATAAATGTCATACAGTATGTGAAAAAGTCCAAACATTCTTTTTTCTTTTTATGTTTTCTAAAATTTCAAAACTTCTAGATTGCAAACAACTAATTTTTCTATCATTTTTTTAACTTGATAAGATATGAAACCGTGTCAGTTCTGACTAACGTAAATACTGAGCAGATAAATGATTGTTTATAATATGTCTGTGAAGGTTCTCAGTCATCCAGGTCATCGTAGTCAAAGGAGCTTGCAAAGAAAAGCGTCTGGACTTCTTTAAGTTGCTTGAAGACGTTTCACCTCTCATTCGAGAAGCTTCTTCAGTTCTAAGGTCAAATAGCGGAGAGTCCCAGATTTAAACCCAGTGGGAGTATCCCCCCACAGAGGGACAAAAGGACCCCCTGATGATCCTCTAATCACCTGAGCCAAGGTGTGAAAATAGGTGTGGGTCCCAATCAGCCACCCGAAACCCTGGCTGATTGGGACCCTCCGCCATTTGACCTTAGAACTGAAGAAGCTTCTCGGTTGAGAGGTGAAACGTCTTCAAGCAACTTAAAGAAGTCCAGACGCTTTTCTTTGCAAGCTCCTTTGATTGTTTATAATCAATTAAAATTCAGATAAAAACTCCTTTACATTTACATGAAACCATTGATTGATTACAATCCACATGGTGTCATCGCCACAGGCTAAAGATGAAAAAGTTGCCGGCATCACTAAGGAGGTAATATCCACTAATAGATTTAAGGCAAATCGGTGCGTTGTTTATCTGCAGTTCATTCATTAGAAACTGTTTATTAAACTAAATTTTGGACACAGTTTCAAGAGATATTAGTAGACAGTGAAGTTAACAAACACTGGAAATATTGGAAAATCCGACTGGTCTTGATCGCGTCGTTGCTTGGCTGTTTTTGTGCAGCTGGGATTCTCAGTGTACGTCTTTTGGACCCTTTACATGTGCTTCTAATGGAAAAAAAAATGTAAACTGTGAATCATGCAAGCTACACTAATAGAAATGAACATTAAAGTGGCCCATTAAATCTTCGAGTATGGTGAATACCTTAAAAATAATTCTGTTCACAGCTTAAATTAACTATTAGCTGGATGTGTAAAGTTTGATTAATAGTTTTAGTTTATAAAACAGCCTTTTTGACTTTTTAAAACAGGTGAACCGATCCTTCTTGGGAGAAATGCATTTAATTTAACACATATTTCCTTGACTGCACAACACCTATCAGCCATATTTTTTCCAACAGATTGCAAAGTTTATGTAAAGCCCAGAGGCTGCTGGACTTTTGTGAGGAGATATTTCTTTGCTGTCAAGGTCACCTCAGCTCCGTGTGCTCTGATAAGTTGAAGCAACCTTATGCTGTTGTGGAGAACTACAAACACACTGTCTTTGTAGTAATGTGTAGACAGGCTAAAGTCCATTTTTGGTCCGGATACTTTCAAGTAAAAGTAAAAGTATACTTTTAAGGACCAAGCAGCACTGTGTAATATAAAGCAGGTATTACACTTGTTTAAAGACCTGCTTTTTGTTCTTGACCAAATGTTGTTTTACATCACGTCCTTGCTGTCAGATCGTGGAGGCCGGAGACACCAACCGTGATGGAGTCCTGGACTTAGAAGAGTTCACTCAGTATCTTCGTAGCCATGAAAAGCAGCTTAAAGACATGTTTCGCAGCCTGGACAATAACAACGATGGTCTGTATCAGATCACAACATGATCGTTTTTGTAATTATCTCACTCGTCTCTCACTCAACCCCTGTGACTTGTGGATATCTGCAGGTCGCATAGATGCAACAGAGATTCAGGTCTGTCTTCGCAACATTGGTGTGAATATTAGCTTGGAGGATGCCAACAGGATTTTGTTAAGGTATGTTATCAATCAGTAATCCATATTGCATTAATAATTCCTACGATCCCTGTCTATCATCAAAAATACTACCTGCCACCATTTCTAATAGGTTGAGCAGCGTGACACTTTCAATATTAAGCCACTGACTATGCTCTATAACCAAACTGGGGAGAATCTTTAGAAGCTGTTCAATCACCTCAGTCACTGTGACCCATTGTTACAGGTTTGTTAGTTACTCTCTAACCTAGAGATTTAGTTTTGTGGAAGATATAATGTCAATTTTTGCTGGAGTCAATCCTCACTCTGGCCCAGTGATGGAGAGGAGGGAGATTTGTAGTATTTACAAAAGCTGTCTTTTATCCATAAAACCTTGATTTTAGCCTCATATTTAAAAAAACTAAACTGATTGAATAAGTGGATTATTTTAAGGGGATATTGAAAACATGATCTGAAGAACATTCAGAGAGTTGAAAACGTGAATATGAAGAGATCTCCACACTAATGAAACTGAGTCTTTAGAATAGATTAGAATAGCCCTTTATTGTAATTGTACATTAAAACAAAATTGTAGGTGCTCTACACCAACTGTCCTGCTGGGATAAAATATAAATAGTAGACAGCAGGAATAAATAGAAAACAAGAGAAAAATATACAAAAATAAGAGAACGATTGAAACATTGGACAACAAAATAGTTGCAAAGTGCTCAGTAGTAGTGCAAAGAAAAGACTTGGTCTGAAAAGAGTCCATAGTGATGAAGGTTACTCCGACCATGGCTCAGACTATGGAGGCAGGATTGGTGGGCAGGGTGTATAGTGTTTGTTGACAGTCTGAATTGCACAGGGGAGGAAGCTGCTTGTGAGTCTGGAGGTGTGAGACGTGATTGACCTGAGGCGCCGGCCAGAGGGCAGCAGGTCAAACAGGGGGTGGGTGGGGTGCAAGGGGTCACCTGTGATGGGCCTGGTTTTCCTGAGACAGGAGGAGCTGGCGATGGCCTCAAGGGGTGGCAGAGGGCAGGCAATGATTTTTTGGGCAGTGTTAATTACCCTCTGCGCAGCCTTCCTGTTCTCAGCTGTGACCCCTGCATACCAAACACCCAGGCAGTACTAGAGCACACTCTTCACTGAGGAGCGGTAGAATGCCAGCAGCAGGTTCTGGTCCAGGTTATTCTTCCTCAGGACATAGAGGAAGTGCAGCCGCTGAACTACTAATAGTAGTAGTAGTAGTTAATAATAAGATGAACTTTTATCGATTTACATGAACTTACTGTGGTTTCAGTCCTCCCATCTGCAGTGAATCTGTGCTCCACCAGGGGGTGCCCCACAGTTTATGAACTGCTGCCTTAATGTATCAAATTGGTTTCAGTTAGTCAAGAGACACAAAGGAATATTTGTGTCTTCTATTTCAATGTAAACATTGACTGTATATAAAAGACGTAAGGTGTCTGAACCCTGCAGACATTCTAACGAGAGGGTGATGTCACTGTGGCTGTGTCCATCTTTGTTGTACAGTCTCTGATGTTTTTCTTTATATGAATTTTATGACCTTTTTATCTATTTTTTAATATTTATTTGTGTTTCCACAGTATAGATAAGGATGGTACAATGACCATTGACTGGAATGAGTGGCGGGACCACTTCCTGTTTAACCCTATCACTAACATGGAGGAAGTGGCGTGCCATTGGAAACGCTCATTGGTAAAGTCGGAAACAAAATTTATCATACAGTATGCAGTGTGTTTGACACCACTGTTAAGAATTCAAAATATTTTTTTATTCCCCACTCCTTGTTACTTATTTTTTTTATACATCTTCTGACCTGCATGGCTTCAGTAGATGGTGGACATCGGTGAGCAGCTGACAGTCCCAGATGAATTTTCAGAAGAGGAAAAGAAGTCTGGGTTTGTCTGGCGGCAGCTGATGGCTGGAGCCATAGCCGGATCTGTATCCCGGACTGGAACGGCCCCTTTAGACAGGCTCAAAGTCTTCCGACAGGTCAGACTGGTGCACTTACAGCCTTATCTCTCTGATCACTCTGAATTCATCCATGTGTTACTGTTTATGTATAAAAAGTCTTTTTTGAGCTCTGATGCTTTAATATTGACTTTCTTGCTTTACTCTGCCAGGTACACGGCTCCTCTGATTTTAAAGGCAATGTGCTAAGCAATTTTCAGACGATGGTGAAAGAGGGAGGAATCTGGTCTCTGTGGAGGGGAAATGGAATCAATGTCCTAAAAATTGCCCCGGAGACTGCTATCAAGTTTGCAGCTTACGAACAGGTGGAGAAAACTATGAACACACATTCAATTTTTCACCTTACACTCCTAACTCTTTCAAGGCTTTACCGTGATTCATCATCCTTTTATTATTATTATTTTCCTTTGTCCAAATATTTAAATCGTTCTAAATGATCTATTTAGATCATTGTGAAAAATAAACATATTCTCTTATTTATTCTCTCTGTATCGAATATGAATCCAAACCAGCAGCAGCTAGTTTGGTCAAGATATCGCGGAAGTGAGAAACAGATGCAGGACTTCTCAGGCTATTATTTCCTTCACTGTATTCTGGTTGCATGGCAACAAGACTGCAGAAAGTCACAATGTTTTTAACCTTCTGTGGTACAAATAAAAAAAAGATTTAACTAATGAGAGGTGCTTTCCTGAAAATGCTTATTAAATTCTAAAACATGACAGTGTTGTTTCCTCATTAAGGATGTCACCCAAAATGTTGACTTCCTCATTGTGTATTATTATACACAATAAACGCTTTCCCCTCACTCGTGCACCAGTTTTGCGTGTAAATTTTACGTCTAATTTTGTTTCATAACTGCGATGTAAATATACTGTTTATACTGTCCTTAATCATTAATTATATGAATAAATAAACATTTGATTTTGTAAAATCCTGTTGCATTTTAAATTTAAAATTTTTGCTGTTGTTTATGAAGGCAAAGATTTTTTTTCTTTGCCTCAAAAGAAAGGAAGTGTTTTTACGGGGTGTTACGCAGTGGCTTTACTGGTCTGTAAATGTTGCACCTGATCTAAAACAATGGGACTCCAGTATTAGACTAACAGGCATTCAGCTTCCGTTACCTACTGATCTACTAGAAATTCTGAGAACCACAAACCCTCCAAATCCTGGAGTGCTCACCACTGACCCAATCTGAGGCTCACTTTGTGCTATTTTTCGATTCTATTACTCTCTTTCCTTGCTGTTTCCATTACCAGGGCTTCAGTTTTTGTTTTTTGCTTTTTTACCAGGTAGATTTTCTACAAGTGTTTTAGTTGTTCCAGCTTCCAATATTTCCGCTACCTGGGGAAAGCTGCTGATAGCTGCCAGTCATCTTTTTTTTAATTTCACAACTCAAGGCTTGAATTTCTAGGACATTTTGTGCTTGGTGACATCTTAAAAGCAAAGCTTGCATGGAACAGATGTAAAAGCTGACAGTCATGTTATTCTTATTGTTCAGTTTACTTTTTAACGATACATTAACAATAATTGCCAAAATAATTTGTCTTTCTTCTCTGATTGTACAACCATTTCACATTATTAACTTAAAAATTATGTATTTCTGCACAGATCAAGAAAATGATGCGTGGCAGTAATGAATCTAGGACTTTAAAAGTACATGAGAGATTTGTTGCTGGTTCTTTGGCTGGAGCAACAGCTCAGACAGCCATCTATCCAATGGAGGTAACAGACATAAAGAATATTTTTATATTATTGAGAAAACACATTTTATAGACTTAATGAAAATGAACAAGTTCTCTCCTTTTGTCTGCTTCTGTTTCTTTTCCTTCTCTCTTTCTTCCCCTCAGGTGTTAAAGACCCGTCTCACACTGAGAAAAACAGGTCAATACTCAGGAATAGCAGACTGTGCCAAACAGATCCTACAGAGAGAAGGCGTCGCAGCCTTCTACAAGGGCTATATACCTAACTTGCTGGGTATTATCCCTTACGCTGGCATCGATCTGGCTGTCTACGAGGTCAGAGAGACATGAAAACACACAGCTCCCGCTGTGTTTTCCTTAGTCTTGACCTTCTTTTCATGCCTTTTATTCAACAGACTCTGAAGTTTGCTTGGCTGAACAGGAACAGAGGTTTAGTGGACCCAGGGGTCACGGTGCTGGTCGGATGTGGTGCCGTGTCCAGCACTTGTGGACAACTGGCAAGTTACCCTTTGGCGCTGATCCGTACCCGAATGCAAGCGCAAGGTGAGGATACGCGTGCTTGTACTCACAGTTACAAATAAGTGACAAGTGAGAGGAATTTCAACACATGCTGGTGTGCAAAGAAATTCCTTCATATATGAATTTTATATTTATAAGTCTTTGATGTGACTCTCCAGGCGATATATATAGTAAAGCATCATTCAAAGCATCAACTGCACATAATCGCATAAAATAATGAGGGCAACTGTTTTTATTGTGCTAATACAGCTGAAATGGACAAGTACTACAATATAATCTGATGCCGTCTCGAAGAAATATTGTCATATGCTTTGGTTATTGACAATTACGGTTCTGAGGGGTTGTGCACTTTCGTCGAATAACTGTCTTACGGCTGATTTAGCCTTCTGCTGTAAATCTATGTAAAGCGTACGATGCAACCTACGTAAGTGGCCGAATCCTTTAGCAGAATTCATGCTTTCGTGGGGTATTTTATGGGTTAGTTAGTTATATGTTGCCCCGGCCATAATAGAAAGAAATAAAGTGTTGGGTCCTTTTTCCTGTGTCCTATTTCCCTTCTATTTGTTTTGGTCATAGGGAAACAAATTATTTCCATTTGTTTGGAAATCCACAGGAAAAATTAACAGTACTGAAAAGGCCAATCACAATAGTCGCAGGTTGCATCTATACATCTATGTCATTAGATTTCCAGGGAGATGCAAATCAGGTTACAGTGTACTTTTGGCATAAATTTAAAACATAAATTTAAAACAGAATCATAAACTGCCTGTTAGCAAGATGTCGAGCCACCACAGGGCTTTTAAACAGTAGCTTGACCAAAAAAAGGAAACAAAGAACATTTTAGTCCAAGGTATATTTCTTAACTTTTTTCCAGAGTCTTTAGCTCAGTTTTCTTTCAACAGAGTTTGCTTAGTGTTTATAACAAGTTCAGAAATATGTAGGATTGACATGTTCAGCTCCATCAGATGAAGACATTATTGTGCCCCTTGTGTTAAAATGATCTTGATGTGGCTCATCTCTTTACTCTCCCAACAGCTTCAGTGAAGGGAGCCCCTAAAGTCTCCATGCTGACATTGCTTCAAACCATTTTGAGCCAGGAGGGCATCACTGGACTTTATCGAGGAATTTCTCCCAACATGCTCAAAGTCATCCCCGCTGTGAGCGTGTCCTATGTCGTCTATGAATACACAAGGATATTCCTTGGAGTGGATATAGAGGGTAGGAGGGTAGGAAAAGGAAAGGGGTAGCAAAAGGAGAAACTGTGGTGCTTTTTACCTGCAAGCTGTTGGAAGTGCATGGGTAGACAGGCTTTTGAATGATACAAGAGAATGTAAGTCTTGAATTTTGAAGATAAGGATGAGAGAAATCGACATATATACTGTATGTTATATATACAGTAATCTGTTTGAAATTCTGACATTTAGGTGACATGTGATCTGTAATTGCTTTGCAATGCATGCCAGCAGATGTGTGAAAGCTAACAGACTGACATTTTGCTGCTGGAGTGACCTGGACATATGAGGATTTGCATGAACTTGACTGAGAACAGGTAAAAGGTATAGCCGATCTTGAAAACCATATTATATTGCTACAACATTATTTTTTTTCTTCCAGGTGGTACTTAGAGAAGATGGAGAGCTGATCCAATTTCCTCATTTGTAAGTGAGAGGAATGATTGGTTACATCGTAACCAATTCTCTCTAAGTAGAGAGACTTACAGGGTCTCCCAGTCCCATATATTTTACATGTAAGGGGTCTGATCTCCATGGGGATACTCTTTAAGAGACATCACTGATTGGCTACAGAGTCAGAGAACCTAGGTTACAAAGTAACTAACTGTTCTCTTATGTATCAAGGCTCTCTCTCCACCCATTTTCCATGTATATGAGGACTCTGTAACAAACACAGTTAGGAAACGAAGCAAATGTAGCACAAAATGGCAGCTGAGTACTAGTGTGATTGTAGAGTTCTTCTACACATAAGCATATGCTCATGGTTTTGATCCAAGATGCTACCAAAGGTTAGCTGCCTCTCCCAAGCACTACGCCTACTTGCACGCCTACTTGCCACTTGGCTACAGTGAAAAAACAACATCATTCTCAACCATATGTGAGCCATATGCTACAGAATCTAGCATGTGTTTTTCAATTAAGTCACTTTTAGCAGTCAAATCTGGTAAAAGTGGACAAGTTCGTCCAAAAGGCTCCTGTAAAAAATTTCTGTGAGAAACACATCCTGCAATAAAGCCCATGAGGTGGGAGAGCTCCTCAAGGAAAGACATGCATTCTGCAGGTCCTGGACTGCCCATTTAAATGAATAGTAGATCACCTCCACAATCCAGTGACAGGTTTCCCCAGGCAGTCTGGTCTGTTACCAACGAGTAGTTCACCTACTGATCTCTGAGCACAAGTCTGAAAAAGATACATCTTGAAAACAAGGCCTTAAAGTGAAATGGAGGGTTTGTGTAAAGCACCGCCTGCATAATCTGGCAGCCAGCTGCAACACTACCTGTGTGCTGAAAGGTCTGACGTTCTCACAGTCTTTCAGCTGACACCACAACCAGCATGAACACAAAACCATTACCTCCAAATCCCATGGCAGGACAGCACAGCATAACACTACGAGCACTTTTGGCAACCAGGCAATACAGGTGCTAGTTTATGACGACCAGCAAAGGTTGTTTTCATGGCTGCAATCAGTCCCCTCAAAGCTAACAGGGACTTGTAGAAACTGGAGAATGTCAGGGGCTGTGCAGATGAGGGAATCCACCTGTCTCACATTGAACTCTCTGTTTCAACTTTGCTTGAACTACTATGTAGTCATAAGAACACACCACCCTGTTTGATCAAGAGCCTTCGGCAACGCTGTGGCTGGAAACTCAGAGGCCAGGCCTAAAGCCTCAGCCTCTGTGAAAAGGGATGATAAAGGTTGCTAAGATACAGACCTGATGACCACAATGATGAGGGTCACTCAATCTAAACTCTTTGCAGAAGGATAAGGAGGCGAGTAAAGGGAGGCAGGTCAAATAGAAGGCCCCTAAGGCCACGGATGTGCCACTGTGCAGATAGCTGACTGAAAACACAACCCAGCGACACAAAGCTCACATCACCTGAGTCCTCTGAAACTGGCTGGGCTGGTGTAGCCTGTGGTGTCTTTAGGATACATTCTTCACAGCCTTGTGGGTGCATCATTAACACTTCCTCTTGAGCTTGCGGTAACATCAAGGTTCCATTTGACTTGAACAAAGCCGGTTGTACAATCCTTTGGACAGACAGACCTGTCTTCACATCTTTTCTTACCAGCAAGTGGAAACTTCTGCTAATCACAATTACACAAACAATAGACACAAACACTCAATGCAAGTTGAACAAACTGTAACACAGTGGTCACGGGAAACACACCACACAACTCCAGTCTCTCAGTTTCAACTGTGCAAACCCTGTTTATTCTCACAATTAGTGATTTAGTGGTCACACTTTACAGTGCCATTTCCTCCGTCTGCGTCCCTCTGATTTCTCTCTCTGCTTCACACTGCCGGTCCCAACGTCCTACTGTGTAAATAAGGGAGGTCACGATTAGCTGATGACTGGCAACAGTGCCAGTCAGGCTCCCCTGGCACTGCCTCGGAACCCTTTGCCCCACCCCTCCCCTGCCACTGCGCCACAAACTGCACCCCGCCACCATACTCATGTTTTCTGGACTCCATGGAAATCAAGTTAGTAAAAAGCCCTGCACACATTGCACCTACACTGCAGTATTGCCAACCATTGTGTGTACACCACAGGTGATGTGTCTTAAACAGTATACACAGTAACTGAGCTTGGGGGATCAGTCGTTGTACATGTGGAATATGTAGGGTGGAGGTACACTCCTGACTTAAAAGGGCCACAATTAGTAAAGCAAAGCAATAGGTATTGAAAAAAAAAACTACTGAAGAGGCACTCTGCCATGCATTTTCTAGAAGAGTTACAACTGAATAAAGCACACCCAAAGACTTTATGTTTTACAGAATTTGAACTGCCAAAGCCATATCAAGGAGCACAGATTGTTTCAGATAACTTCTTTGGCTAAATGCTCATGGGTAATGTCACTGTTCTTATGTAGAGAGGTATTTGAATGCTTTCTTACCACATGGGCCAGTGCCATGTACAGTATTTTCATAAACACTATACTAAGACTTATCTTTGTCTGTATCATGAAACAATAATAGTATTTAATGCAAGTGAACATTTTTTCTCAATATCAAAATATGTATGAATGAGAAATAAAATGAAAGCAGTGAACTAAATAAAGTTTGTAATTTGTGTTTATTGAATGCTCCTTGTATTTGGTGACAGTGTGTTAAAAGATGAAAGTCAGACTTTAAGAACACTCCTACTAAACCCCAGCTTGTTATTTTTACCTGATATACAGCAATTATGCAATTAAATTCAAATTTAATGAATGAAAAATTGTTTGTGGGGTTTGTACTTACCGTTTCCTATGAGAACTAATTATTTTGTGAATTTCCAAATAATTTCCTGCAGTTATCCAGGAGAGCACTTCATTGCAGTCTAGAAGCTGTAGAACGCCAGTGAAGACTGAGTTTTTAAATGTTTACAAACCTTTGAAATTGTCAGATTTTTCTTAATTTGCAATACAATATGAGGATTTTTTTTAATCAGAATTGTGGCCCTTACCGTATATAATTTAGTTCTTCTAAAGGTCATATATATATATATATATATATATATATATATATATATATATATATATATATGTATATATATGTGTGTGTGTGTGTGTGTGTGTGTGTGTGTGTGTGTGTATGTATGTATGGGTGGGTGTATCCGTATGTATGCATTTGTATGTATAACTTATACATATCTTTCTTGTGTAAATGTTACGTTATTGTGTATTACACACAATGGAAAGATGCCAAACTGTGTTTCATTGTTCTTGTAGCAGTGACAATAAAAATCTATTCTATTCTATTCTAAAGCTCCTTGAATGGCCTTCCCAAAGTTCTCAACACTGTTGAAAATGGATCTGTGCCAGGAAACCAACCAGTTTAAATGAACTCCAATTCTGCCAGGAAGAGTGGTCAAATATCCAACAATAATTGTACTAGAAGCTTGTTGATGGCTACCAAAAGTGTTTGGTTGAGGTGCATCTTGCTAAGGCACTTAGCACTGAGCCAAATATTATTGGTGATATAAAAAAATTAAAACTTGTACATCCAGTTTTTATTTTTTAAAGTCATGACAGATGTATGCTGGACAATCATGTCACCTTGGAAGATTTAAAGAAATTATCAAAAACAAAGTTACCACAACATTCATGACCATTATGAATGTATGTAAACTTCTGACCTACTGATAAGTCAAAATACGACCTTATACTCTTTGCCAAGTTTCTTTAGTTGAATGATTTGGTGGTGTGGTTGTCAGACTGTTTGGCGCCACACACACATAAAACTTTATGTGTATGTGTGTGTATAAATATTAAGGATTGTACATAAAACATAAAACTGTTGTCGGAACCATACTGAATTTCACCAGAGAAACATACACACACACACACATATGAAGAGAGAGAGAGTGAGTATGCATAGTATGCAAACAGCTACCAGACAGCCATCATAATTTGTCATACAATGAAAAAAGGACAAGTCAACAATTGACAAAGACTAATTAATATTAAAATCTGTAACATAATGTATTGTTTGGAGTTTAGTCTGTTACTGTTACTATTTTTACCATTTCTTCTTGGAGCAACTGTAACCCACATAATTTTCTTAGGGGTTAATAAAGTATTCTGATTCTGATAGTTTCAGGATACATGACCTGCCATTATCCAATGACACATCTGCTTACCTGTATCTTTTGCTTGTTTCTCCTCCTCTTCTTTTCTCTTTTTTCTAAGCTGAGGACTTGATGGCTTTGAACTTTTCTTGTCCATCTTGGTTTTAATTTTGCACTCCAGTACGAACACCCATTCCCCAACCCGAGAATCACCACAACATAACCTAATAGACCTACACCTTAGTTCACAGATTCACTTTGTCTAGGGTTTATGTCTGGGATTTCGCACAACCCAGGATTCAAATCATGAATACATAATGGGCTTGGACTGACAACATTATGAATGAAATGTGCTCTATCTGGAAGCAGCCGGCCGCCTGCCCTTTCGACGGATTGTGTGTGAGACTTTAAATCATCAAACTATAAATTTTAAATTGTTATTGATCCCTTTATCCCTAGTCCTAAAGTGTATATTTATTTTCTTACTCTTCTTATATTTATTGTTTGTTTACTTGCACTGCTGTAACTGGAGCCTCATCGTCTCGTCTCTCTATATACTGGACTGTATGTAGCGGTATGTATGCTGTATGTAACGATGCTGCCCCGGGCAACCGCCCGTGTCGCCCGTATCAAAAACCGCTACTGGTTGTCAGGACCAGAGCCAAAGGGTAGCCACAAATGGCCAAAGCCACTTCAGACTTCACTAAAGAGCCAGCAGTGAAAGCCACAAAGGGACAGAGCATATAATCGCTGAGTGGGAGTAATATTCTGACACCATAATTTCTCTAGCAGATGTTTTTTTGCAGAATAATTTCTCCCCAGATTTATTGCCACATGAACAAATTTTAACAGGGCAATGACTCATCTAAACCACAAGTATCTTATTATCTGTATCCAGTGTTGGGAAGGTTACTTTTAAAATGTATTCCACTACAGATTACAGAATACATGCCCCAAAATGTATTTTGTAACGTATTCCGTTACGTTACACAATGAGAGTAATGTATTCTGAATACTTTGGATTACTTAATATATTATCGTGCTTTTTACAACTACATGAATGTACTATTGCTGTGTGATTTATTACTATTACTGAAGGTTACTCGCCATACCAATACCAACTAGATTTTTAAATCTTAATATAAAATGAGTAACAGTAGGGTGGACATTAGGTAAGGCCGCACTTTTTGCAGCGATCTCGTATAGAAAACTATTCCGCGCGTATATAAAACAGGTTTGCGGCTCCGAGCCGTCGTAAAGAGACTTCTGGCGGGCTCGTAGCCGAAAACTAGCTACCCTTAACTTGTCAACTTTGCTAGCGAGAGACAGAGAGAGGCGTTGAAAGGCAACACCCCAACCGAACTTATTGTTTCGGAGGAAAACAGAACACAGTGTACAGTCGAGTCTTAACAGCTTACTTACAACTGGGCTCCTCAGGCACTCTTTATGGCTGCAGTGGTTATTATTACATTTACATGCTTCCATCTCCCGATTCTGCTCGGTGACACCTCGGACTTTCCACTCCAGTTTTTCTCTCCCTTCCTCGCGCTCACACACACGGGTATGGCAGTCCATTCTCCCTGCAGCACGGACTACACTGCCCATGAGGCTACATTCTTTAGGGCTATGCCTGTAACACTCTGCCTATAGCCTTCATATTAAATCATTTTTTAAAAATATTTCTTCATGTCATTATGCCGCCGCAAGTAGGGGTGACATGGGCCGCGAGATTGAGACGCAGGCATTAGAGCCTCTTAATGCCTGTTTTGTTTGGGTTTCCCTGTGGAATTACCAAAAATAGAGATGTCATAGCCTAACATGTGAAACAGGAAAAGACCACCGTGTAATCCATTTTTTTTTTAAAGTAACTGTATTCTGAATACCACCCTTTTAAAAGGTTATTGTAACGGAATACAGTTACTCATATTTTGCATTTTAAATACGTAACGCCGTTACATGTATTCCGTTACTCCCAAACACTGTCTGTATCAGCAAGTACATAAACATCAATTTAAGCATCCATTGCAATGTCTTCATGGTGTATCTCTACATAAGGAAATTACATATCTGATATAATGTTATTAAGCTAAAAAATACACTTAAAAAGCCTACAATTACTTGAACACATTGAAAGAAAAACCATTGAGATGACTAGACATCGGTTTCTGTGCAATTTCAGTGCAACTACGCTCCAGTCCAGATGGAGGCGACATTTTTTATTGTGTTTGAAATTTTTAACAATTTAACCCTCAAAGGTACAAGGAAGAGGAAGAAGAAAACCCGGGGTCGAACATGCATTGATTGGTTATTTCAAGCAGGGAAGTTTGCCGGCGTGGTAGGAGATCTCACACACATCGGTGTCTCCCTTTACGCTCCTGTTAACCTTCCCGCTTCTGCGCAGCTCGACCCGGCCAAAGCTGTCCAGCCTGCCTGCCCCCCCCCTGTGTGTGTGTGTGTGCGCGCGCGCGCGTTTGTGTTAGCCCTCTGGGAGCAGCATGTCTGATTACAGCTCTCTGCCATCAAATGGAGTCGGAGCAGGAATGAAAAACGACGCTTTCGCAGATGCCGTTCAGCGAGCCAGACAGGTAATCCAAGCGCTCGACTACGAGAGGAGTCAGCCGGCGAGCTAATTAGCTGCTCTGAAACCGCAGCTAGCACAACGACCAGTAACGTTAGCTTTAGTTAGCGAGGTAGCACACTAGCTAATAGCAAAGCCATTCATTTGCCCTACTTTCCGTTCAGATCGAGGCAATTGAATTGTGTGTGTTAGCATGGCTCTGTTACATAAATGAAATGTTTGTCCCTACCGCGATCCTTGAGGTAAATTTAGTGAACTTGGGCTAAGTAAGCAACATTTACTTATTACCCGTTAGTTAACGGTTAGCTATTATATGGGGCTCATCTCCATTCATTTATGAGGCATTTATTAGGTAACTGTATTATAGCATTATGGCTGTTTTGATTCATGTAGATCATTGACTGAAAAGAGTTCAGGAGCCATCGTTTACTTTTTTTCACTGTAAAGGGTTATTTTTCAGCTAATGACTATTTTCATTAACAAGTATAGTTGTTTATTTCAACAAAATAAAAAAACACATCGTATATTTTATCTGGTGATAGCTATATTTTGAGATGTTGAATATAGATAATATTAAATTAATATTTTTTGATAAATTAAGATCGTTGAAGGTTATTTGTGATACTTGAAGGGACTGCTAACATTGGATTATAATTTCTTTGATTTATTAGATTTAAATTAGTGTGGGGTTGTCTGACTGTCGTGCTTCCATTAATTTGGGGCACAGTCACAATGGCTCATGTTTCAAAGTGGCTTCTAATATTATACTAAGTACTTAATATTTGATCAACTATATGTGGATAAGCCCAGGGAGTCAGAACAAACATTTATACAACAAGTGGTAGGATATTTATTATAATGCATAACACAACAAAAACAAACCAACAATAACCAATAATAAAAAGCAAATTAAACTACACTTTCATACAAAACAAACCTATTAAGTTATTCAGTTAGAGAAGAAATAAATGAACATACTGAATAGACATAGAAATAGAAATGAATAGACTTACCGTACTGAAAACATAAGTCAAAAACAAAGCTTGTTTAAAACAGTGATAAAATGGACATTTAAAGATAATTTATTCCAAACGGAAGCCACTTGGCACATGAAAGCATTTTTCTGTGATACAAAAGGGACATTAAAAGACCTGGGGATCACATCTTTTTAATTTATAATGTGGAGCAGAACTAAACATTGTTTTGGACTGTAAGAATAACCAGAGTTAAAATGATAACTAAATCATTTGTACCAGTAATTCTTAAACAAGACAGTGTCCATATCAGCACTATGCAGTGAAGGGTTAATGAAAAGTCTGATATAAATCTGTAGTCAATTATATATAATATTAACAGAATGATGATCAGTTTTGTAGGGATTCAATGCACTGCAATATTATCATTAGTTTATTCTTCCCAACCTGGCACATGCACACATCTCTCAAAATTTCTACTCTTTCTTTGTAACAAACAACCCAAACCCCTGAATGCTGTGGGAGCATCATTTATTAGCACTACATTATCTCCTCATAATTAAACATATATTCATGTGTCTGTTGATTTGCAGTTTTAAATGTGAAGATCTTTTATTTATATGACATGAGCTGAACATGTCTGAAAGCTCCAAGCAATGTCAAAGATTTCTTGCCAAAATAGACACATTTCAGATGCCTTTGCAAAGGTTTCTGGTTTAATCCAGTATTCACCTCTTTCCAGATTGCAGCTAAAATTGGTGGTGACGGTGTGTCCCCGACAAACAACGGAGGAGCTGAGAGCTACCCGTTCACATCACAGAAACGATCCCTGGAAGAAGGAGGTAGAAAATCTGATCAAACTTGGACTCTGTCTACAGTTTCCTTTACTCCACTTTGAAGGCTTACTATTATTTCTGTTTCCAGATGAACCCGATGCCAAGAAGGTAGCATCACAGAGTGAAAGAGATTCTGCAATGTGTACGTTAAATAATTCTCTAGTTACAATAACTCCTTTTTGCTCAGTTTCCACCTGCTCACCAGTTTTGAATCTCTTACAGCTATTGGAGCTCAGCTAGCTGCTCTGTCCCAGCAAAGGTTTGACTTTTATTTTTCTTTATGTAAACACCTTTTGCTGTTTATTGTTGAAACACTGTATGTCATTAATTATTCACGATCATGTGTCTGCAGTGTAAGGCCCTCCACAATGACAGAAGAGTGCAGAGTGCCTGATAGCATGGTTGGGCTCAGTGAGTAGACAAACCCTTCATAAACTGTACAAATTATTCCCGTGTTGCTATGTTACACATGTTCAGACTAGGGCTGCCACAAACGATTATTTTGATAGTCGACTAGTCACCGATTATTTTTGCGATTAGTCAACTAATCAGATCATGCATCCATTAGACGTAAAACGTACAGCTTATTGCACCAGCAGCATCTGCTCTTATATAACTATCATTAGCTTACAGCTTTAAGTGTTTAAGGTATGTGCTAACTAAAAATAAAGACAAGATGATAGTTTATTGAATTTTAATGAAATTTGCAGATTGCTTCGGTGAAGTTTAATAAACTCCTTGCTATCTAAAATATAACAGGACACCGGAGTAAATTCTCGAGCATCTCACATTTCTGATAATCAGCTGTCTGCTTGACGTTTATTCAGCTGTGTAAAAACTATAACTTTAATCTCAGCCAAACCGATTTACTCAGGAACAAATAAAATACTAAAAAAAGCCAAACAATAACATTTTTAAGTTATCTAAGTGACTTATGTATGTTTAACCTGAGTAGCGAAAGACGGCGGTGGGTTTGAAAACGATTTGCTGGGAGTCCGGTGTTCTCACGGGCTCTAGTGAGCCTTGCCCCGGCTAGCTATCGAGCTAGTGGGTAACAGACGTCTCCGAAAACGTCGGAGCGCTTTTGAAAATATGTGGTGTCTTGATAAACTGAGCAGATATTTGAGGTTTACACAGCTACATTCTCGCCTGAAAATATGTTAAACGTTTATTTTGTGACCCAGAAAGAATAATAAGAGTAATATTAAAACTAACTAGCTGCCGCCATTGTTGACAACTGCGCTGAGCCGCGCTGTGAATTCTGGGACACAGCTTCTTCTTCTTCGGGGTTTAACGGCAGCTGGCATCCTTGTACATGCAGTGCTTCCATCTTCTGTTTCAGTCCGTTATTACACTCTTAAATCCTACTACTTATTCCTGCGTCTTTCAGGATCTTACAAAGCTTCAAACGATGCGTCGACTATTAAATCAGTCGTCGACGATTTTGATAGTCGACGTAATCGTGACTAGTCGACTAATCGTGGCAGCCCTAGTTCAGACTAAACTCAACATTCTTCTGTTTTCCTTAAAGTCATTGGGCGAGGAGGCGAACAGATTAACAAAATTCAGCAAGAATCTGGCTGCAAAGTCCAAATTGCACACGGTGAGCTGTGATTAGTTAAGTAAACGGTGCCTCATCGATATACCATCGTCCCTTTTGATTTATAATTGTTATCATATCAATCCACAGACAGTGTTGGTCTGCCAGAAAGAAGCATTTCCCTCACAGGATCACCCGATGCCATACAGTAAGTTGGTCCTTTAAGTCTTTTAAATATTGGGAAAAGCTGTCAAGAAGTTTGGTTTGTGGTAAATTTTATTTCATTATTAATATCTGTAGGGAGAAGTAGTAACAAGAGATTGATGGCCAGCCTAGTTAAATGATAGACAAACCTCCTGGTACAGCTTTAGATTGTGTGAAATCTTTATTTCCTGTGTACTTGTTAAGTTTCAGTGGTTTGCACTATTGGGATGAGTTTGGCCTCTAAGACATGACTCTGTGTTGTCTGTATCCTATATTAAGCTTAAACCATAAATATGGTCCTTAAACTAATCATTGTTTGTTTGCTATTGTATGTATGCCATGAATCTTTAGGTGACTGGAGGAAGTTGGCGTGCTCTCAGGGATTTGGACATGTTGTGTAACTGCTTGGATACTATAAGATGTCAGAAGCTTTATCAGTTCTAAGGCACTCTGTGCAACATAGATCTAATGAAACTTGTCTAGGACAACAAGACAGGTTGGCTGCATGGTGATTTAAAAAATATTGAATCATGGGCTGTGACTCTGCTGTAGCTTGTTCCCATTCTTTGTCCTCCTTGAGGCAATCGTGATTTTTTTTTTTTTTTTTTTTTTTTGGATCAGCGTGTTATTTCATGCAGCATTCCTGTTGGTTGGTCCTAGGTCGTACCTACAGTCACATTGGGAGATAGTCCTTATTATAAACATTTAGCAGGGTTACCTGTTCAAATCCTTTTAGCTTTCTGAGGCAATGCCATACTGTGTGCTGTAAAAGTTGCTTGGACTTTCTGCAGTAATGGTGTGAAATGTTAACTAGGTTGCGTCTGTGCCACATTAACCTTGTGTTCTTCAATCATTTCATGACCTTGATATGAATTTGCTTGCAGGAGAGCCAGGGCGATTCTAGATGACATTGTGTCCAGAGGTCACGAGTCAACCAACGGTCAGTCAAGTTCCATGCAAGAGATGATAATCCCTGCTGGAAAGGCTGGCCTTATTATCGGCAAAGGAGGAGAGACTATCAAACAACTGCAGGTGACACATGCAGCATTCAGTTATACAGATGGTGATGATTATTTATTTAACCAGGAAAAGATAGCCAGCAACACTGCTTTTGTAAGAGTGCAGAGATCAGTAGTTGCATAAACTAGTAACGCAAACAAATGTGCGCATAAAATGCACAAAATTAAGTATATAATTAAAGTAACAATCAAAGTTGCAAACTTGAAGCTGGGGAAAACTAAAACAGCAGAACAGTTAATTGTTTTGATTTGTGCCAAGAAAGGCCTTAATAATCAGGAGTAACATTTAGAACCTGTGGTAACTCAAGGTCATATAAAGTGACTTTAAACATTTAGACAATCTCCTGAAGGTTGTTTTTAATTCCAAGATGAGGGAGCTGTAGAAATTAAAGCATAAAAATATTTGGAAAAAAATTATTACAAATAACACCTGACATATCACATACATAGTACGAAATCCCAGTGCAACAAATGGACAGTCTAATGTGCCGAAGTTTGGTTAATCTGCCATGTGTCTGTAATATACCTCTTCCTTAATTCTTAGGAGCGAGCTGGAGTCAAAATGATTCTTATCCAAGATGCGTCGCAGCCACCCAACATAGATAAACCTCTTCGTATCATCGGAGACCCATACAAAGTCCAGGTACCGTTTTGGGTTGAGTGGTTTCATTTGTGCGGGAAATATGTTAAGCTGCTGTTGGTTAAAATTTTTCATTGTGTTGCCTTTCTAGCAAGCTAAGGAGATGGTTAATGAGATCCTACGAGAGAGGGAACATCAGGGTTTTGGAGAGAGGAACGAATATGGATCAAGGATGGGAGGAGGGGGCATAGAAGTGAGTAAAGACAGTGTGTTTGAATTCGACCAGCACAGTGAGACACATCAACTCTGAATGGTTAAGTGTTTATTTAATGTTACAGATAGCTGTCCCGCGGCACTCTGTGGGAGTTGTGATTGGTCGCAGTGGAGAGATGATCAAGAAGATCCAGAGTGATGCTGGTGTGAAAATACAGTTTAAACCAGGTACACTCTCACTCTACTAGGGCTGCACGATTAATCGCTAGAAAATCGCGATCTCGATTCATACTTATGTGCGATCTCATTTCCAAAGGACAACGATTTAAAAAAAGAAAAAAGAAAAAAAAAAGAAAAGACGATTGTACCGCATTTTGATCTGGGACATAATCTGCATGAAAACAAGCGCTCACTCTTCCTGCTCAACAAATGACAAGGGCGGAGCCTTATACCACGTGATACAGAAGCCATTTGGCAGGGAAAAAACAACGGAGAGCACGTGAGAGAAACTGCCGGAGGGGAGAAAACACAATGAGCGCAGAGGAAAAGCTCGCTGGTCGCGGTGAGAATGACAACCCTACTGTAAAACTACTTCCAAGAAAAGGTTCTCATTCCTCCGTGTGGAAGTTTTTTGGCTTCAAAGAAGACGATGAGAGTAAAAAAAAAAAATATATATATATATATATAATTTGCAAGCTGTGTTTTGCCATAGTAGCAGCACCGCAAGGTAACACTACAAATCTGTATAACCACCTCAAACGTCACATAAAGTGCAATATGACGAAGCTGTAAAGGCCAAGAAAGTGACAGGAGAAAATCCGTCCCCGTCAACCACCCAAACATCAATAACGGGAACGTTATACAGCGCTTCCCCATACGCGTCGAACTCCCGCAGGCACAAAGAAATTACGGAGGCTATTACTTATCACCTGGCTAAAGATATGGCTCCCATCAACACTGTGCAAAACGAGGGATTTAGGAAAATGATCAACACCCTATACGCAGTGCCGTCCCGCAACAATTTTTCAAATGTTGCACTACCTGCTCTATACACGCAGAGTCGAGCAACGGTGGAGACGGAATTACAAGCAGTACAACATTTTGCGGCAACGACAGACTTATGGTCCTGCCATGGTCAACTATCATATTGTCATGTCAAGCGTTATATTTTGTTAATATTTGTGGTTTACATTTTAAGAAACATACCTATTACCTACCTCTGTCATCACCTTACACACGCAAAGAATACTGTTCAAAAAGTTATTGTTAAAGTATTGTTAAAGTCAGTAAAGTATTTTAAGGTTTTGTACGTAAGAGTAGACAAGTGAGACATTTATTGTTTTTATGTTCAGTCTCAACTGTTGCGAAGTTGATGTGCAGTTAATAAGTGCAATAAATATTTTTATTGGAAAAAAAAATCGTGAGAGAATCGTGATCTCAATTCTAAGCAAAAAAATCGTGATTCTCATTTTATGCAAAATCGTGCAGCCCTACACTCTACTTTCACTGCATGTAATAAAATTGAAAAATATCTTCACCCCACTGGGCAGGTGGGCGACGTGGACACTAGAGGTGGGAATCACCATACACCCCACGATACGATATTATCACAATACTTAACTCACGATACGATATTATTGCGATTTTTTTTTTTTTTTTTTATATATATTTTTGCAATATTCTGGGTATTGCAATACGATATTTTGTGATTTATCACATATTTTTTCTACTGCAGATTTTGTCCATAAAGGTAAACTTTATCAATATTCATTTTATCTAATAATAAAGTCTCACACTCAGTCTTTCTCTCATGTCAGTCAGTTTTATTGCTGACAAAGTGAACGGTTTGTATAACAGTCTAGTAACCAACTTAACTGAACGTAACTATCTGGTACAATTATAGCTTAAAACAAAATATAATTTTACATTAAATAAAAAAGTTTTAAATTTAAATAAAATAAAACATTTCTTAAATTAAAATAAGTAAACTGTCCTGTTTGTTGCTGCCCTAAAAAGTTAAACACATTTGGACAGTGAAGCAATGTCAGCATTCTTGCTCAGAAAAAGGAGCTGATCAACATGCTCTGAAGTCAGAGTGCTCCGTTTTGCTGTGACGATGTCTCCAGCGGTTGAGAAGACTCTTTCAGCCGAGACACTAGTACCTGGGATACAAAGGTATCTTTTTGCCAGCGTGGCCAGGAAAGGATAGACTTCCTCATGGGATTTCCACCAGCTTAGTGGGTCTTCTGTGAGTGCCAGTGACGTGACCTCCTGGTATCTTTTCACCTCCTCCTCAGCTGTGGCAGATAATGATTTTGGTGGGGCTCCAACATCACCATAAGTCTGACCAAGCAAGTCTGTTAATCCACAAGACTTCCTCATCTTGGCTGGTATGAGAGGGGGTCTGGGATTTTGTTCAGTCTCGTCAGGTTTCTCATGATGTTCATGGGCTTCTGGCTCACAGATGGGCTGCTGCCTCTTTTCTTCCTGTAGAAAACCCACACACATACAGAGAGAGGGAGAAAATAAATATTTCATATCTTTTAGTATGCAGTAATATGTTAGCAAATTATAATTAATGTATTTAATTGTTAAATAGAATATTACCAATATGACAAAAATATTACCGATCTACTAATATTGTAAGTAAGTTATTTAAATTATAACACCAGAATGTTTGCTTACCTGAAGGGTTATAGCCTCAGCAACCACTCTGGCATAGGTTTCCTGTCTTTCCTCCAGTGACAGGAACGGCAGGGTTTTAAAGCGTGGGTCGAGAGCTGATGCTGTGTAGAGGGTGTTCCTCTCGACTGTGCTGGCATATCTCTTCTTAAGATCTTGACTGATACTTTGCTTGATGTTTCTGACCAGCGCTGTGTCACCAATGTTGTCTTGGGTGTCGTGCAACAGCTGTGCTACGAGAGACAGAGTAGGATTCTTTTCCTCAGACATCACAGTAGTCACGACTTGCATTGACTTCAAGGCCCGGACAATTTCTTCAGTGTTCCCAATATCCGTCTCATTTAGAGTAAAGATATCTGTGCTACTCTTTCTGACTTCGGGAGACAGCAGCGCTGCACAAATCGCAGGTTGTTGTTCAAGGAAATGCTGGAGCATGTCATAAGCACTGTTCCATCTCGTGCAGACGTCGGTCTTGAGCTTGTGAGTCGGGAGCTGTAACATTTTCTGTTTTTGCTCCAGAGCATGGTTTGCCACTGTGCTTCTATTGAAAAACCCAGTTATGCGCCGCACTCTCCCCAAGACCCTGGCTACTGCAGGCAGGTTTAAGGCTCGTTGTGATGCCAGATTGAGCGTATGGGCGAAACACTTCACATGCAGGTATCCCGCTAGCTGAGTGGCAATTGTCATATTAGAAGCATTGTCGGTGACAACCACCAGATTTTTGTCGGCAATCCCCCATTCCTGTGCTGCATTTTGCAGGAGATTTGCAATGTTCGCTCCGGTGTGACTTTCATGTAATGTTCGAGTTTGGAGAACGTAAGACAGCAGTTGCCAGTCCGCTGTGAGATAATGAGCTGTTATAGTCACATATGAATCCACAGCCCGCGAGGTCCATGCGTCGCAAGTTAATGCAACCCTTTCTGCTGTGCTCAAACTTTCCTCAACTTTATGCTTCACATCTATGTAGAGATTGGGTACGGCTGTGTCCGCGAAAAAACGTCGTGATGGTATCACATACCTGGGTTCCAGCGTCTTGATCATGTAAGAAAAGCCCTCGTTTTCCACAATGTTGTAAGGACGCAGGTCTTTGCAGATGAAGTACGTGATAGATTGTGTTATTTTCTTAGCTCGCTCTGAATTGGGAGATAGCTTTGCTAAGCTAAGAGTGTCCAGCGTTGGTTGATTTTTCAGTGGAGCTGATTTAGAGCTAGCTTTCCCGTCCGCGGTTAATGCTATTTTTGGATGGTGCCGTGTAAGATGGGCCCTCATGTTCGTAGTATTCCCAGAGTACTTTATTTTCATACGACACACCTTGCAAATCCCGTGTGTCATATCCATCTCATTTGTTCCATCCTTGTTAAAAAATCCAAAGTACGTCCAGACGTTTGATTTAAACGCAGATGGCGCTTTCCTGATCTCTTTTTCTTCCTCCATCTTTGTTTGATCAATTTTCCCATGTGCTGACCTAACCTCTGCTGACCTCACTAGAGAAAAAGCTCAACCGCACCATCTGGTGGACTGGAAGTTTTTGGAACAAAATATCGATGTCTGCTGTCCCTGTATCGATACATTATTAGCAAACAAAATATCGCGATACTACGCAGTATCGATTTTTTCCCCCACCCCTAGTGGACACCCAAGTTTGGGAATACGATAACTCGAAAATGACATAGTTTTGAAATTCATACCATAGGTGCATCTGCTACAAATCTTGGATGAATTTGAATCGTGACTTTGACCTTGAGGTCAAGGTCAGAGCTCAAATTTTCTGAAAGTCTTGTGGGTGTGATAACTGAGAAGGAAGTCACCTAGGATGTTCACATTTATACCATACATACATCTACTCAGTATTGGTGGCTGGAAATTTTTGTTTGTTTGTTTTTGTCTCAGTGTGGACTCCCATCAATAAACCCAACTGTCATTTTCCTACTCTTTACAGATGATGGTACAGGTCCTGAAAAGATTGCTCATATTATGGGTCCACCAGATCAGTGTCAGCACGCTGCCTCGATCATCACTGACCTGCTACAGAGCATCCGTGCCAGAGAGGAGGGTGGGCAAGGGGTAAGTACACGCTGAAGAGACGGGCAGGGGATGTAATTTAAAATGCTCAATTTAAACTCCATATTTTTTCTTCTTGGATTATGCTAGAGTAGCTTTGCATGATTCCAAATAATCCTTATTTATTGCATACTGGGTGTTTATGCAGACCCTCAGGTTATGTGTATGAAACAGATCATTTTAGCTCCTCTTTTCCTCTCTAGATAGGCTAGCCATTAAACAGAGAAGGTGCAAACACAAAGTGGGTGGGGCCAAAGCTGTGTGGCTGAGATGACCATTAAGTCAGTCTTCAGCCTGAACTTTTGGCACCCAGGGATAACTGTTATAAACACTGACCTCATTATTTGAAATGTTACACACGTTTAATAAGGGCCTCTTTAAGAAATTTTAATGTTGAATTTTGTGTTAATTAAAAAGAATGTGGCATGTTTCTTTCACAGGGTCCTCCGGGTCCCGGTGCTGGTATGCCACCTGGTGGCCGAGGGCAGGGTAGAGGCCAAGGGAACTGGGGTCCACCAGGAGGTGAGATGACTTTCTCCATCCCTGCTCACAAATGTGGGCTTGTTATTGGCAGAGGAGGAGAGAATGTCAAGTCTATCAACCAGCAAACTGGTGCATTTGTGGAGATATCTCGTCAGCCACCTCCAAACGGTGACCCGAATTTCAAACTGTTCACCATCAGAGGGTCTCCACAACAGATTGATCATGCAAAGCAGCTTATAGAAGAGAAGATTGAGGTAGGTTCATATTACTTACAAAGCAGAGAATGACTTTAAGCAGCTGCCTAAAGATCCCATGCAGTCTGAAGTTATTGGTATAATGATTTTTATTCCCTGTTTTTCCAGGCCCCATTGTGTCCTGTGGGTGGTGGTCCTGGTCCAGGAGGGCCACCTGGTCCAATGGGTCCCTATAATCCGAACCCTTATAATGCAGGGCCTCCTGGTGGAGCTCCTCAGTAAGTACAGTGTGTAAATAGTTGTGCCAGTGTGTTTTCTTTCAGGGTCAACTCATATAAGTAGGTGGTTTATGCTTTAACTGTCCCGTCTCTCTCTGCAGTGGAGCTGCACCAGGTGGTCCCCAGTATTCTCAGGGTTGGGGAAATGCCTATCAGCAGTGGCAAGCCCCAAATCCATATGACCCCAGTAAGTCCTTTATTTATTTCTCTTTTGTTTGTTTCATTACTTGATTTATTCCTCAACTGGATTTCATCTTTCCCAATTAGATAAGGCTGCAGCAGACCCAAATGCAGCATGGGCAGCCTACTATGCACAATATTACGGGCAGCAGCCAGGGGGGACAATGCCAGCTCAGAATCCAGGAGCTCCTGCAGCAGCAGCAGCACCAGGGGACCAGAGCCCGGCAGCCCAGACTGCTGGGGGTCAGCCAGACTACACTAAGGCTTGGGAAGAGTATTATAAGAAGATGGGCATGAGTAAGTTGGAACTAATTTTGAGTAAATAATGTTTATTACAGTCTGTAACTGACAGCCTTTAACAACTTCAAATATTTAATTCTTAAAGAATTTAAAAAGTCACAACCGTCAAATGTGCTGCCATCTCACAAGTGACTTTAATGCTAATATATTATTCATTCATCCATATGTGCTTGTAGCATGTAACTGTACATATATAATGTATGTTTGCACTTGTTTTTCTTTTCCAGCTCAGCCAGCAGGAGGGGCAGCAGCTGCTCCAGGCACAGCAGCTGCTCCAGGCACAGCAGCAGCCCCCACAGCAGCTGCAGCAGGAGGAGCTGCACCTGGTGGCCAGCAGGACTACAGTGCAGCCTGGGCTGAGTACTACAGACAGCAGGCTGCCTACTATGGACAGACAGGCCAGGCTCCTGGACAAGCAGCTGCTCCACAGCAGGGACAACAGGTATGGCTGATGTTTAAAACTGACCTCATGGCTGCTTGGAAGGAAGGGGGTAAACGAAATTAATTAATTAGCTATATATTTAATTAATGAAAAAGAAATTAATTTGGGAATAATCCCCAAATTTTGTGTATAGAATTCTGTAAAAATGGATAATAGAGTGATCCTCACAGCTATGAGATAACATTATGGTAGGCTACAAAACTGTTCTGGCAGCAGGGTGACAAATGGACACCGCCTTATGTAAAGATGGTGTAAAAAGCAAGATCTGGATATATGTGATTTGTAGTTCAGTTGGAATGGTAACATGCAAAAATGTATATGCATCTATGTCAAAGTGGGTTGGTCAAAAGGCCAGCAATGATGTTTCCAACCATCACAGGTTCACCGATGAAGTTAAGCTCAATTACACATAGGATTTTTTTTATATGAACCAGGGATGTTTTATCTTGGGTTAAGCTTCTCAACCAGTAGCTTAAATCAACCACATCAGTAGTTTCCATATTCTTCTGTCTAACGATGGAAATGGCATTTACGTTGAATTATTTATTTGGCACCTTTCATGCACGTTACCTTCAGTTCAAAGTATTTTACAGATAACTGACAAGAAGATGGAACAAAGCAAATAAACATTTATAAATCAAAATTTAAAATGACTCTTTAGTACCATAAGGGTATATCAACTGAATTTGAGAAGAACTAGAATATATGGTAAAACTTAATACTAAAAGAAAATGGTTAAAGAAAACAGAAAAAGCCTTTTTAAAAAAAATAAAAAAAATAAAATACCAGGAAATCGACAACATCAACTGTTGATTTTGATTGTAAGAACATTTTTGTCTTTTATTAGTGTGACTAGATCAGTGCTTCTCTATGACATCTTTTCTCTTCTTTTCAGGCCCAGTAAACGTGTGACTTGTTCTGTTGGGCGGATGTGTTGAATCTCCGGGCTTGGTTTTTTTTTTTTGTTTTTTTTTTTGTTTGTTTGTTTTTTTAATTCCCAGTTTTTTGGGCTTTAATAGGACAATAAGCCTGTGGTTAACTCATCCTCTCAGACATTTTGTATTCAAACCTTCCTGTTTGTTTAATGTGTTTTAATGAAATTCAAAAGGGAATGCATTTTGCAGATGTATTGAAAAAAAGCACTAACTTACCCCTTCACCTCACCTTCACCTTGTAATACATCAGATGGTTTGGAATTTTTTTTCTTAAATGTGAAATAATAAGCATCTTTGCTTGCAAGCTAGCACAACAGCATCTCAACAATGACTCACATGTCAGTAGTTTTCCCCTTCTGTTTGCTGAAGGTAAAAACTGTCTAGCAGTATTTTGAATATATTCAAAAAATTATGTTTGTATGGCAGAAGTTGTTGTTCTTTTTTTTTTCTTCTTCTTCTTGGTACTTTTTTAAACTTCAGTTTTTTTACAAAAAAAGATTCCAGTGTTTAAGTTGCAGGTGAACTTCTTCCTGCTGTCATAATTTCTTATTTTTAATTACATTCTTTGTGATTTTCCTCAAGGGGCAAGTCTTGTGTGTCTGTATACAGTGTATGCTACTGAACAGAAGACCGTGTGTAAGTTGGCTGTAATAAGGCACTAACTGTCCTGCAGTTATGTAGGCTGGTTCTTTGTGCATGTATGTGTTTGTGTGCTTGACTGCCCTTGGTTTCATTTCTACATCTTTACAATGAAAAGAATAGTCTCTTTTCCAGTAAGTTCTCTTATTGTATGCTGATTTTTTTTTTTCTTTTTGTTTGTTTTGTTTTTTACAGCTTGTTTTTAAATACTTAAATAAAAACATTCAATTACCAGTCTTGTGTGATAATCCCCTGTGCTGTTTGTAATGCCATATTAGCTAATATGCCTAAAATGAAAGTTATTCTTTCAAGTTTAATGTTTTTTTTATTCATATTTGAAAGTTTTCAACCGTCCATCCATCCATTCGCTTCCGCTTCTCCTTTTTTCAGGGTCGCGGGGGGCGCTGGAGCCTATCCCAGCTGTCATAGGGCGAGAGGCGGGGTACACCTTGGACAGGTCGCCAGTCTGTCGCAGGGCCAACACACAGGGACAGACAACCATTCGCGCTCACATTCACACCTAATGGCAATTTGGATTTTCCAATTAACCTATCCCCACAAGCTGCATGTCTTTGGACAGTGGGAGGAAGCCGGAGTACCCGGAGGGAACCCACACAAACACGGGGAGAACATGCAAACTCCACACAGAAAGACCCCGGCCTGATGTTGGAATTGAACTCAGGACCTTCTTGCTGTGCGGCAACAGTGCTAACCACCGTGCCACCGTGCTGTTTTCAACACTGAGATTAAAAAACTATAGCCTCTTTAATAGTATTGTAGCGGATACAAAATATTACCCCTGACAAGTAAGATAAGATCAGATAAATAAAAATAAAAAATCCAAGTGGACATCACATTCTCACTAAACATCTTCATATATATCATCTCATTCTTAATGCCTTGACAAATTTTCCCAGGTTATTTTTATATCAGATCACTAAGAAGAATTTTCACACCTGCCTATTTGTAACTAAAATCCTGGGCACGTCACAAAAAAAAAAAACCCACAAACGCATGCATGTCTTCCTTTGTGGTTGCTTCCCTCGGGATGTTCCCCTTGTCGTGCCTTACTTTTGTTTGGGGTTTTGATGGATGCGAGTACTGGCGAGTGAGGGCCGCCCCGTGCAGCCTGTGAGCCAATCGGGACGGGCCTCTGACGGGCAACGGGGAACAACAGTTCAGGGGGAGATGGCGCCCAGCTCGAAATCTGAAAAGGACGACAGCAAACAGAAAAGCCAAAGAAAACACAAAGACCATGTCGTGAAGCTTCTTATGCGCGGAAAGGTAGGCATGCATCAGCAGGACCTGAAGAGAAAGGTTTAGAATGAGCCGTCAAAGAGAAGGCCTCTACGGTTTCAGGAGCTTCTGAGGCCAGCTAGAAGCTAGCTGCTAACTAGCACCGCGGCTAACTTAATAACAGCCAACGGCTGGCAGGTGGCTAATTGGCTAATGCTCCAAACTGTAAAACAATGCAGCTTCCCTGCTCTATGTTATGATATTTATCCATTTTACTTCCCAAGTTGGTTTGCAGATGGCCCATACACATTTTAATGCAACCGAACCGTGTTAAAGTGCTAGCCACTTAAGCCACATTTGTAAAGGTCTATTTGATCCGAGTTTTAACTTTACCAGTCAGCTTTAGCGTTTATTCAACCGCAGCAGCACACCTCAGATTTAATGGCAGTCTTTGTGCATCAAGCGTAATTCGTGTACTGTTCGTGTCGTCTTGCTGTGCTGGGCATTGCACGAAGATGAACAAAAGCACAGCAAAATTGCAAAGTATTTTGGGCTTTATGTTACACCGTGTGCTAATTAGCTATATCTACCTCCACTGTGGTTTCTGTCCTGCAGCTGTCAGGGCAGTTTTCTCAGCGCCTGTTCAGGAAGCTGCCACCTCGAGTGTGTGTACCATTGAAGAACATTGTAAGCGAGGAGTTCCTGAGAGCAGGGTATGTATGTGTTTACTGCATTGCTTTACTGTGATTAAAGAACCTTGACTGGCACAGTATGCTTCATTACATGCATGTATACCACACTGGCTGCATCTCAAATAGACTGGGATTATTGGTGACTGAATCAGAGCTGTTGACACTTGTGACACATGGCTGTCTCTTGAAGTTATGAGGGTTCAAAGATGCTGGAAAAAATTTGTTAAAAGCACCAAGTTTCCACCCGCCTCTGGTGTACTTTCAGTACCTGGTACTCAGAAAATATTCATAGTATGAAAATAAAATTTTCCATATGTTCTTTGAATATGATAACATTACTGTATTTAAAAAAAAAAAAGGAATTGGCAGATTCTGAGGATGTCTGGTGGGTAATTGTTGTTATTTTGTATTGTTCATTGTGGAGCATATATGACACCAGTACTTTATCTTTTTGTTTTCAGGCACATCTTTCTTGGCTTCACCAAATGTGGACGCTACGTTCTGTCTTACACCAGTGACTGTGGAGAAGATGATGATTTCTCTTTCTATACTTATCATCTTTATTGGTGGGAGTTTAACCTGCACAGCAGACTCAAGCAGGTAAAAAAAATCTAATTGTAATATATAAATATAATTGTAGAATTTATTTTTATTTTCTTTAACTCCTTTGGTTTCTCTTTAGGTCCATCATGTGCGACTGTTTGCAGGAGAGGAAATCTACAGTGACCTGTACCTTACAGTATGTGAGTGGCCAAATGATCACTCCAAAATTGTCATCTTCGGCTTCAAGTAAGGAATGATAATTATATTTATGAGTGGCAAAAATAACCTTATTGCAAGCCACAGGTAGTGATGGCTAAATTATGTGTTGGTGTGTATGTTTCTGCTAAGTACACGCAGCTCCAACTCAGTCCTGATGAATCTAATGATGAGTGATGAGAACAATAGAGACATCTACATCACCATCGCCTCCATGCCGCCTCCTAAACCTTGCGCTCAGTGCTGTCCTGTTCCTTCAGTCACTACTATACGCACAGGTTAACAAAAACACATACAGAGCTACCACTTCACTGCTCTCATTACATTTGCCTCTCTCACTCTCATCAGACATTATCACTTTTTTTCCACAGGAAGTGGTGAGTGTCTTGAACACGGATATGTGCTCAACAGCAGGTACCAGGTGGTATATCCGTTCCCCACTTTTCAGCCAGCTTTCCAGCTTAAGAAGGACCAGGTCATTCTGTTAAACACTAGCTACTCTCTTGTAGCCTGTGGCATCTCACTCTGCCCAGGTAAGACACACACAAATAGTAAAATTGCCACATTTCTCATCTCTTTATAATGCGTCAGATAAGGTTTTTATGGATTTAAGATCACCACATTATGAATTTCCTTATCAATGAGTCCACAAGGGTTTACGCAGCTGAAAATTTCAGACCACCCAGACTCTGCAGACTGTGCACATACACAGACTGGTAATATAATGGATGCAGTTTCTGAGCCTAAAAGAGAAAGGCAGTGTTGGAAGCGCCTCAATTCTGCATTCTTTCTGTTTGCCAGCAGGCAAGTGATTTTGCACTGGTTGCAAAATCACTTACTATTGCAAATAGGGAAATTGCTCTCATCTTCCCTAATCTGTGACTTCAGTAGACACTTAGGTTATGAGTCACAAGTTTCAAGTTCTATAAACCGTGATGTTGAGTTTGTAGATTTTGGTCTGTTTTTGAGTCGGTAAGTGGGTAAAAGCCTGTGAATGTGTGGTAGTGCTCGGTTTCTCAGATGTGCACCTTGCTCATCACATCTCATTGCAAAACACAGAGATAGTGACAGTGAAAAGACTCAGAAGTTTTGCAACCAGAGGGTCATATCATGCTGCCCCCCGCCCTCTTTAAATTCTATCCAGGTAAATAGAACAAAAATAATATTTTATTTTTGCTGTCAGGATGTTAACATCAGTTGTTTTTGCTTTTTTAATGCATAGGTGCATGGTGTGTCCATGTACAAATATCTTCTTTTTTTGTTTGCTTTGTTAATTGTAGGAGCATATATGTTGATCATATCCAGAAACACGGCTGTTCATAGACATACCTTAAACAGCAACTCACTCTTATCTTCAGATAGGATTAGAAGGAACAGTGCTACACTGAGTAGAGGCCTAAAAATGTTTGTGTGTCTTCAAGAGTAAAAAACCATCACAGTGATGTTTTGCTGTCTGATTTTATCATTATTATTTTTTTCATTCTTTTTTCTTTGTGTATGCTTCAGGTAAACAGGGTCAGTCATCGCAAATCCTTTACACAAAGAGAGCAGCCCTGTCAAGTCAAGCTTCGACGTCTTTTTCCGTCTCTTCTTCCTCACTACCTCAAGAATCTCCTGAACATCGACTTCCACCTAGCAGACCCACTCCAGTCCCCTCATCTCCTAGCCATTCACAAGCAGCGATGCGAGCCCGGGAGTTTGCTGCTGACCTTTTCAGGCGAGCCCAGGGAGGAGGGAAAGATGGTGAAGGCCAGGGGGAGAGGAGAACGTCTGATGGTGGTGTAAAAGAGGCAGTACAGTCAACTGGAGACAAAGGGACCATTGCAGAGACTGTGAGAGAGGAGGGTGGTTGTAAAGGGTTGAGCGTAGAAGAGAGAAGGACTAATTTACTACAACCATTAACCTCAGGTGTTAGCCATAGTCTGCCACAGGTATCGGAACAAGTGATGTCTCCCGCCTCTTCTTCCTCATCCCCGTCAGCCACTCCAACTATGTCTTCATGCCAGGAAGCCAGCCCCAGTGAGCCTGGATATGTAAACTACTCACGCCTACACTACCGCTTACAACAGCCAGGGGCAGCAGAGCAGAATGCAGGAGGTGCTGGAGGTGAGAGATGATAAAAGAGAGAGTCAAAGAATGTGTCCGGTCAGATCCAAAGATGCTGACTGGCATTTCTTCCTCATTTGTTTTTCTAGGTTATGAAGATGATAAAGTCCAGCTGCCTTTCACAGTCACAGATCTGAAAGGACGTAACCTCCAGCTGGTTACAGGGCCACACAATGGACAGGTAGTTGGTGCATGTGACTGTAAAGTCAATGGAGAACATGTATGGAAGTAGCAGTAAGGAATAAGTAAGAACTGTCCTGGGGATGTTGGAGTTACAGGGCTGAGTAACCAGAATGGACATGAATTAGACACTTTGAAGACAAAGGTAGAGAGGCAAAGCTGAGATAGTTTGGACACATACAGAGTATTTTTGTGTGTGTGGTTGATCATGAATTTGTACTTTTTGTTTTGCAGAGTGTTTGTGTTGAGCAGCTGACTCTGGATTTTGAATATCTAATCAATGAGGTGATCAGGAGTGATGCTGCCTGGGCCACACAGTTCTGCTCCTTTAGTGACTATGATGTTGTGATATTAGAGGTCAGCACACACACACACACACACACATACATACACACACACACACACACACACACGGAGCTCAGGACACTCGCATTGTCTAATTTACACCTGACTCAAGGTTGCTGTAGCTTTTATGAAACTTGTCGTATATGCAGACTGTTTTTATTGTGTTTATTATAAAGTCTTACGGTATTAAAACAGTACTTTCATGTTGCATCACGGCATGGACTGCAAATACCAGTTCTCATTAAACCTTTGGGTCTTAAAAACTAAGCTGTGTAACTTATCAGTCAGCTGACGCTGCAGCCACTAGTTGGTTGTTTTAGTAAGGTATGGTGACTGTTTGTTCCAAAATGTTACATCATCATCTGCAACTGCAAACAGAAGCAAGAGAAGTCCATAGACTAGTTGTTCCACTTTTTTTTTTTTTTTAATACTGGTTGCTAGTGATGGGACACAGCTACAACATGTAGACAACAGCCTGCAAAACAACTAATCTGATATTGAGTGTGAGCAATATTATGCACAGCTCAAAGTGTACATTTCAGCGACATTTAAAATATGATTTGATTTTTAAAGAATGTGAATCTTAGTTTTAAACAGTCCTCAGCTTTCTCTCCTCTGAGTCAGGCTGGTGTATTGCATTGTTTAAAGTTGATTCTAATAGTTTGTTACTTTCCAAATTGTAATTGCTCTCAGATCTCAGATCATGTTGGTATTTATATCTTGGGACTTAATTGAAAAAGTGTCATCCTAAAAATACCTGCCTTTGTGAATCTTAAACTCACGTTTAGAGAACATATTGAGCCCTAAATGAAGTAATTGAAGGTTAAATTGCTGCCTCTATAGATCATTGTCTAGACTCACTTTTGCATCTAATTTATTGTCCAGTACACATCACAGTTTGACTAGTATTGGCAGGGATAGCTCAGTAGAGTGGTTGCCCCACGATCGGAAGGTTGTGGGTTCGACCCCACTGAACGCCTACCCTGAGGTACCCCTGAGCAAGGTACCGTCCGTAAACACTGCTCCCCGGGTGGCTGCCCACTGCTTCACTAGGTGAATGGGTTAAATGCAGAGGAGTAATTTCCCTACGGGGACTAACACATTATTATTATTATTATTATTATTATTATTATTATTATTATTATTATTATTAGTATATTTTTAACTACAAAGCCAAATGGAGTAAAGTCTTCCTGATTTGTCACAAACCTACACTTAAGATTTTTCCCTCGTTTAGACCTCTTAAGGATACTTGTATTTTTGCAGAACTTGGAGGCATAGTGTTCTCTTATTTTGCACCTTGGTCACAGAGTAACCTTCATAACAACAAGCACTAAAGGTTAATGTTTTTGTTTCGCTGGTGGGTTTAAAGAGCTTATAAATGATTCTGTAACTGAAGAGTGCAACTGTTGCTCCAGAGGTGGATTTTAGATTATGTGTTGCTGTCTGTTTATGGAAAATGCAGCTTTATCATTTTTGCAGGCTTTTGTTTCCTTGGTTATGCTTCCCTTGAAAAAAGAAAAGAGATATTAATCTCAAGGGACTTTCTGGTTAAATTAAAAATAAAAAAGCAAGGCTTATATACACACAATCAGTGTTTAAGCCTGTTCAGTAGATTGTATGAATTTTTTGCAGTTTTTTTTTTTTTTTTTTTTTTAAATTTCTAGTCCACTAGTTTTCTCCAACTAGGAAATTTCTGATTTCCTTAATTTTAATTTCATACATTTAGTGCATGAACCATGGAAGAACACTTTGCATGTAGGTAACATGTTTTTGATGTGTATCAGGTGTGTCCAGACAGCAACATTGTGATGATCAACATCGGTCTGCTGTTACTAGCATTCTCCAACTCTGACGAGGAGCACTGCAGGTACTTCGCCTGCTCTTTTACCCTAAAGCACCTCGACCCTCACCTGTTTCACCCGCCTTGGATTTTTGACCCGGTGGCTCTTTTTGTTTTCAGGCCAAACACATACCATTCCAACCTGCAGGTTAGCTGGGACCTCAACACGGGTGTGTGTCGCACTGTGGGTGTTGGCGACCTCACAGAAGTCAAGGGTCAGACAAGGTGAGCCCTGCAAGCCTGTACCACATACACAGGTTCTCTCTGCCTCCTGTTTCTCGTTAGTTCAGTTGTATTGAAAGGTTTTGTCTGTCCGTCAGCGGGACCGTCTGGAGTTCGTACAGGAAATCCTGTGTGAACACGGTGATGAAGTGGCTTGTCCCCGAGAGTAGCTCCCGTTACATCAACCGCATGACCAATGAAGCTCTCCACAAGGGTGAGTATATAGACACAGAAACAGATGAACATAAATCCTCCCAAATAAATCTGTCAAAAATAAAAACTGCCAAATGTTAAGTCCTTTTTGGAGAAATGAGACCTTAGTGAGCTGTAAGATAGAAGATCAGAATAAACAAGAGAGCCTTTGACTTTCTAGTCCCCAAAAAATACTGCACTTTGTTTCTGTGTTTAGGACAAATCATTTGACAGCAATAGGCTTTCTGTGCCCCCTGTTTAGAGACCAAAAGCACATCAAAAACATTAAAAGATGAGACTTCTCAGATGTTAAGGACCTGTGTATTTGGACTAATGTTTCTGACTGATTGAAAAGATGAATTGATTGCTTTGTTTTTTAAGTATATGGGATGAGTTTTTATGTTACCAATGATGAAATCACATTCCACCTCATCTATTAAATTACTAAGCTTAATACTAGAAGTCAACTGAGAAAAAAGTAAAGACTGATCCCCTGCGCAGCTTTAATCCAAACTAATGTTTCTTCCTTATACTGAAAAAGAAATAGAGATCTGACTTCTCTTCCTTAACCCTCTCAGGCTCAAATTAAACTTTTTGTTGCTAATGCACAACCAAGTCCTGCAGTGGTACTTCTGAGTAAAAAAAACTCATAAAATATGTATGTGGGGTAATCAGGTTGTTAGTTTTTAACTGTTGCAAATCGGCAACGCCTGCCTCCAGAGGGTTAAAAACTTCTTTTTTTTATTTTTATTTTTCATCTTTTGTATCAATAAATTAAAAAGAAAAAGAGAGAGAGAGAGTTAAGTCCCGCTCTTTTCTCACCTGCAGGCTCATCTCTGCAAGTGTTGGCAGATAGTGACCGGTGTACCTGGATTGTATTGTGAAGGAAGAAGAGATCCACATGTGTCCAAACAACATAAAGAAAAGCACACAGAAGTACACGTTGACATGAGCTCACCTGCAGTATCGACCTTAATCGGAGGCTCCGTTTGTAGCACGTGTTGCTAAAGCCGAACAAAGAACCAGATGAAATACTGTAAAGGTTTTTGTGTGTTTTTTGTAATTGTGTACTGAATTGTTGTAACAACCAAAACCAAGAGCTGGACTGAACAAAGACTTCATTTTTACTTTTGTTTTTATACATTAAGGCAGTTTTATTGTCAGTGAGTGTGAGTAACTGAATGTATGTGATATCTGTACCTGTGTGATGTGCACAAGGTGGGTGTGTGAGAAATTTAACAGATTTTGCTGCTTCTGAACTCATTTCTCATCCAGTGTGGACCAGCTCTGTCCAGCTGTGTGTAAGGCTGCAGTATTTGAAATTTGAAAAACTCTACTGCTTCACTTGATTTTGTTTTTTTAAAACCCTCGTCAGTGGAAGCAGGAGTCGTGCTGTATGAGTGACAGCATGGAATACAGACTGTATTCTGCTGGGATCTTTTGTTTAAATAAAATGTTCAAAAGCGTTATGAGTGTGCTGTGATGATAACTGGATACGTGAAAATAATCCAACAGTCTGCAGAGAAGATCTTGCCTGGAGGGGAAATAATTACCACAAAAGTTGTCATGTGACTTCAGCTGAAGCAGTGCTGGTTCCCTAACTAGAACCATTTATATACAAAACAGAACAGGCCCAACATTGGAACAGACATCACACTGTCTAGTACTAAAGTTACATTATAAAGACGCAAAGAGCTGGTTTCGCTCAAGGAAAACATGCACAGAGAAGAGGTAAAAGTACTCCACATGTTTAACCGATTAACATACAAATAAAACACAAACGTGTTTTGTTTTTCTTTAAACGTCGTACAGTCTTGTCAACGTGTGAGATCTGCACGATCCATAAAGCAACTGAGTTTTGGGTCTGTTAGGGTAGTACTGGGTATTTGCAGTGAGGCTAAAAAGGTTCCATGAGCTCCTAACCGTCAGAATTTTTATTCTTTGTTACATTTTCAGTTTGGTCGTCTGAAGCCTAAAGACCTTTTGGACTATTTATCAGATTTTGTTCATCTCCTTCTACAGCCATAAAACAGATCTGTATAATTTGACATTTATACTTTTTTTTTTTTTTTTTTTAATTTCACTAGTTGAATGTATTAATAGAACAATTTTGTAGACTAATCAATTTTAATACTACAATGTCCCAAATAATTTATAATTTAAGTACAGAGAAACTTAAATTTAGGTTTACCTTTTACTGTTCATTAAATGGTCCCTGATCTCCTGTCTTTTAGCTGAAGTAGACCCCCGGGCCATCCATCAGGTCTGACTTGTACAACCTGAGCATTAATTTGTATAAGAACCAAAGAATGAATGAGGGACACGATCAGTTCTGCAAACTCCCACCAAACCAAACCTGAATCTGAGGTTTAACTAATGGATGAACTCCCACCCTCCGTGGCATAAACTTTCCCAGCCAGGTTGAGGATCATGATCCCCCTGAAATGGCTATATGATCAAAGGTCTGCTGCCTTAGTTTGCCAATCCAGAGGAACAGCCAATGTTGCAGAGGGGCATCAGTGGCAACAGCCCCACAACATCTAGACTAAACCAAACTGCCCATCCCCAAACCAACCTCCAGTTGGAAAATGTGGTTAAGAAAGAAATTCCAAGAACAACACAGGGAATGAAGGAAAAACAGTCTGGCACAAGTTTTGATAACAATCACATCTCTTTAGTTATAACAGTGAGAATAAAGCTACAAACATTGATCACAGGTTTAAGTACAAAGGTCTTCAGAATAACAGCAAGAACCTCGTTCAGAAATGGTTCTGCAGCACAAGCAAGGGACAGAATCCACGGCACAGTTTGTATGACATCGCATTTGGCGGTTAATTTTAATTCGAGTCAGATTTTTGTAGCCTGCTCTCACATATATATTTATATATAAATGTAAACATACTTTTTTTTTCTCCTTTGTAATGTTCTTTGGTGACATCTTTGTAATCAGGTGGTCCTGAGGGACATCCCACTACCATTATAATATTTTTATTTCTTTTCCCCTCAGTCCCACACTCACACATTGCTGCTGGTTGAGCGTGTGCTCTTTGAGGGGGTTAATCTTAAGTCACCATACTCACGTGCTTGGTCCATAATCACAATAAAAATATAGCTCAAGACTCTGGCTGGTGGACATACCACGACATACTTATTAAGGCAATAATGGTTAAACAACATACAAATATTTTGGATATATTACGGCGTTCACAAAAAGGTACATAATATAAGTTATCTACAAACGTCCAGCATACACACTTTCTGAAAATAAACATCTACTCTTACACTACAAAAACTTTGAGATACCTGGTACATCTAGCTGGTACAAAGATTGCAAAATATGTGGAGCTGATCAGGTGGGAAAAGCTTGGTGGGGGGGGTTTGCACTCGAGTCATCTGGATGTTTGTGTGTGAACGAAAGATGTTGATGATGAAAGAAAGGATGGATGACGAATGGATGAAGAAAAACAAACCAGGCAGAATCATCACAAAACTAGACGATCAAATTTTTTTCTTTTAACAGCTACAAAAAGTTCATGCCAACACCACGACTACTTCACAGGACCTTCATTTATTAAACCACCGATACAGAATATATAGAGCACAACCTTTTTTTGTTAAGCCTAGAAATCTCTCAAAAGGCACAGCGTATCAGTTAGTTGGCCAAATGAATAAGGAGTCACATTTATAAAGCCAAATACCTTTCACTCAACGTCCATGTGCCAACAAAAATTCATGATGCAGTATCATTCTAGATGCTACTCTTAAACAAATATATTTTTCAGACAATACCATTCATTCAAGTCCAGCTCCCCTGCATAGTCATTGTGTTAAAGGTAATTAAAGTGATATTTGAGTTTAGAGGACAATGAATCTCTCCACAGCAATCAGGTCAGTGGTTAAGGCAGGATGGGAGGGAATCAAGAATATGCGTATATATAATTCAGGCTGGGCAGGAGCAGCCACTGAAAAGGCAGGGAAGGCACAGGGAACGAGGGGGGGACTGTGAAATGATCAAGTGAAGGTAAACATAAAGGCTGCAGCACAAACAGCACAGCAGAGAAAATTTGGCAAAAGGCCCTCCCACTTTCTCACCACAGACGACCAAACATGCAAACCAGAAGCTCACATGGTGCGACAGAACGAGATGACATGATTTGAAACTTAAAGCAAAGGCATGTGTCAAGCATTGTGCTAACCGTACAGGTGATTAGCTATGGTGGTGTGCTGTCGGTCTCATTGAGCGTGTGCAGACTTAAGTTTGTCCTGGGCTGTTTGACTGGCGGCTCCATCACCTCCTTCTCATCATCAACTGGGCTCAGAGAGCTGGACTGCAGCACCAAATCTCCGGTGTCCTCCTCACTATCTTCATCGTCATCCTCCTCCTCTTCTTCTGAGACAAGAAAGACAATAAGTAAATACCACGGTGCCATGCTGAGTATTGGCCTGTTGCAGCAGCTGCTGTGCACTTTTTGTTTTGTTTTTTGTTTGAATCTCTAATGCATACATATTTAATTTGTCTTCTCTCCCATAGTTTGTTTTACCCTTGTCTCACCATCTTTTTCTTTTCTCCCCCTAAACATGAGTTCTTCCTCCCCACCATCTCTATGTAATAGTGCCTCAAGCTGATTTTATTTTGATTAAAATTGGATCAAATCACCAAATTTAAAAATCAGTAGAAAAAACAAAACAAAAAAACCCCTTTATATTACCCACAGTTTCTTATGGATGATCTTCAAACTTCACAACAATATACTAAACATTACATACTAAAGTATACCATTTTAGTATGTAAGGTCAAAGGTCAGGGTAACACAAATAAGGCAAAAGTTCAGCACTTTTGTTGCTTGAACTTAAAACATGATTTCATGACTTCACAATGATGCAAAATATACTTTGCTACATTTCCATATTAACAATACTGATATCACCATAAATGACCTCTAAAAACTGCTGATGTCATCATATTGTAATAAAAACTTCTCCTCAGTGGGGACCTTGTTACTGTTTGCATTTAAAAAAAAAAAAGGTGTGAACTCTAAATCTGTAACGCAAAGAGTTTTATAAAAGATGGACGAGTGTCTGAAAAGTGAAGTCAATGCAGAAGTGCATTAATTCAGCATTCTTTGTAATGGCCAGCAGGGGGCAACTGCTGTGGTTACAAAGTAGCAAAACTGCTAAGGCTGAGGCTGGTGCTTATGGGGAATCCTAATAAAAGAGTATTTAAGGAAAACCATACTCATTTACCTTTTTCAATATCTTGAGAGGTCCGGCTCTTGACAGTACTGGCAAACTGTGTCCACGGCAAAGAAAGCACATTTATAAATGTTTGTGAAGGTTCTCATTTATAGACATATTTATAAACTTAATTCAAAAGTGGAATACAAGTATGAGTGTGTGTTCAGGTACATACTTCTGCCATGACTGCTATGGGAGTTTCTCCTCTAGCCTGAGCCACTCTATGCTCGATTAGGTAGTACATGTACTCATCATACAGCAAGCGGATCAGATGAAAGGACCCAAAACTTGCAGCACTGCGCAGAGTCAAGTCCCGGATTACCATAGAACTGGTGAAGAAAAGAAAAGAAAATGTTTCTTTAACATAAAACTGCATCTTTACAGAGCACATTTTTCCCCATTTCCCCTCACCTGTAGAAAGACCAGTTGAGCAGGAAAACCTTTGCAGCCTTTGGCAGGGCCATAGGGTTGTGCTCATAGGGCTTTAGGACCTGGGACACAACACTATCTAGCCAGGTAGCCCACTGTTCCAGAGAGTTCTGCTGCTGCAGAGTCGCTTTAAAGTCTTGCTCCAGCCTCTGGATCAAACGGTCTTCACACTGACAAACCCAGGATGCCTGTTCCTGAGGGGGACGCAGGCAAGCACAGTGAGCAATCTGCTGTTTTATTTTTAAAAAAAAACACTGATGTACAGCAGCAGGTAAGCGCAGGAGACACAGACGGCAGTACTGGCAGACCTGTACGTTATTGAAATCAACCCGATTGAGGTCAGAGAGCATCTGGTTGATCTGAGCTGAGTTCTGGAGGACGGCCCGGGCAGCCTGAGCCAGGTGGTTCAGACTAGTGTAACGACGCAGCGTCTGGGAGAAAGAGCCAATGCACACCACCTGAAAGTAAAAGTGAGGAGAAATAAAGCACCCTTGTCAAAAAGAGCCATAAAGAGGACAAGTCACATTTTTCCATCACAATATGGCAGCACTAAAAACCACCAAGTCAGAAAATACATCACAAATCCCACTTGTCAGCTTACATTTGGTGAGCTAAGGTGAGCTAAGTGCTAAGGGATGCACCCGTGTATTAAATAAAAAGCTCTAAATTAAAACACAGATACAGAACTCAGTGTAAAAAAAAAAAAAATACAAATACCTTTATGCGAACCATCTCCTCTGGGATGTTCATCATGGCACCTGTCAACCAGTTTTCCAGACTTTTGGCAAAGTTACGGATGGCCTGAGTTAAGGCACCTGATGGCGGTGATGCAAAGAGGAAAGACGCAATTTACAGGGATATACAAAAACACAGGAACACTTCTCTCCATTTTAAATGAGCCGCAGTGTATAATTCTTACATACAGTATACATCACTAAAACAGCACTGAAACGTATTCAGGTGGGTTTCGCAGTAAATTAAAACGTTTATACATGACATTATTAACTTACTTGGAATGGGTCTCAGTACATCAGGGATGAGGATCTCCACCAGAGTCTGGTACAGCAGGTTGTCGCACTCTCTCGTCCAGCGTAGCACTGGCTCAAACTTACACAGCACCACCAGGCACGATTTGGGCAGTCGCTTCTCAGACTCGTTGTGTCTGGGTGGGAATGTGAAACAGCTGATCAGCTTCAGTTTCAGCAGGGGATGCTTGGGTGCACACATTTGAGTGTGTTTGCAATACTTACAGGTTGAGCGATTCTGCATCATTGCTCTGGCTAAACCTCCAGAATGATTTCCACAAGGTCTCAACGAGAGTGAACTGAAGGTTGACCATCACATCCAGAATAGCCTGCGAGGATCACACTTAGCATCACAGAGGTGTTCATGGGACCTGTATGTATAACACTGCGCTGCTGGATGCTTGTATTTATGTTAAAAATTTCAAGTAATAGGCTCAGCGAGTGAAACCCGATGCTAATTTACACAGGATAGAAAATTAGAAGAAACTGGGCTGGATAAACTTAGGGGCTGCATCAGTGTCCAACATAAAATAAAGATTATTTTGAACTGTGTGAATCATCCAAAACTACTTTGTAAATGAGCACAACTTCACTTCAGTGTTTCTGTTTGTATTTCTTTGGAAGCTGATGTTACTGTGCTTACCTTACTTTTTTCAATGACAAAATGAAATGGCAAGAGAAATAAGTACACACACATGGAAAGCATGTCTATTATATTCAGTCTCCATGTCATTTCTTTTGTCTAAGCTGCATACCTCACAGTGTTCTCTGTACAGAGTCTGAAAGGCCTTGAGGTGCTCTAAAAGGATCCCATCGGGCAGGGGTCGATCTTGAAGATCAATTTCCACAAAGTCTGGCAATTGCTTTGATGCCTCTGCACATGATAATGCACAGGAAACAGGAACAACGGAGAGTTGATTCAGTATCATTTGAAATAAAATAATATCCATCCATTTTGTAAACTGCTTATCCAATAAACTAAAAAAGAAACAATGATGAACAATGTGCAGGTGTTCCTCACCTAGGAACTGCTGGTACTGTTGCACCTGGGCCGAAATGTCACAAAGTGTCGAGCCCTGCTGTTGACCTATCCCGCCTAATGTGCCGTTGGTGAGCCCCTGTGACTTCTGAACTGGCTTTACCCTATTTGTCACACCATTCACACAGAAACAGAGCCAGAGTTATCGGGACAGTTTATTGTTGTATTTTTACATATTTTTGTTTGAGTGGATCTTTTCACACAAGGTGTTCAGTTTTAACAAAATAACGTAAAACTCGACAGGAGGACCAGTTGTGGATAAGAACGAAATGTCATCCATGCATAGAATGAAATCATAAACCACAGGAGGAATATTTTTCAGCAATGATATACTCTACTAGTATTTCATGCTATATTTAGAAGCTCAGTACCTTTAATGTCTCAAGGACAAGTTTTAGAGTGCATGGGTGGCTACCTGTTTTTCTGTGAGAAAGGCTGCTGCCTCATCGCCATGTGCTGTTGTTCATCCATCAGTCTGAGCAGAGGTGACCCGGATTTGATCCTCAGACCATAGTAGTGGTACTTAGAGTTCCCTCTGAAACATACACAGGAAAAAGTTATGATAAACCCTTGAGCGACTGGTCTTGCACAGTTCGTGTATGTGTGTCTGTGTGCGTGTTTTTCTGTACCTGGTTCCTAATCTCCGTGTACGCAGCCCCATGAAGACAGACCTGATGAGTTTTCCAAAAGATGCAGCATTAACAGGTTCTAGTTTCTGCTCCTGGCAGTGAAGCAGGTAGTGGTAGTAGAGGGTGCAGCGAGGTAAACTCACCCCCTCAGCCCCCTCGTAATTATCACAGAGCCACTGCACCTGGGGAAAAAGGACGTCACAGTATTTGAACCTTTGGGTGGTAGGCTGTCACGGATCATAGATGTGCTTCGCTTTCAACTTTTCGACTCACGGTAGCAGGTGGGGCACGAGAGTTGGGGCTGGAGTAACTCTGTCCTCCTCCTCCTCCACCTGCTGTTGGAGTTCCTCCTGCTCCTAAGACATAACCTCCTTGAATAACGTAACCACCTCCACCTGCAGCAGCTGCTGTGCTGCTGGCTCCTGCTGTTGCCAAAGAAACTGGCTGTGAAGTCACAGATCCAGTGATGTCTGACTCAGAGCTGGGCGTGGCCTCGTAAAAGGTGGAGGCGGACGTAGGAGGTGTCTGGGAATACAGGGGCGACTCGGAGAAGGGGTAATTGTTCGGTCGACTGGACAAGAAAAGACACAGACACTGAAATATATCACTGGCTCTGTGACGAGCAAAGTTTCAGAGTGTGTGTAACTGAATGTGTGACCATAGAACAAACAGACAGACAGATCAGGTGCTTTACTACTTACATGGTGGGTGTGGTGAAAGTTGCATCTCCTGCTCCATCAACATATTGGATCTGGCCAGAGTACACATGCTCTACCTGAAAAATTAGCAAAAAGGAGATTAACACAATTAAAGGGTTGCAAGAACTGAATGAAGTCCTCCTTTAGCATAGAATATATTGGACCATCCTCCTAAAGGAAAGGAGATGGCACCCCACATCTCACAATTTAAAGTGTCACACTAACAGACTGTGCTCAACATGATTAACAGTTGCATTTTCCACCTAATGACATAACTCAGCAACATGCAGATATGTTTTGAATGACCCACTTATTAAAATCTGCTCCTTATGATGGTGTTGCATGAACAACTGTGAAAAGCACTCTATAACTAAAGATAACTAATGTAATTAAAATGACCAAATTGAAGTGAAGGGTGCAGTGAAACTTAGCGTGCATCAGTTATGCTCTCGATAATTATTCGTATTTTACTTATTAAAGCAGATAGTAAATATTGTAATGAAGGAAAGACAAATCGGCTCTTTAACCGGAACATAAAATATGAGTGGGCACAGTGTGAACAAGACTGCTAAACCTTTTGATTTCACATTTGTGACTGAAAAGCTATATTCTTTTTTTTATTTTTTTTTTATTTTAAGGAGTTACTATACAAGATGCACTTGTTATAGTACATTTCAACTCAATGAAATGCAAGCTTAATACATGCTATGCTGGTGTGACTACTAGGTAAAAAGCTGCAAAACTGTTCTCTTTCTACACATCCACTTGGCGTGAAGTTATCTTTCTGGCAATTTCAAATTGGTTGCAAAAATATTCCTTAAAACATTTATACAAAAGCAATGTCTTAATCTTCATCAGGCATTATGAAGAAGACAAGCAGAGCAAGCATTCGTTCACCAAGTTCAATATTTGATTTGCTTTCATCGAGTCCTGAAAAGTAATTGTCTCTTTGACTACCCACGAGGTTCTCCCGGTCCTCAGTAATATCATACTGTGCACTCAACATGTTGATTACACATTAATTAAACCCAATTTGTTAACTTAATTGTATGATAGCAGGCTATTAAGGATTACAACTAATGAAACAAAACTGGCAGCGGTGTGCTGTTGCAGATCAATGTACGTGGTGTGGCATGACTGACATGCTGATGAAGTGATGAGAGGAATTATCTTCCTTACCTCTGGGGTTATATGCACAGACTGTAGATTGTTGACGTGGCCTGTCTGATTCCTCTTGGCTGCCTGAGACACGGCTTGCAACACTGACCTCTGTTGATGTATAAAGCCAGAGCGTCAGATACAACCAAATACAATGTTACGCTTGCGCCGACATAGTCATGGCAAATTCATGGGGTTTGTTCATATGTGTGCAGCTTTTTTTTTTTTTTTTTTTTTTTGTTTCTGAGTTTTACAGTTTACAATGTTAGTTACAGGTATTGATTAACACAATTTGCAAAAAACCAAAACAAAAGAGAAACACTGAACAATCGGGAGTGACCAGTTGCCAGATTATTGATTTTAAAATTTGAGAATTAAATTCGGCTTATGTATATTAGTGTACTGGACCCACTTATCCCAGCACGACAAAAACCAACTTACTCTGTTACATATGCTGTTAACTCCTCCATCCTATAAGTCTCAAGTGTTATTTCCCACCACAATGATAAAGTTGGTACATCTTGTAATAGCCATTTCTTTGTTAGCGTGGTGTGCTTGTTGGTGTCCACATTTTCTCCAACATACAGGGGGATTCCTGTCATAATGAATATATGTGTGCATCTTACCTGTGGGGTGGTCTGCACTGATTGGACCACCTGAGTAGGTACACCAGGGGCGGGCGGGCTGGAGTCTGACAAACTGTCACTGGAGGGCACAGAGTCATCTGTGGATGAAACACAAAAGGTAAAGGAGAAAGGTTTCATTTGACGATCAGGCAAATTTAACTGAAAACCCATCTACCATCGCTTCAAGCGAAGCACTCACGACAGACTGGTTCCAAATCGTAATAACAGCCACCACAGAACATCTCGCAATCAAGTTTATTTTTTTGCTCTACTGAGGAAAGATGGACAGTGAGGAGGAGGAGAAGTGTGTCTGTCCAATTCTCATTTCATCCTTATATCTTGTATGCAGAAGGGACAGCCTTGGACAGCTAATCTCCCCAGATGGAGAGAGAAATCCCTCCATCTTGTAAACATGGAGATCAGATGAGAGGGGAAAAAAGAGAGATATGCGTGGGTTGACAACAGCGGGAGAAAATAGAGAACGGAGGTTGGGTGGAGGAGAGGGCAATATTCACTTGTGTTTATTTTTCAGGTGAGAAAACATTTTACTTTAACCACCTGTACTGTTACTCCTGCTGTGATGCTCTTATTCCAACCAAGGTTGAACACTGTGGAAATAGACTACCAGTAACTACACTTTGGTCAAGTCATAGCTGACTAATGCACAGTGTACCACTCAGTTGAATTTTACATTATTATAGCTAAACACTCTGGCCTAGGTGCTTGTAAATGAAAGCTCTGATCACAATTTCACCTCCCATTTTACAAGAAAACGTTTTTTATTCAGGCAACAACATCAGTCTGACAGCTAACTAGTCACCTGTGTTTGGTGCAACAGTATAAATCCAGTCTGTCTGTGGTTTGGTGGATACATTTATACAAGATTTGTCAATCCTGTGTAAAAAGGATGGCTTGCGTTGTTTAACCTGGTTTAGGGCTTGTTTGCAACCCCAGCCCAAACACACCACTTTAGAATTCTATTGTTTTCATCAATTGGTATAATTAGTACAGTTGATAAGTCAGTTATTTGTTAGAGAACTTTGCTTTTATTTTTTCAATCACCTACCAATAATCCAAGCCTATACAACCTGAAGGTTACAAGGACCATAAATATTTTTTTTTCTCATTTTACAGCTATATTGTTAACTATTGAATAATGAAAATGTAAATGTTATGTTCTAGACCAGACTGAAGCAACATTTAAGAAACACCATCTAAACCTTACAGTGCAAAACAACATCTAGTCGTATATTATGACTCATAATTATTTGGACAATGCCAAAAGTTTTGTAAATTTGCCTCTGTACACCACCCCAATGGATATGAAATCAAAAAATCAAGCTATGACTGAGGTGCAGATTTTCAGTTGATTTAAAAAAAAAAAAAAAAAAGTACTGTATTAACTGTTTAGGAATTACAGCCATGACTGTATAAATCATTTTCAACACCTAAAAAAGAAAAGTAATTGGACAACTTGGAAGCAATTTAATGGAAAGGTGAAGACAGTTCCTTGTTATTGCATGAAAAATTCATTAACTGTGCTGAAACTGCTTAGGCAACTGTTTACTGGAACGTTCAACATGAGGTCTACTTGTCAATCTAAGCATGGGAAGCCATCCTTAACCTGAAAAACCACAATAAACCTATCTGAGAGACAGCAAAAACGTTAGGAGTCATCAAATTAACAATCTGGTGCTTTCTTAGAAAGGAGGGCTGCTTTTGCCAGGTCAGCAGCAACAAAAGACCTGAGAGACCACTACAGTGGATGATCACAGAATTCATTCCTTGGTTCCAGCTTCAAAATATCTAACTCAAGAGCACTCTTAAAGAGTAAACGTCTACATTTAAGAGAGCTTACAACAAAGTGCACACCACAAAATACATTCAAGAACAAGACGTCCACATTAAACTTTGACAGAAAGCAAGCGCCTACACAGTTCTTTGGACAGATGAGACCAAGATTAATGTGTGCCAGAATGATGTGAAGAAAAAAGTCTGGAGGAATGGAAAAATACCTCATGTTCGGCAGCTTACGACATTATATGTTAAATATGGTGAAGATAATGTTATGGAATGGGGATCTATATCAAACAGTGGAACCCAGTCATTAGTGTTTAGTGATGACGTGACTGCTGAGAAAAGTAACAGGATAAATAACGATGCATACGAGGCTATAGTCTCTGCTCAGATTCAGCCAAATGTTGCAAAACGAATCAGACGGGGTTTCGCAGTGCAAACGACCATAGTGCTGTGGATTTATGACCCAAAGCATACTGCAAAAGCAGTATGAATTTCTCAAGGCAAAGAAATGGGTTATTCTTCAATGATCAAGTCACCTGACCTCGACCCAAACAGAGCAACCTTTCTGTTATTAAATAATGAATGCAGGGAGATCCACAAACAGCTGAAGGCAGCTGCAGTTCCAGACTTCAGGCAGCCATTGGCAGGATAGGATCTCATCCAAGTATCAGAAAACAGTCCTTATTTTTAAAACTGTCTTAGTTTGTCCAATTACTTTTAAGCCTCTGAAGATGTGGGGCTGTGTGAAAAAATGGCTATAATTCTCAAAGAGTTAATACGATTTATGTTTTGTTTTTTTGTTAAATTACAAAAAATGTGTCAGTCACTAAATACTTATGCCCCTAACTGCATAATATTATTCATGTTATAGAAATCTTAAACTATATTTTCCAACAAGCTATCAAAAAATTGAAATACAGAAAACAAACATGCACAAAGTCTGTTCTTTTTACTGTAGTCCATGTTCTAGATACTGTTACATTGTGCACTTTATATTCCTACTTTATGAGGCAGAGACAAGCCCCAGACAACAGGCCTGTGAGGCTCTCACTCTGGGTGAGAGGGCACAGCGTCACTTGATACTGGCAGGAAAAAAGATCTACAAATAGAAGGCCCTAAAATAAACATACAGATAGGCACTGACACTGGGGTCTCTTTTCATTTCCTCTAGTTAGCATAATTTTTTAAAATACTGATTAGTTTGTTTTTTTGACTAAGCTTTTGTATTTATTTAATAGAATACATTTTAAAATAAGCCATGGCTGATAGTACTTCTTATCTAGGAAAAGTTCAAAGTTCAAAAGACATTTCTAATGTCTAATTTTGTACATTTTCTACTATGATTTACAACTTTTGTGGCATCCCAACCCAAAAATTTCTGGTTTTGTTTGTTTTGTTTTTTCTTTTCTCCAAAAGAAATTCAACAACTGCTAGGCAGAAATTTAAAGGCATGTTGATGTAAAATAATTATTCTTAAAATCCCCATATGAAGATATATGTATAACAGTAAAAGCAGCAGAAAAGAGGTTCAGTGAAGTTTCATTCATTGGCTACCTATAGTCCCTAGTTTCCGACTATTAAGGCAAACAATCCAGTGCATATAGATTGTCATCATAACGCATCACCATCACACCGCACAGGTTCATTCTACATCAGTGGGGTTTTTTTCCCTTTTTGGTGGGACTTTCCACCAACAGACTGCCTGTGCTGAGATAGGTTTATCTTGGGGCCTTTTTGAGAACCATCCCACATTTGGACATTTTTGAAGACTGAATGTTACTTAGTGTCACTGGCGAAAGCTTCCATTGCCGACACAATCTGTAGACTGCATCTGTGAATCATCAGTAAAGTTCTTATGGTAGTCCCTCCAGTAGCCAGTGGATTCAACTTTTGGGAACAGGAATTATGTAATGTCTTGCCAGTACTAGCTTTTTGGCACTAACACCTTTTTATTTTATTTTTTTTCCCACAGGGGAAATGTGTGGAACAGGTTCTACAGTAGGCACCAGTGCTGCTTCGTTGGAAAAAAGGTATTAGATATCCGTTTGACTTCTTCTTTCTTAAAGAGATGGCAAGAGATGACAGAAATCCTCTGTAATAAGACTGATGGGTGATCAGGAAACATCAATGCAAAATTATTATTATTATTATTATTATTATTTATTAATAGAATAATTATTATTACTTCTGATATTATGCTCTAGGTATTCTAATTGAGATTGTACAAACACTAAAAACATAATGCTTGGATAGCCAAGCATTATGTTTTTAGTGTTTGTACAACACACATGCACTGACATCCCTTCATAGAAGTTCTGTTATTCAAATACCCACGAGCAAGCCAAAGTTTGCCACATATCTGGGCGGTTCTAGCCCGGGAGGTTAGTGGTTTGATCCCCGGCTCCTCAACTTCACATATCAAAGTGTCCTTGGCCAAGATAGTAAAATCCCAAAGATGCATCCATTAGTAGTCTGTGAGTGTGTGTTAGGTAAAGAGCTCAAAGTGCATAGAATATAGTGCTGTATGAATGCGTGTGAATGACTCAATCTGGCTTAAAGTGTAACGAGTCTTTGAGGAGACAGTGGGACTAGGAAAGCACTGCATAAATACCAGATCACGAGCATGAGGTTTGCGAATGTAATGAGCTTAAAACATTGATTTGAAATGCAAAAAAAAGGTGAACAAGGCCTTGTGTTTTACATGCCTCACCCAGCTATTCATTTCTGTGGAGGAAATTCCCTCTTTCTTTCAAGTACAACAACACAGTTCATTCACAGAGTGACAAAGTGACGCATCTTCCCCCACAAACAGCATCTGGGAGAGCGCATTTAAAGACAAGCAAAGAGTCGCTGTAGTTGTAAAAAAACATTAAGTGTGTGATACAAAATCTAGTGATTCTCAGTGTTTTTTCAGGGAGTAGTTTTTTTCTGTTAATAAAATGTGTTTTGAGGGTCTTAATTGTCTTGTCAAAATCAAAAAGCTTGAATCCAAGCCAGTATTCATCTGAAACATCAGGGACAGATTTATGGGATAAATACCTCTCCTCTGATCATACAGCCTAGTGCTCAATCTAGAATTGGCTCCACACATTTCTACAAAACAAAAAACAGCTGCACCCAGGGCCTGGGCTACGAGTTCATTGGTAATGTTGAATCCTGGTGTGTGTATGTGTGTGTATCAGTCACTCCTAAGGTAGTCTCTCACCTGGAATTGTTACTATGATGTACTGAGGTGAGCTGCTTTGACCATTACTCTCCTGGACTGGAGAAGGCTGAAGATTAGGGTTCACGTAGTGCTGTGTGGGAGTAGTCAGAACCACCGCCTTCTGGCTCTGGGCTTGGGTGGGCGGAGCCTGAGAACAAAGTGCATCCTGTCCAGTTTTAGAAGCAGCAGTTGACTGGTTAGCTGACGAAACGGTTCCAGAGGCTGGTGGGATCTCGGACAGGAAGTGTGCAGTCTTTGCGGATGAGGGTGTGGTGGAAGCAGATGTTGCTATGGTTACTGTGTTGGCCTGCTGAGGCTGAAGGTCTTCGGAGTATCCAGAAGTTGCCATGGCAACCAATGCTTTGAGGCACTGGTTTTATGGATACAGAAAAAATGACATTCATTAATGAAAGTGCTATGGACATACACAGAAATACACTTTGTTGTCCTATTATCTCACCATGCACTCACTCACTCACGCTGTGTGAGTGAGTGAGTGCTTGTGTGTGAGTGCTTGTGTGTGTGTGTGTGTGTTTGTCCTTGTGTGCCTGTAACATAAACCTTATGAGGAAGTAGGGCTTTTGTCTGAGACTAAGCAGTAGTCTAAAGCCTTTCCTGTTTTGTCAAAACGGAAAGAACCAGTATGATCTTACAGCATAACAGATAACGCAATTAATCAAATTTTCAAAATGTTTCTGACTGACCATGGCCATGACATTCCATCTCAAATAAAACAATCAAAACCGCTGAGCAAAAAAGCAATTAAATTTACGGATTGTGGATAGTCCCGTGATTGCATAACCTGAAGAAAAAAATACTAGAGGCCATCCTACTGCGCGTGAAGCCACTCCTGCGTGAACCAACATGCCACACAACACAAGCATGAGGCACACCGTCCTCACGACAGTCACTTCCACTGGATTCAATGTCAGCGCAAGAAACTTTTTCAAAGTCACTAAATGATTATGAAACATACTGCAATCATCTTGTGTGCGTTTAAAACTCATTAAAAACCCATTGGTGAGTGTGTAGTTTGGTGTGCGTTTCAGTGTTTAATCTCTTTAGTCAGCTTTTGTTTGAAATGTGAGTTGAGAAAGTGATAGCTCCCCCCTCTCCAGCTAGGAGCTCGCTCACGTTGAGTTATGACGTTAACGCAAGCTAGCCAACTGCTAGCTAGTCACGTCGATAGCGAATAAATCTACGACCACGTTACAAATCTCGCCTCGTGAGTTTCTCGGTAATCGAAACTGTGACAAACAACCTGAACATTATGACAAAATAGCAGAAAAAAACTACGACAGGCGCCACAACACACCCGCCATCTTGTGCTCTTATCAAAGATCTGACATCGCCATAACAACGGTCTACGTTTGGAAAGAAGCTAGCAACCACTTTCATCACCGAAACGCTCGAGCGATTTTGCGCGAGTGTTCGCGACTGCACAAACACACGCACACACACAGTTCACCTAAAATTATATGGGAATTCAGAGATAGTTTACTTTTCACCTGTTTGTTCCGGTTTTGTCCTTTTTAGGCGTTAAAGTTTTTTCCTCTTAGATTTAGGTTGTTGTTGTTGACTCCCGTTGCTTAGTTCTTGTCGCCAGGACTACCGTGACTATGGCGCCGAGCCTTCACCGGGGCAACTGTTGCTACCCTCTTGTCGTTACCCCTCCCTCTGCTAAATGTTGATTGGCTCTGTAAGGAGGTGGTCGAAGCATCGGTTGGAAAACTCGACCGTTGATTGGCTGGTTACGCCTGTCTATCACTTTCGCTAGATTGTAACGTCAAATGAACGCTTGTAATGTTACTTTTTTTTGATTGCCCAAAATGTCACACAGATTGGAAATGATGGGATGTAAATTCATTCTTATTCACAGTGGTTATCTCTGTCCCCAGTGTGTCTCTCTTATAAATAATTAGTATTGGATGATGATAATAGGACGTTCACAACTGATTAGTCACTGTGGGGTCTACTGAAATGTCTCTTTAGTGTAGTGTGTGTGTGTGTGTGTGTGTGTGTGTGTGTGTGTGTGTGTGTGTGTGTGTGTGTGTGTGTGTGTCAGCAGTGAACAGCACCCTTCCTTGGGGTGCAAAGATAGTGATCTTAGTCCCATGGTAGGCAGAGTTAATGGTGATACCGTGCTGGTGTCAGACAGCCCAATCAAAATGATGTGAGGGACAGAAAGGCCACTTAAAGGTCACAGGTGATGAGATTCCCAGTGGCACTGTTGACATCACCTCTGGTATCGTTCAGCATTTTAATCACAATTTTTCTTTTCCTCTGAGTGCATTGTTGCCCGTAAAGGTCTCCAGCCTTATCTCGAGGTATGACGAACACTGGAGGTGAGTTCAGGTCCTCCTCGCTGATGCTAGGCCCTATAATAGGTGGAAAAAACATCCAAAAAGAAACACAAACCACAGAGACACTTAAACATACCTTCGAGATACCTTCAGTATTTGTTCAGCATCATGTGGAAGGCAGCGCTTTTGACCCTGGGCTTGTTGGTGGCTCTGGTAGATAGGGTGCGCCCCAATGACGGTCATCCCTCTTTTTATGGGGTGAAACTGTGTGGAAGAGAGTTCATACGAGCTGTCATCTTTACCTGTGGTGGTTCTCGCTGGAGGAGAAGCGCAGAAGACTCGGGTAAGACGGTGTGATTTTGTGTGCTGATTTTCTATGATGTGCTTTGTTTTCCAGCTTGTGGGGATAGGTTAATTGGATAATCCAAATTGTCACTAGGTGTGAATGTGTGAATGAATGTGAGTGCGAATGGTTGTCTGTCCTTGTGTGTTGGCCCTGCGACAGACTGGCGACCTGTCCAGGGTGTATCCCGCCTCTCGCCCTATGACAGCTGGGATAGGCTCCAGCGCCCCCCGCGACCCTGAAAAGGATAAGCGGAAGCGAATGGATGGATGGATGCTTTGTTTTCAAAGAATTAAACTGCAATATTGACAGATTTACTTTTTATTCTTTTGTCAGCATTTATTGGAGAAGAGACCTATGATCCATGGAAGGCAAATCCCATCCCTCAACTTATGAGCGAGCAAGATCCTGCAGAGTCCGAACCATGGAAAAATCCAGCATTAGATGTGGCATCTGTAGCAGCAGGACTCAGCCGCTCAGCTCGCTCACCGATAACAGAAGAGGTCCTGGAGGCTCTACGGAGCGCAGACAGGAAAGGACGGGACGTAGTGGTTGGACTGTCCAATGCTTGCTGCAAGTGGGGCTGCAGCAAGAGTGAAATCAGCTCTCTCTGCTGAACTTCGATTTTTCTAAATATACACCCTGTTCTGTTCAAAATGAAGAACTTTACTCCCATACACAATTTCTTAAATGTCCACTTTCGTTCAACTACCTGTCCATAATGTGGATGTCTTCTTGATATTTGTTTGCTCTGGTTGATGTGGTTGTTTAATAAAGCTTTGCTTAGTTGATTATGATTATGTTTTGCTCCGTTAAAAAGAAGAAAGTTATAATAAAGATACTTCATGCTGTTAGAGCACTTCCCATTTTCCAAAGGACTGTTTCACAGTTTTGGTAAGTATTTCAAAATTAAGGAAGTGGTGATGACTATGAGTACATGGTTAAGTACATGGCCTGCGATTAACTGAATTATACCGAAGTCATTTTCCTTCCTTAAAATGTAGTTGCTTACTCTGATTCTGCAAGGGCTTACAATGTGACAGCCCTGCAGCATATTAGGCTTATGATGCTAGAGGTTTTTTTTTTCTTTTGGGAGGGGGGGGGGGGGGGGGGGGTCTTTTTCGAACCTAGGACCTGTGTGGCAACAGTGCTAACCACTGTTCCATCTTACTACCGTGTATTACTATAGATAAAGCTAAAATTAGTCATTTAATTAAGTAGTAATATGTGAAGCATGAAAGTGTACATATTGATTAATTAATATTTATCATCCAATAATATCACACATATCATATGATAATGCAATAGTGGATACGTTATATATTTTAGACATGTTTTGAAAACTTTAGTACTATTACTTATGGAATTATAACTTTTACTTAAGTAAAATCGTCTAAATACTTGTCTAAGCACTTTACAAAGTACTTAATTTGAGTGTAGTGCCACTCTTCAAACAATACATATGTCTGAAGGCACAGGAGCCCTTGAATGTATACACAGTGTTTTCAGTGCCAGTTTTAACACTGTATTTACCTTGCTCATATCTCCTCTGTGCCATACCGGTGACAAAAATCACGGAGACGCTCATGATTGTGATTGTTGCTGGGCCATCATCTCTGGTGACGGTGTTTTTCTGTCAACGCCCTGTCTCACTTCATACACATAGCTAACAGGCTAGAGGCGTTGAATATGGCTCTATCTAGAGGAGAAAAATGAAACCGCACAAACCGACGTAGGTATATTGTATAATCTGCTCCGTTCACGGAATAAAATGTTATTAGAATTTTACAATCATACATGCGTTATTAATTAAGCGGTAAATGCTCATAAATGCTGAACACAGACTGAAATAACAGTAATACTTAAAGTTGTTTACGTCTCTTTCACCTCGCTCGAATACGGAAGCCGAACGTGATCATACAGATCACCCGGCTTGATTGCAAGGCATGCAATCTCTGTCACATACCAACTAGCATAGCAACCACGTACTACTTCGATTAGAAGTTTGTATTTATCTACACAGACCGCGGATATATATATTATTTAATGTTAGTTGGTACATTGTATCTGCGCGGTTGTCTGTAGTAATATAGATCTACCACATCGGAGAAACCAGGTAAGACCTTTCGCGGTACTTTCAGGATGCTGTTAGCTAGCGGTGCTACTGATAGCTGCCGGGGGAAAGGGGGGGTTGGTGTGCGGCTGCCTTGTTATGCATATTAATTGAACCCCTTTAGCGGCTTTTGTGGCTTGGATTAAAACATAACTGTGGCAGCCGGGTAGTTGATGTGAGAAAGCGTTTCGGCAATCAGTGAATCGTTTACCTGTTACTGCGACGCCAGGCTAGCTTGCTAGCTGATGGAGCGAGACATTTGCGCCTTTACCGTCTGGGCCTCACGTAGAAAAGGTTCTTAGGGTCACGGTTGATAGTTGTTGATGTTTGGCTACTTATTCGTGAAGCCTTAAATGACCACTGGTTGTTGGTGGTGCTCGCCAGAAATGTCAAATGTTCATAAACGCCACTGCTTCCGCAGCACTGTTTTGCTACGCTATACATATTTACACTGACTCCAGCATTTTGTCTCAAATCACGATTCAAAGAACCGGTTTTGAGGCTATTTTAGAATTTGATGCTTTTAATAAGTCAGCATAATTCATTTGTTCTGTAGTCATTACATGGCGTTTTTATTTGTAAGATTACAGGTGCTGCAGTGAGCCCCTAAACGGGTAACGTGTGTGTGTTCTGTTGTAGGATGGAGTGGCAGCCGGATGAACAAGGTCTGCAGCAAGTGCTTCAGTTACTCAAGGATTCCCAGTCCCCAGACACAGCAACACAGAGAGCTGTGCAAGAAGTATCCTTACATCTGGCTCTGTATGTGTGTGTGTTTGACAGTTAGGGTGAGAGGAGAAGGTGTGAAATGTTGCCTCCCCCATGAGAGCTGGTGTGTCAGTTTGGAGGACAATGAGAAGATACTGTTTGTTCAGCTTGCATCAAGTGTCTGTGAAATGAAGGTCTGTGAGGATGTGTGAATTCTTGCTCTGTATTTATAGATGATTCAACTCCTTAACAGACTCTGCAGAAACTGGAACAGCTTAACCAGTTTCCAGATTTCAACAACTATCTCATCTTTGTTCTCACAAGCCTAAAATCTGAAGGTGAGTTTGTGCACATCAAATTTATAATTAAAAAAAACAAACAAAAAAAACGCGTACTAGATTGTTTCATCTTTGCTTACCTCTCTGTATCTCACCACCTCCTTTTGGGTTTTCATGTTGCCTCTCTGCTGTCTTCCTTCTCAAGATGAGCCCACTCGCTCTCTGAGCGGTCTGATTCTGAAGAACAATGTGAAAGCTCACTACCAGAACTTCCCTCCCAATGTGGCAGACTTCATCAAACGAGAATGCCTCAACAACATCGGAGACCCTTCACCGCTTATCAGAGCTACAATCGGTGGGTGTTTCAGTCAGAGAGGGAAGCTTGAGAAATAAAAGGTTTAGTTAGATGGAGTTTTTCAGCAGTGTGAGTCAGATTATTATGGAGGTGGGTGAATTTTTGCAGGTAATATGGTTGTGTGGGAGCAAGCGTTGTATTTTCAAGATCTTTAAATGACAGAGGGTGAGTTATCAGGCTGGGTTTTAAAGCCTAATGTACTAGTGTGTAACTTTTTTACTCTTTATTATAAAGGCATTCTGATCACGACCATCGCCTCCAAAGGAGAGCTGCAGACCTGGCCAGAGCTGCTGCCTCAGCTCTGTAACTTGCTCAACTCGGAGGACTATAACACCTGCGAGGTTAGGGTTACATACCTTAAACACATGCACAGCCTTGCAATGATAATTTGGTACTATTTTGGTGATAAGGTTTGTGTCTGTTTCTTTTGTAATTTGTTTCTGATTTGGGGTTTTTTGGCAGGGTTCTTTTGGAGCACTGCAAAAGATCTGTGAGGATTCATCAGAGTTGTTGGATAGCGATGCTTTGAACAGACCTCTTAACATCATGATCCCCAAATTCCTCCAGTTTTTCAAACATTGCAGCCCCAAGATCAGGTCAGTGAAATCCAAGTCTCAGTGTCTGAATCTTGCAGAATTAGCAGTTTTCCTTTCCTCCTCATCTAAAATCTCCTTGTTAAAATTATCTCTTGTTTATTCTTTTTCTTTTTTGCCAAGGTCCCATGCTATAGCTTGTGTGAACCAGTTTATCATTGGCCGAGCTCAGGCTCTGATGGATAACATCGACACCTTTATTGAGGTGAGCAATTCAACATTTTTTACTTTTCCTTACGTTTTTACGAGGATCGCAAAATTTTGCTCCATGAAGGTATTTTTGTTGTTGTTGGTTTTTTTTTTTGTGAAAGCCTCTTTTTGACTTCAAACAGAAGCTGCATGAACACGGCACTTTTTCAGCTTACTGTGAAAACACCATTTGGCGCCGCACCACCATCTGCTCAGCTGTGATATACTCTGCCACATGTGTTACAGACAGTGCTGACAGTTTTGTAAACAATGAAGTCTGAGCTGCTCTGCTGGACAAACTATGTGATGACATAATTTCTAAAATGTTCCAAGCCGTTTTTTTTGCCCTGTGTTCTGTAAAACAAAAAAGAAAAGGTTGCATATTTATTCCTGTTGAGCGACATGTCTGCTGTGTCAGTGATGGGCCAAAATGTTCCTAGACTCTAGTTAGTTTGTGGATGTGGGTAGATTGCCAGCACATGTAAAATAATTAAACAGACCTGCACACGTTTTATAGTAAAGGTGTAAAGCCTTATAAAACCTCTAGAATAATAAATTAATAATAAATTGTTTTTGTTCCTTCACCTTTGTTGACCCTACCAGTCTTTCCTTCCTGTTTTTAATTTGTTTTCTTTCTGTTGTTTGTTTATTTTCTATCCAGAGTCTGTTTGCTCTGGCCGGGGACGAGGACAGTGAAGTGAGGAAGAATGTGTGCAGGGCTCTGGTCATGCTCCTAGAAGTCCGAATTGACCGTCTCATTCCTCACATGCACAGCATCATCCAGGTAAAGGCCTGACTCATCTCGACCTTAAACTGTGTTTGGCTGTCGCTTTCTCATCTTCTTAATCACTTGTTGTTGGTTTTTTTTCCAGTATATGCTCCAGCGGACGCAGGACCCAGATGAGAACGTGGCCCTGGAGGCCTGTGAGTTCTGGCTGACACTGGCTGAACAGCCCATCTGTAAAGAGGCCCTTTCTGGCCACTTGGTCCAGTAAGTGCTCACTTTCTCCCATAGCAAGGACTGGGAGATAATTTCATTTGAGTAGTAATGTGTTTCCCTATCTTTTTTTTTTTTCCTTTTCAGACTGATACCTATACTGGTGAATGGGATGAAGTATTCTGAGATAGATATCATTCTACTAAAGGTTAGCATCCTCTGAACAAATCTGGCATCTCTTCTTGTGTTTTGCTGTTTACCTGTGTCCTGCATTCACCTTGAGCTCTGATCTCCTCCAGGGTGATGTTGAAGAGGACGAGACGATTCCAGACAGCGAGCAGGACATCAAGCCTCGTTTCCACAAGTCCCGCACTGTCACCCTGCAGCATGAAGGAGGGGAGGGCGAGGAGGGGGAGGACATCGATGAAGATGAGGACGATGATGATGACACGCTGTCTGATTGGAACCTACGTGAGTTTCGCATGCAAAGTTAGAATTAAAGTTAGATTAGATTTCCTTACCAAAACAATTCAAATGGAGCAGAACAGCACAAAAAATTAAACGTAGAACTAAATTATTAATAAAGAAAAGGTTCTTGTGAAATCTTTTGTGACATAAAATAATCTAAGCATTAGAAGGAAAGAGGTAGGACTGGGTGATCTTTTGAACATTATTTAAAAATTAAGGTTAAAGTAGAATAGAATACAAGGATGTTTGATTGAAAAGGGATCCTGTAGGTTATTTGAACCTGTGTGGAAACTGCATGATGTCAAAAACGTCTTTCAACCTAAAACCTATTATATACTGTTTTGTTATGTAGTATTATTATTAAAAAAGTGCTTCACTTTTTTTTTCTTCTATTCTTTCTTCAAAACAGTACATTTGAAAATTCATGGACAAGGTTTAGGGTTAGCATTCAAAACGGTTTTTGATTAAAGAGTGTGCACATACATAAAAATGATTTTAGCAATTACCAATACTGTTAATTGTTAATGTTTAATTATTAACCTTCATTGGGTGGTGGTGTAACAAATTTGTTAAGCGCCCTGTGTGTGTTTGCAAGAGTCTGTGCACGTGCAGGTATGTGAGAGATATGAATAGAAAGGGATTGATTTCTCTGCGGAGCATTTACCAAAAAAACCCACCTACTTATCCTCTTTATTATAATCATTATAACCCTGTTGTGGTACCTTTTATTATAACATAGTTATCCAACACTGATCCTGGATTTTCCTCTTTTCAGGGAAGTGCTCTGCTGCCGCTCTGGATGTTCTTGCCAACGTGTTTCGTGAGGAGTTGCTGCCTCATCTCCTCCCCTTGCTCAAAGGCCTGCTTTTCCATCCTGATTGGGTCATCAAGGAGTCCGGCATCCTGGTGCTTGGGGCTATTGCTGAGGGTAAGATGGGGCAGAAGCACAGTAAAGGGGACTTAATATGTTTATCTATTTTACCTGAGAAAAAATAAATTTCTAGTTTTAATCTGGGCTTTTTGTGGTACCCCAGTTCATCCACTACTGAAACAAGCCATGTTAGTTTTCTTGGCCCCTCTTTTTAAGCTAACTTGCCTATTGCTTGAACAGAAGGTGGATGGATTTTTTTTGCTACAGCCAGAGCTGTGTATCTGAGATTAGAGCAGGGCGATATGACCAAAGATATTTATCGTGATATACATTTGAAAATTTGCGATAACGATATAACTGACGATATAATTGACACTAGACAAAATACTTTACAACTCCACAACTTTATTAGTGCAACAAAAACCATCAATGTATTTTCACTTAAACAAGCAGCTGTTTTTTTATGTGCATTAAAGTTATATAAAAAATTAACAGTGCAAATGCAAATTCCTTTAACCAAAAGACATTTCCAGTGGAAATTGGCCGACATATCCTCAGCATAACCATGTATAATATCAACAAAACTTAAAAAGAGGTTATACACACACAGTACTGTAATATTATGTTGAAGCACAGTACGTATCACTCCGCGAGGCTCCTGCCTACGATAGCCGTAATGCTCCGACAATCCATCAAGTGGTGCGGGTTCGTAGCTTAGCAAAGTTGTACTAAAACATTTGACAGATTTTCGAGCGCCGTGTAGCACATAAAATCGTTTCGAGGTCAGTAAACACAACCAGAATTCATACATAAGGCACATGGGATTATAAGGGGCACTGCCGATTTTCAGAAAAATCCAAGGATTGATTTTAAGTGTGCCGTATTTTCCAAAAAACACAGTAATAACGACGGCCCGCTAGCATGCGCTACCAAAAATAGTGCTTTGTTGTGTATCTGACGGACGAAAGCTAAACCAGTTGCAGCATTTTTACAAACCAGTTCTGGTTCATCTGTTTCATTCAACGATCCACTTTCGCCCTTCTCATTCTCCGTCGCCGCCATGCTTTTTCCGCCATGTGCGTATGAAAACAAAGGCACTGCACATGCGCGTTTTACCCATATTCAATCGTTGCCCAACATTATACCGGTATTACCGTGAACGTTATGCCCTATCTGAGATCACATTAAGGATATCTGCTCTCACTGACCAGAACCAAGAGTACAAAAACTGCCTGAAACAAAGCACTTAGAGCAATGTGAAAACTGAACCTTTGGCTCAGAGGGATTACTTTTGTATATGACAGAAAATGGGTATGTGTTTACCTAAGTCCCCTCTAAAGAAAACTGATCATAGATGATAAGTTTAAGACTGTAACTATGGGGAGACCCCCCACATATTGTGTAATCTTTTATAAAACATTTTTTAAAAATTCTTTTTTAAATTTTAGAAATATCAAAACAAATTGTTTTCTTATTTCCACAATAGTGATAAATAAATTATGTTTGTCCTTCCAGGATGTATGCAGGGTATGGTACCTTACTTGCCTGAGCTTATCCCTCACCTCATCCAGTGTTTATGTGACAAGAAGGCCTTGGTGCGCTCCATTGCCTGCTGGACCCTCAGTCGCTATGCCCACTGGGTGGTCAGCCAGCCCCCTGATGCTCACCTCAAACCCCTCATGACAGAGCTGCTCAAACGGATCCTGGATGGCAACAAGAGAGTACAAGAGGCTGCATGCAGGTACAGATCTTCCCTTTTCTTTGTTTTCTGTGTGCTTTCTAATTTCTTACTAATAAGTGGTTAAACAAATTGCATCCTTCCTCAAAGTGCATTTGCCACTCTGGAGGAAGAAGCATGCACAGAGCTGGTACCATACCTGAGTTTTATCCTGGACACACTGGTTTTTGCTTTTGGGAAGTACCAGCACAAAAACCTCCTCATCCTCTATGATGCCATAGGAACACTGGCAGACTCTGTGGGACACCATCTCAACCAGCCTGTGAGCCCGAACGTTTTAGACACAACTGCATGCATTTACACCAAAATGACAAAAAACAAAGACAAAAATCTCCCTCTTGTTTTGTTTAGGAGTACATACAAAAGCTGATGCCTCCACTGATAGCCAAGTGGAATGAGTTGAAGGATGAGGACAAAGATCTCTTCCCTCTGCTCGAGTGTCTGTCATCTGTTGCCACAGCACTGCAGAGCGGCTTCCTTCCCTATTGTGAGCCCGTCTATCAGCGCTGTGTCACCCTGGTCCAGAAGACCCTTGCTCAGGCCATGGTGAACCAAACATGCATATTTAATTACTCACAATTTATGCTTTTGCTGCTTTACATAAATGACACTCGTTTTGCGTACATCTCAGATGTACAGTCAGCAGCCAGATCAGTATGAAGCACCCGACAAGGACTTCATGATTGTGGCCTTGGATCTTTTAAGTGGCTTGGCAGAGGGACTCGGAGGCCATGTGGACACACTCGTGGCTCGCAGTAATATCATGACCCTGCTTTTCCAATGCATGCAGGTGAGGAGAGCCTATGTTTGTGTGAATGCCTTTCTGGAGATCATTCAGAGTCAGTGCTGTATATGTTTAAGCTTTCATTTTTAATGTTGGTGTATGAATCTCTGAGTCTCTCTCTGAATCAAATTAGCTGCATGCATGTACATCGGTATTAGTGTAATTTCATGTAATAGTTCTTTGTATCAGTTGTATTTAGAAATGCTCATGTAAACAGGATATTTTCCACTACTCCTACTTTTCACTCTGCATTTGATTTTAATGTGAAGTAGCCAGAGGAAATGTGCTATATTTGTAGCAGAGTGCTCAGCGCTTGCAGCCATTTGATCACAGAAGGTTTATCTGGAAAGAAACACTTTTTTTTGTTTTAGACTGCTCATGTTTTGCAATGTTTTATTTTTTTCAAAATCGCAGAAGAAGGAGGAGGACAACTGCCACGACGTGTTTCAGTCATTTGATGGTGTATATTCACATTACTCCTTGTCTTTCTGTCTCTTTTGTCCCAGGATACGATGCCCGAAGTAAGACAGAGTTCATTTGCTCTGCTGGGTGACTTGACCAAGGCTTGCTTTCCTCATGTCAAACCCTGTATCGGTAAACATTTAGCTGTCTGTTACCCTTACACACACCTGTACATACGTATACGTATCCCATAATTCTGCTTTTTAACATTTTGTGTCTCTCTTAGCTGAATTCATGCCAATCCTCGGAACAAATCTGAACCCAGAGTTCATCTCCGTCTGCAACAACGCTACCTGGGCCATAGGAGAGATCTGCATGCAGATGGGTACGTGGAAGAAGCCCAGTTTTTGTTCTATGTATTTATGCTAACTTTTTGATGTACGGCTGTACGGTGTGAGATGTCGTGTGTCTCATTTTATTTTTATTTCTCTGTCAGGAGTGGAGATGCAGCCATACATTGCTATGGTTCTGAACCAGCTGGTGGAGATTATTAATCGACCCAATACTCCCAAGACCCTGTTGGAGAACACCGGTATATGATTTCACAGATCATTTTATACATGCTTTCAAGGGGAAGGGAAGGGACTTGTATAGATACAAATACGCATTTATCTAAGAGCAGGTTTGACTCATTTCTGTTCTCTTCCAGCAATCACCATTGGCCGGCTGGGCTATGTGTGTCCTCAGGAGGTCGCGCCCATGTTGCCGCAGTTCATCCGACCCTGGTGAGAGATGGTTTGATTCTGAGTCTGAAAAGTGAGGTTGAAGTGAAAATGCAGACTTACGATACTTTGTTCTAATGGATGCATTATCATTTACATAACTTCATTCTTTAAATGATTTCCAGAATTGTTACTGAATTCCTTGAGGAATAAGAATTCTTTTCTTCAAGCCCAGTAGAAAAATAAGTCGTCTTTCACAGTGACACAACAGTTTGCATGTCTCCCATAAATTTTTGATTTGGTTTATCTCTTATTAAAATGGGACTTGTGAACTCACAGTTCTGGCAGCATCATGCTTAGCGGTCACTAACTGGTTAATAATTGCACAATGCAGGTGTACGTCTCTCCGAAACATCCGAGACAATGAAGAGAAAGACTCCGCCTTCCGTGGGATTTGCATTATGATTGGCGTGAACCCTGGAGGTGTGGTGCAGGTGAGACACTGCTCATTGCAGTCATTAGGATTCACAGTGTGCGTATTTGGCTGTAAATTAAATCAAAAGATAGTGTTGAGGTTGATCTCTTCCTGTGTTTGTTCAGGACTTCATCTTCTTCTGTGACGCTGTGGCCTCCTGGGTCAATCCTAAAGATGACCTGAGAGACATGTTCTACAAGGTGAGGGTCCACCTCATTTTAAGGGGCGAGTTCTTGTTTCCACAGCTAGTACCATCCTTCTGTCTCCTCTCCCTCTGAGAGTGACTCGGTGTGAGGTGCAGTGACCTTAGGCGCAGCAGAGTGTTAACTATGAACCTCAGCAGCACAGACAGGGGTGTTTCTATGCAGAAAAACTGACTGCACACATTCCCCTCAGGGTCCATCACATAAAGTGTGATCTAAGACTAGACAGACAAACGTCAAAACACAAGGATCCATTCAGTAATGTTTAATTCAGTCTAATGTATCAGTGTGCTGGGCTTCATTATAAAAGGAACTCTTAATATGGATTTGGATCAAACTGATTGCATTGCAACAGAACTTGTGTAGGACCCTTCCTTTGATGCATTTGATTACTGACCTGTTTCATAATACCCCGATCCTCTATGGCGAACAAAATGAAATTGGTAAATCTGCCTGGTCTATAAATTTACCTTTTATACTAGGGCTGTGCGATATGACCAAAATCTCATATCCTGATATAAGACATTTATTGTCCCGACAACGGTATGTATCACAAAAATGTTACATTTTCTGTAAATTCTGTGAATCTCAGGCAACTCGACTTGTGTGAATTTTTTTTTCAGCTGGGCATCGTGTACCTGGAGTCGAGTGTTACATAAGTTGAAACAGCCGCAATTTTCTTTGTATTTATTACATGCCGTGTCTAACGTTTATTTTTTTAGCACCTGACGGCTCTTTTTAGCTTCTTGTCCGTAAACACTCTGCATGCTATTTCACATAATTCAGTTTATTTTGAAAAATCTCAACAGGATCTTCAGATTTATTTTGAAAGGTTTATGTGGAAAACAAAGAAGCGGACAGCGGAGCCACGAGATGGTTTTACCGTCGTTGTTGCTAACGGCAACGCATAAAAACGGTCGCTTGTCCGTCCGTGGTGTGGTTATATTAAGAGAAAGAGAGAACTTTAAGAAATTCTACAGTGACCATCAAAACGATGAAAATTTTTTTGCGTAAACAGTTTTTGCGACACCACGAAACAAATGATAGCGTAATATGAAACGATGGACGTTTTCATATCGTCATCCAATATGCATCGTTATATCGAACAGCCCTATTTTATACTATTTTGATCTAAGCTGATTTTGGCCTAGTTTATAGTATTTTGATACTATATGACGTAGGTCTTCAGAAAATATTGGGTGATGCTTATTTGTTTCACTCCATGTCCCTGAAGGAAGTAACCACTTACTGGACACTGTTTTGCACACACATACTTTACTTAGGCGGGGCTCTCTCAGCTATACATGGCTCCTTATTTAAGTTTTTATTTTTTATGTTCCTCTAAGAGAACTATTGCATTATTTTGAAAGTTTTATCACTGCTAATCGGCTACCTTCAGCTGGATTGCTGGCTCGGTTGTAGTTGTGGTGGTTAAAATGTGACCACAAGTGACACATTCAGTGGGTCTGTAATGCAGTAAGCAGTGGTTGCAGCATAACATATAAAGACAAAGTGGAAATGTTAGAGCAGATAATAACAGAAGATCCTGAGGTTGTAATTATGCTTTTTCAAGTCAAGCAGGTGTGAATCACTGGATTCACTGGACTGTTTCTCGATCAGTCCACTTCTCCTGCCTGTTTGAGATATTGAAGAGATGCCATTTTTCTGTTTCCAAGATCTTGCATGGTTTTAAGGAGCAGGTTGGGGAGGAGAACTGGCAACAGTTTTCAGAGCAGTTCCCACCACTGCTGAAGGAGAGACTGGCAGCCTGCTATGGGGTTTAGATTCTCTACACCCACCTAAGAGGTAATGCCACATCCAGCTTCATTTAAACTGCATTTTTAGGCACAAACTGCATTTGATTAATATTAACTTATTTGTGTCCATCTCTCTCTGACTTTTCGCTCCTTCCAGGTGAGCCAGCAGGAGGAGGGTGAATGGGAAACTCATCCATCTGTGTATTGCACTGCCCTGATCTGGGGGGAGGGAGAGGGATGCTATTGGCCGCTCCCCCTGATGGACGGCCCCCACGCCCTATGTGTTTGTCCATAGAGGGAGGGTAGGCGGGTGGGAGGGAGGGACAGGGAGGACACCTCTAGATTAACTAGGCAGGGACCTGACACAGAAAAACTAACTGGTAGGGACAGATAGAGAGGGACAGAGAGAAGGAGATGGAGGGAGAGACAGGATGGGAAAGAGGAGAGGCAGGGAAAGATACCAGCATAGAGTGAGTTCAGGGAAAGAAACGGAGGGAATTCAGTAATAAGGAAGGGAAAAAAGAGCCACAGAAAGGTCTGTTACTTGGCTTTGAGGACAGGGACAGCTGAGATTTTAATGGGATTCTTAAACTTAAGAGTAATAGATTTCTTGACCAACAGAGACAGACCAATGAACACAGACTCTCACACTTTAACTTGCACATGCTGTACATTCAGTACATGTAACAGACTGTGGGTGGCACTATAATTTAGACTTTTTAAGACCTACTACATGTAGTTAGGGACCGACAGGTGTCTAAATTCTGTTCATTTTCTGGGTAATACATTACTTTTCCGGGGAATAAGATTCAGTATAAATTACTTCATCCATAGTCACTGAAACAATACTTAACTGTAAGATAATCTAGCTATCTTCATCTGTGTTTCCTACCTTCATTTTTGACCAGAGTGCTGCTTCACAGAGCTTTCTATCAGACGTATTCCTGTCACATTTTCTACCTGATCAAACCAGAGTAAGAGCAGGAGGGAAAAAAACTAAGCATCTTTTCCTCTTGGCTTCACAGCAACCATTCCTCTAGGAAGGGAGGATTAGGGCTAACACATTTGTTTTCTCTCCAGAGGGGGAGGAAATATTACCAAGAAAATCACATTTTTAGTTGTCTCTGTGCAGTTTTGTGCGTGTGAATGTGCACGCGCGCACGTGTGTGCATGTGCAGTTTATAAATCCTTACTTCGGCATTCTGTGTTAACAGTCCGTGAAATGTGTATTGTTTTTGATATGGTACCGAGCTAAAACTTGACTCCCACCGCGATGTCCTTTGGCACCTGTTAACTGTGACCAAGTGTGTGTGTGTGTGTGTTTGTTTGTTTTTTTGTATGTGTGTGAGTGTGTATGTGTTTGTCTACATTCGTACTGATATCCATTTGATGCCATATCAATATCTTAAGTAAAACAGTGATTGGCAGTGTCATTGTGATCTTTATAATGTTTTAAAACTGGTCCTTTTTTGCTGCTACTGATGAGTCTTGTTTTTGTTTTTTGTTTTTTGGTTTTTTTTTATATAGTGGATTTAAATTCGCACACTTAACACAAAAAATGAATTAATGCTATTTTCAGTGACTGTTAAGTTGTTTTTTGCACTTTTTTTTAAATTTTATTTTACCTATTATTCGTTTTTGTATGGATTTTTTTTAACCTCACCCATATGATATGTTTTGACCCTAATGTCAGTGTTTGTCATACTGTGTTGCACTGTGAAATTAAGTGTCTGTGACTGGCAAAAATATCCCAATACTAAATGGCAAATAAAAATAACTTTGTGAAACTGCGACTAATCCGCACTTTTACAATGACTAACCTTGCCATATTGCTGAGTGGTACGTGTGTGCGTGTGAATGTATGTGTGTGTGTGATCCTGCATGTGTAGGTGCGCATGAGTACCTTTTTTTACCTATGAGCATGTTTTTGATAGTTTAGTTATGATGTGTGCACAGTAGGGATGCAAATGATATTTTCTTTCTGTATTTGGAAGGGTTGTAGCCTGCCCCAGCATACTTTGTGTGCATGCTCAGTGTCGGTGTTTTCACTTTGCGCGTGTGTGTGTGTGTGTGTGTGTGTGTGTGTGTGTGTGTGCAGTTTGATGGATATTTTAGAATAAAATGATTGCCCTTTACACACCAACACACCACCTCAAATCACAATAAGACAAGAGCACAGTACACTTAAAATAATAAAAGCTAGGACACTGCCAAAGAGCAATAGCCACTGAAATTTTAAAAGCAGACAGTGGTTAGAGGTGAGCTGCTATTTCCAATAGTCACCTTGTTTGTCGTGCTGGTGTAGAGTTAGACGCACAGTGGGGCTTTTATGGATAATCATTGTTAAGGTTTTTCCAGCAAAATTGACTACAGGGATTTTTTTTTTTCCATTTGATAATCTGCCAGTGTTTTGCAGCATGTTGACATTTGGAAACACGCAGTGGTACTTGGTTTGACCTAGACTGTGACCATAGAGATAATCAAACCGATCCTTAGTTATTTCAAATATGAGACAATCTCAATCCCAGTTTAATTCTCTCGCCACTGTCTCTTAGTTCAAAGCTTGAAAACACACAAAAAATGTTTGTGGTTGCTTGTTTTTTGCTTTACTGCTATTTTTTTTTTAATCTTCATGAGCAGTTTTTGTATTGGCAAGGTCGGTGTATTTTGTTTCTTTGTCTGCTTCAGTGCCAGTCAAGATTATGATGAATTTGAAGTGAAAGTGGGGGCGTCACGGCTTCTTTAAGAGGAGAAGAAGCAGTTTATGTGTCCGTTCTGTTTATATAATAAAAAGCATGATAATGTTGCAGTTTGGCAGAAAGACTTTGGTACTTTTTGTTTTTCTGTGAATTCCTCTCGCCAGTCGTGTTCCCTTTTTTGGAAGATGGGAATAGAAATAAAAATGCTTTCAGTCTATTATATGATTTATAGTTTGTGTGGAATCTCAAAAGTCCAGATGGATAGTGGAGTCTTGAAATAAATCATGACGTGCATGCTGAAGGATGATTGTTACAGTTGCCAGTCCAGTGTTTTTTATCAAAGGATGACGGTTTGCCGTGAATTCTTAACTCTTAAAAATCCTTAGCCCTTAGGGCTTAAAAGTTTGTTTTTATGCTGTATTTTCTGTTCATGCAAAGCTGAGCTGCAAACTCCATCATGTTCAGCCATGAGTTATCTCTGGAAATATTCATGTTACCAGAATTTCCTCAGGTCACCTTGTCAGGAACTCTACGTGGCACAAAGGTGGATGTTTTACAAAAGCACACTGCAGGAGTCTCAGGAAATAAAAGTAACATCCCTTGCTCTGTTTGGTTTTCACAGCAGACCTGGCTCTTGTACTGAAAAGTAATGATGCAAACGTCCCAGCAGTCCCGCTAAACTGTTACCTTTATCCCAGAAAACATTACTTCAAATCAGCAGTGTCTCTTAATCTGCAAGGGTCACTTATAGATCTAGAGGAACAGGAAGAACCGTTACTTTAATGTGTAGGTGTTCACAGAGAGAAAATGTGGCATATTCAGATGTTTGTATCTTGTATCTGCAGTTTATTTACTTAATTTCAAATATGAACTTTGTATATATTTCACACATTTTTCACTGCTCGGTGTAGATTTTTTTTAAAATACCAATTTCATTTTCAAAATTAAGATGTATTGTTTTGATCATTGTAGTGCATTTTGGGCACATCTATGGAAATGCGTTTATAAAATGTTATAATGAGTAATATTAGTCCACCGCAGACTCCTCAGACTGCAGACTGGGTCAGTGATTAAACACATTCAACATAAAAGTAACATGGTACATGCATAACATTACTTTCTCAGCTACTTTTAACTGTGAACTAAAATATCATATACGAGTGTATATAACAGCCTTTAGTTCATGGATTCTGCATTTGAAGCCTCCATATTAGCATTTTGTACCATATAGCATTAGCATGTTATACTTTTCAAGTCAGAAGTGACTCCCTAAATTGCACAGCTACAATGCACAGACATACATAGGCTACTTTCTAATTACGTTGATAAAATACAAGAATTTCACTCACCAAGACTGAACCACAAACATCTGGGACGTATAATTTCTCAGAGCTCAGAACTGTTTCCAGGATATTTAATGGAGATCTCTTAACCAGTTGAAGAGGTTTGTGGGAAATTAAAAAATTCTATCAACAATAAAAAATAAATAAATTCATTAATTAAAAAAACGAAAAAAAGCTTAAAAAGGAGAATTCAGTGACTTTTAATGACTTTTAACGTGCACGAACATCCAGCTTTCATATAAACTCATACACAGTAATTTAAAGCAGCTGCACTCAATCACAAGATTTAAGGATGCGGTAATGGAGCTAATAAAATATAGTATAATAGTAAATACTTTTAATTTATACAGAGTGTTAGAGTTGAATAACACTGCATCATAAAGCTTTGTTTACAGTTTGCAAACTAGTCGAGGTACATGAGAGGGAATCCATTTTTACAATGATGTAACCAGGAAAACAACTGTTTTTCACAAAGATGGTGATCTCCTTATGGTTGCATTAACATGAAAATACAATTTCAGAATACAATACAGAATATGCTGCTTTCTGAAAATAGTGTAAAGATACAGTATTTGTAAATGTTAACACACCAGCCTAAATGTTGCAGTTTGTAATTAAAGGCCATATTTATTATGTAAACAACTGAAGATCTGTGAGAAATCTCCAGGACCGTATTACATGCGATTTCAGATTTCTGCTATGCAGCAGAGCTCCACCTCAATATTTAGCCTGAAGCTTGAGGTGACGTTTGGGCAGAGAAAGTTCAGGGAAACCCCCGAGTTAAGCTCTTTTCTGTCTGATCACTTCTCTCCCAGTGTTTCCTTCCTTATCTGTCCCTTTTCTGTCTCTGTACTGAGACACCATCACACTTAGATCAGCACACAAAATCTGCATCCAATGCAAAAACTGTGAGAAAGCTGGCTCGCTCGCTTTGACAGATAAAAATGTAGGCTCAGTTGTTTCTATATGTGTTTGTTTCAGCTGTAAACTGATACGAACAGGCTTTCATCTTCTGTTGGTGTCCTTATTCAGCCTTTTGTTCAATTTACAAAGTTCACAAAGAAGAAAGGAAGAGCTGATGGTCCCACAGGGCCAGATATTTTTGCCATGACCTCATGAAGACTTTAGTGTCAGTTCACGCTGGTCTGGTTTTTGCTACAACGCTTGAAGAACAAACCTACAAATATAATTTCACCTGAACAGAATGTTTTGGTTGTTTTCTGCACTAAATAATATCTAACAAGATCTTTTGGATTTTGTTTTTTAAAATAAAATCCAAAAGATTGTTGACCTTTAGAATTGCACATGTATACACACCTTCATACTGAAATCATGTAGTTGTTTCTTTCACTAAGCTAAAGCACTTGATTTTTAAAGTTTCTCATACCAGCAGTTCTGCTAACTAACAACTTTTGGTGGGATTAATGGAAAAAGAGGCAAAGGGATGGTGGTTGGACAGCTGAGCGGGTCATAGCATTCATGAGAAACTGCCAGTTGAGCAACCTAAGTGTTTTAGATCATTAAACAAACTTTAATATTACACATCGATGTGGAAGAATTTAGGTTCTTCTTTGCAGATTTGTTCTAATTCAACCACAGTGGAGGGTTTGTGAGCATAAATGGCCCATTTAAGGTCACGCCAAAGCACCTCAGTTGGATTTAAGCCCACACTTTGACTATGTCACTCCAAAGCCTTCATTTTTTTTCAGAGTCGTGCAGAGTTTGACTTGCTGGTGTGTTTTGGATCATTGTCAACATTCCTCCACAGCAATGATAGTTGTAGCCAGACAAAAGGAAAAGGGCAAATACGAGGCTTGTGGAGATGATGAGAGATGGCGACATGTGCGACAGAGGAATATGACAACAGGAAGTGTTGGAAATGGATGATCTGCTGAGGTGACCCCAAACAGAAGCAGCTGGATTAAGGTTAGGATTGGCCTTGCGTATAAATGCTTGTCAGACCTGGATATTACAACACTGCTGTCGCATTTTGCTGATATTATGAAAGTTTATTTCACACAGCGAGAAATAAATGGGCAGATTGACAAGAAAATAATTTACAAAGCTAAAACAAGTAATCAGAGGCTACTTAGTCTATCTCTTAAATATTTTCTGGTGCAGAAATCACTGTGGACCATTTAAGAAAAGTGCTGAAGTGATTAAACATCATATATAACATTGCCCTGAATTCACATTTAAAAGTCACATGGTACCTAGGCTGAGATATTGAACACATATGGTGACTACCTACTCCAGGATGCCAGTCTGATGGCTTCATTTATAATTGAAAATAATAATAATAAAAAAGCTTTATCTATATATATATCTATATATCTATATCTATCTATATCTATATCTAGATATCTAGCTGGTGTGTTTTGGATCATTGTCAACATTCCTCCACAGCAATGATATATTAGGGGTGCAACGATACTCGTATCGATATTGAACCGTTCGATACAGTGCTTTCGGTTCGGTACGCATATGTATCGAACAATACAAAAATTTTAATTTATTTTATCAACTTTCCTTCTGACGATGCTGTCTGTGTTGAGCGCTCAGTGGATCTGCGCTCGACAGTGCAGCCTAGGCGGAGTAGTCGAATGCAGATTCACTGAGCGCAGGGCAAGCTAGCGAGACAGAAGTTAAGCTCTCCTTGCAACATGGCAAATTGAACCTCCCCCACCCTCATTCAGATCTGGCGTTTGGAACTATTTTGGTTTTCATGTGACGTATGACCCTGAAGGTAAGCGCGTCATGGACTAAAGTAAAACAGTATGTCGGATGTGCCACGCAATGCTCAATTACATGGGTGGGAGCTAGTGTGTTAGCGCAGTTAGCTCGTTAACGTGTTGGCCGTCCAGCCCCACACACGGGGCGATCCGCGGTAGCTCCTTAACGGAGATTTGCCGTGTTGTGGCGTTAACGTCATTTCAACGAGATTTACGCTGACAGCACTAGTGGGAACACAACGAATATGACTGCACATTTACGCTGACATCATCCTAGTGCAAAGACAAGTGGAAGCAGACAAAACAACAAGCACGCATGCTACAAACTTTACCCGAGTCATTTAGACAGCCGTTAGCACATGATTCTCCTTATGGGGACCTGATATGTTTAATATGCTGCTGAGAATATAGCCCAGAAGAAGCGTATAGTATAGCTTTTATTTTGGAAAGAGCCATTTCTCTGTAATAAACTCTCTTTTCCAAAGATGAGTGATTCCTCAATCAGATACAGGGCTCGCAAAATCGCTAGCCCGACGTCCCGGGGCTAGCGATTTTTCCAGTCGGGCTACCAAAATCTATCTCTGCCCTGCCCGTCGGGCTATCGTAGGAAGGAAAAATATATGTCAATGCTTTTGCATTCTTTCGGAAATGTAGATGGGTAATTATGTCATTGGCATCGGTGAGCCACTGTCAATATGTGACATATTGAAATCACATTTGAATTTGCGCTTGTTTTTTGCTTTCACTTTGCAATCGCGCGAACTGTGTATAGAGAGCGACAGCACTGATTGGTGAGTGATGATAATTTGCGCACCAATTCCTCTGACATCGTCTTATCAATCGTTAGCTTACTATGCAAACATGACAAGTGAAATCTCCCGCAGCTTAAACATGTGAGAGGTTGATCGCGCAGAGAATCGCTGAGCGTTATGTGAGTGCGTGTGTAAAAGCAGCAGGATATATATTTTAGTTCTGCTGAGCCAAATAAGACAGGTCAGGGTGAAGAAGTGACAGCCAAAGAAAAGCTTACCACAAAACGGAAAAGTTATGACAAATCAGACTATAAGGCAAAAAGAAAGTGCAGCTTTATGGTTTCATGGACAAAAGAATTTCTGTGGCTGCAATATGACAAGCTAAATAACCAGGGCTGCACATAAGTGGTCCGCAGGTGCGCATTCGCTGTCAAAATAAAAAAACGCGCACAAGATAAGAAGTTGCAACGCCTGTTTGCGTACATAAGATTTTCTGGAGGAGGACAGACATTTGTTTAGAACTCTTAAAGATGTCGAAGAAGCAAGCTCCTTTAAGCAATTACTGTGATGTTCCTCCACCTCCAAAGAAATGTCAGAAGGAGTCCGAACCACAAAAGAAGCGCGTATTCTCGGAAAAGTAGTTGCAGGAGGTGAGCTGGCTTCAAACAAATGATGAACGCACAGAGATGTGGTGCGGAATGTGCCGTGAAAATTTAATAAATGACAAATTAAAAAGGCATGAATATTTTTTTTTTGTATCGAAAAAATATCGAACCGTGACACCAAAGTATCGAACCGAACCGTGAATTTTGTGTATCGTTGCACCCCTAATATATATATATATATATATATATATATATATATATATATATATATATATATATATATAACAGTAAATGGTCTGCCAATCATCAAATGTCATTGTTTAAAACAGCCAGAGTCCTGACACATCCACAGGGCATGTCTTGGTCCTTAAAGACACTGGAAAGTAGACATATAGACAATATTATGCAATATCTTAAAATGATTTTGTACACAGAATAAAATTTAAGAATATTACCACAAATGTTCCTTTCCTTATACAGTTTATCTTGCACCTCTTTCCTTTCACATGCCTTTGCAAAGTGAAGCTATGCTCTTGCAGCAGTCATGATATCAATCCCCACTTTGTTTCAGTCTCTTATTTTACCCCTTACTGGGGTCAGAAGTTGCTGAAGATCTCTTGTTTCTTGCTCCAGTCCATAGGGGGTGCTCTTTTCCTGTTGCGGCTGCCCAGGACCTTTTGCTTAGCCTCGGCAGCTGTTGGGCTAAGACGCAGACCGCTGTCCATAAAAGGGTCTGGAATATGACTGTCATCCTCATCAGGGATCTACAGTACACACAAACACACTTTCTTTAATTACACTATCATTTTCAGATCGTATTGTTGATCTCGCACATCATTTCTGTGTAGGTTCTGAGTCATACAGGTCACGGTAGTCTTAGGAGCTTGAAAAGAAGGTGACTGTGCCTAAAAACCAAAAGGCTGAGAGTCCCAAGGTGAGGCCTATTAGGTCACCAGATGCACAGTGTGGATTCTCATCAGGTGTGAGTAGGGGTTGAGGCACCTGGAAAGGGATCTCAAGAGTGCCTGAGAGTTGGTGTTGTAAGCCACGCCCTCTGTTCAAAGAAGTCCAGTCACCTTCTTTTCAAGCCCTAAGATGGGTCTCATAAATAATTCCTCTCTCACCTGAAAGCTCATGTCTGAGCTGCTGATCTCTGACTGGGTGGTGGAACTTCTGGAGGACTGGGACGCTGAGCTGCCATTGGTACGGGACTTGGGAGACAGTTTTGTAATCAGGGAGTTTGTCATGGTGACGTTTATTATCGGTGCATCTGTGGCAGAGAATTCAGTGGTTGGAGAGGGCGTAGGTGGCTCACTCTCAGGGGCTGGGTCATCCACACACACTTCTGTGAAAACAGAAACAATAATAAGCATTTCCTCTCAAGAACAAAAATAACTGTGTCTAATAGCACAGGCACTATTTAACCTTTAATGTGGGTGATAGTAGGTATGATTCCCAGTCTGTTAAAGAGCTCGTCTGTCTCCTGGTCCACCACTAGGAGGCGTACTTCATCCCCTGCTGCTCTGATGAGGCCTACGACTTCTGAGTGCCTCAGGCCCTCTGTGGTCACTCCATTCACCTGAGACAGAAAACAAAAACACAACACCATTGGAGACAAAAACAGGACAGTGAACATTAAGAAAACAGGACAATTAAAGAGCCTAAAGGCACGACACAGGACAAAGAATAGGGAGTGGCTTTAAAACTACGTGACAATCAAAAGGTATGAAAAGATCAAATCCAGAATGATTTGCATGATTTTGATTTTGCATGAATTCCCTTCCTGCCTCCTCACACTTCCTTTACCCAACACAGAATAAAAATCTCTGTCCGTGAGTATCCCATAAGACTTCACTTTCTTTTTGCCAGTAAAAAACATCGCTTTCCCACACAGACTGACAGGAGCTGATGTTTTTATCCCAAAATTAACGACAAATAATTGAAGACTTCCAATAATCACCAGGTATTTTTTAAAAAAATGACTGCATTTTAGTTTACCTCCAATATTCTGTCTCCAGGACGCATGCCTGAACTCTCAGCAGGTGAGTCGGGATCCACGGCACGTACAAACTGTCCACGCTTTTTCTTATCGCTGTGCAGATTAAAGCCATAGCCTTGCTGTCCCTTTACCATGTGACACAGACGGGGAAGGAGCTGAACGGCTGGCTCTGGTGAAGGCTCGACCTGCAGCTATAAAAGAATGAAAGAGAAAAGCAAAGATTACTTTTACTTTTAACAAAAAGTAATGTTTAAATGTTTTCGATAGCGATGGAGAAGATACACATTACCACAACACTGGCCAGTTGAAACTAATGAGAGGTGAGGTCAACCAAATTAAATCTATTTCCCCTGAGTTTGTGTGTTTATGTATTAATGCAGTATAATCCTTAACATTTAACTCAATGTTTGATATACTGATAAGGCTTAACATTTAATAATGTTGTAACATTTATGACATCATACAGAGTCAAGAGTGGGAAAAAAACAGCCTACTTTGGCTCATATGGGTTACTTTTACATATCCTGATATCACTGTTTCAGACTTTGTCCATGTTTAACAGAGACATTGATGATGAACCTTTGATTAAATACATGAACGCAGATTGGATGTAATAGACTTAAGGAGTTTATAATCATGTGAGACTCAATGCCTGGAAAAGAAAACGTCAACTATGTCAGCGTAGTTTGCTGTGATATGAAGTATACTGTAAAGACATATTTTATAGCAAATTATGTGATAAACACTTAATACAATATAAGGTTCGTAAAGATCCTTTATCTGAACTTACTCCACCTTATAAACTGGTGACTCTCAGTTTACAGCAATTAGCCACAACATTGAAACTGGTTGTCTGATAAAATGGGAGGTGGGTTTAGTATTTAATTCAAAAGAACATACTAGTGTCCTGTAAGAATTAACTGTGTGAAGAACTCACTATTCTTTACATATTTATCAAATATGTAACGTTTCACGCTGTTATACAATAAGCAGCAGCTCCGAGTTCTTGACACAGAGGCGATCCTTTAAATGTTGGTTAGGTTGATATTTTGTTTTTATCCAATCCTAATCTAGTTTGATGTAAAAATGTCTTTTTTCTAACAAGAAACAAGAAAAACGTCACAGTACAGCTGCCCCAAGATATGATTTATAACAAGGCTCTTGTATTGGATTGCAACAGATTGTTCTGGGCATTCATTCATTGTGGTGTATCAGCTTTCAGTACAATGGTGTAATGACAATATGATCATATCAAATTATTTTTTGACATAATTCAGTTCTAATAAGTTTCACACGTACATTACGAGTCAAAATGAACAGAACAGACGTTTTTTTGCAAACTTAAGATATTTTGCTATATGCAGTTTTACATTTCGTGTGCAAACTTCCACAGGTGTGGAGGTGAGAGTGTTAGGCTGTCTGTTTCTCTGGGTTAGCTCTTTGATGGATTGGCTATCACACCAGGGATCAGCTACAGTTGCCTCCACCTTTCGGTTGGATAAAAGAATAAGGTGGAGGTTTACCTTACACAATATTGCGGGTGCACTAAAAGTTGATCAGAAGGTAGTGGTTGCCAGGTTGAATTAGTAGTCTAAGTGGATCTGGCGAAAACACATTAAGCCCAATGAAGGGCCTAATCTACTGTGACAAGATTTGGCACGGCGTATGACTCAGCTGCTGCTCAGACCTTGACTTTGGCTTATAGTACTAGGTACATGCTGGCTTTGTGTGTGTGTGTCTCTGTGTGTTTTGCACCAGTGACTTGTATTAGTCCTTGTCCTGAGGGTAGCATTTAATATTGACTGTTGAGTGACGCAGTTCTGACTACACCTTCGTGGGTAAGCTGGCCTGAGGGCGTTGTGACAGATCGCTGTGCTTTCTGCTCAAACAAAAACTGAATGCAAAGCACTCACAACTCCAGGAGTAGCAAACATATATGAATAACTACAGTGAGGAAAGGTTCATCCCTGACTGTCAGCTTTAGCTAAGGAACAACACAGCAACTGCTTTTAAAGATCTCTGTTATATTATAGACGGATTAGCTGTACTTGTCATGTTGACCCCAAATAGCTGACACATCAAAACTGCAGGACATGCTTATCTGGAAATATCTCAACTGATCCATTTGAGGATCTAAAACTTTTCCTCTGTAGATAAAATATTTGCATATTATATTAATGATAATCAAATAGGCAGTTCAACACACAGAATTAATTGCCTGCAATGGAAAACACTGTTTTAGAGTCTTGCTTCAGGTTAAAAATATCTTTGTATTTTTGCTCTAATTGTCAGACAAAAAGTCCTTTTTGGGCTCTTGAAAACCACATTTTGATAATTATCTGACAATAAAAACAATTAACTGAATGGTAAATGCAGAAATCTGCACACTAGCAGATGCTTTTTTCTATATCCCATAATAACACCACGGAGCAATGAAAATGTGTCTGTATTTACACGTACCATGACGTGAATGTCAGTCACAAGACAAATGACACAGAAGTGGAGAAATTAGAGCGACTGTGTCTGTGTATGTGATGTGCTTGTCAAGGGCATAAAAATTTTGTCTCTCGTGCACATCTGCAAAAAAGTATATGTATCATATACACAGAATTACCCTTCTGTGTAAATGATACAGGCAGCTGCAAAAAAAAGTTCAGGTCCAAAAAAATCCCAGATGTAACTATAATATAGAAAATCCTTTAGCAGCAGCATCCTCCATCATATGTTTCCTGTAGCTACTCATGAGACTTTTACAGCAACAAGTAAGAATTCTGGAGCATTCCTCCCAACAAAACTTCATCAATATTTCTAGGATGCCTGGATTGAATACGCATCTTCTGATCCTGCCACACAGTGTGTTTGGTTAAGGTCGGGACTGTAACATGGTCAATCCAGGTTTATTTTTCCCGTGGCATTGCCTCTGAGACCAGTGGGAGACACAAACTAAGCGTCTGGTGGTCACAAGCTAGTGCCCAGATAAATCTGTGCCGTGGTACCACTTGGGTAATAAGTACTTTTTAAATCATCCCTGATATTCTCCTGTAAAATTTAGATTTCATGGTTGCTTCATTATTTCAAAACATTTACGAGCTGAGGTAGCAAACAAGCCTTGGGAACAGTTGGGGTAAAGTTCTGATAATGACATTGCTTTTGTGTGTGTGATGTCTTTATAACACAACTTTTAGAGATTTTGTTCGACTGGAAGACTTGACAACAAAGACTGTACGAAGCTGTATTGATTTTTGCAGCTGTGTTGCTGTGGGGTTGCTCACTTATTTTAGGTCTCCACAGGAGGTCCACTCCTATGGACAGTAGCAATAATTTGTCCCAGTTTGTTCTGGTCTTTAAAAAGATTTATGTAGCTCCTTTCAGCTACTTACAACTCTATTATGCTTTTTGAAAGATCCTGTGAAAGTTGGCAATTCTTACTCTGATAATCCACACTTCCATTCTCAACCTCATAACTCGAAAATCTAAGTCTAGTAATTTTAGAAAAAATTAATTCCATTTACAAAGACTCACTAGCAACTGCAGAGTAAATTCATTATCAGCATAATTATTACAGATTTCAGGGTCCTGGATTTTGCACTTTCAGTTTTTGAGTTTTTAGACTTTTGAGTTTTTAGACTTTGAATTAATTTGTAACTATCTTGTATCTTTAGTTTTAGTTGTTGTGCTTTGTTGTTTAGAGTCTTTACTTTAGAGTCTGGGTTCCCCTTACTTATGTTAGCATTAATCTCGTATGGTTTTATGCTGTGAATATTTTGTTCCTCATGTGTTTCTCAGTTGTCTGTACTCTTCAGTAATTACCCTTCTGTGTATATATATTCGCGGGCTCCTTTTGTCTTTTGTGAATGCCTCTGTTTAAAGTCCCTCATGGCTCTCAGTTTATGTTTTAGAATTAAGTGGATTGAAGTTGTTTTCTTTTCTATATTTTTGCACCTTGTGAAGTTTGGCTTCCTAGTAAAAAGTTCATTTTTATGTTTACCTGGTTTATCTGTGAATCCTGGATTTGGGTCCACTTCCTGCACTGCATCATATTTTATTTTGTCTTGTATTATATTTTCACACTAATTATGTGCCTACAAAGCAACTTTAAAACATCAGAAATCTAAAAGAAAAGGCCCTTGCAAATGATATGTTAGAGACTCACATTGTTCCCTGCAGAGGGGGTGGCCACAGTAACACCTGCACAAAGTAATGTAAAGCTTAGTTAACTTTTAGTTTGAGCAGCTGTTGGCTGTGGTGTAACATTGATGTAGAGAGATTTCTTATATTTCATTTTATTCTTTATGCAAACCTTTTCCTGAAAATAAGCTGCTGTAATGGCCATCAAAGCGACAGCCGCTATTTGCTCTGCCTTGAGCTAAACAGATGGCAGTCTGACGTGAGCCACTGGCCTTAAAGATCCTGGTCCTCTTTGTTTATATCCCAAACAGTCAGCTAAATCTCTGACAGCCAGTTGCTGTTTATTTCTGCAGCAAGACTGACATTACAACGTCACATTGAGGTCTGGTGGGCACTTTTGGAAATTTTGTTTTTGCTCCATCACACACACTGAAATTTAGGACTTTAACCCTCTCAGTCTCAAATTAAACTTTTTGTTGCTAATGCACAACCAAGTCCTGCAGTGGTACTCCTGAGTAAAAAAAACCTCATAAAATATGTATGTGGGGTAATCAGGTTGTTAGTTTTTAATTGTTGCAAATCGGCAACGCCCGCCTCGAGAGGGTTAAATGATTTTGTGTTTATTTTGTTAACAAAGAATTTACAACAAGAGTTTTTTGCAGGCAGATGCAGTACAGACTCTCACTGAAGCAAAATAAGAACTTTGCTAGAAGGCTCACATTTTTCGACTGTTTTAATGTAGCCTGTAGTCCTGCTGTACTTCACCTCATTATTCTCTGTATATAAAACAGAACAACGTTTTAAGACTATTTCAGCTACAACTTCACACTATATTCTCAAAATAAAAGTCTGTCTAAACAATAACTATTGTGTTGTGCACTGTATTTGTCACTGGTGTTCAGTCAGGTGGAAAGAACCAGATTACATTAATGAGAGGTGACGATGCTCAAAGAGACAGCACTCTTTAATTACAGCTAAATTCTGTATTCTAAATGTTTGCACCTGTCTGACACAACAGTGGCTTAAAACTGATGTAACAATGACCTTTCATTATATTTAAGCAGATTCCTGAATCACAGGAAATGCTAAATATAGAGCAGTAATATTTGACAAGGCATTTTGACTACAGAGGAAAGTAAGAAGTGTGTTTCTGCAAACCTGTGTGGGTGTAAGACTTCTGTAACACAGACTGAAATTTCAATACAAACGGCCTCTATGTTGCATCACCGTATATTCCCTTACCACGCTACCCATATGGCCCTATTACTGCCAGGCAAAGCATGCATAAAATGCTTCAAAATAATAGTTTTTCATTAAAAAAAAATATAATTATGATCAAGTTTTCAGGCATGCGGTCTCCCTATTTTTTACATTGATCCCCTGCATAGAAAAAAACAAGCAATGAACCGAAACCATGGGGTGGAGCATTTTCACTTCTTGTGGATATCATCTCTGTCCAAGACAGCTAGCTCAGTGAAACAGAAAGTAATTTAACCTCCCAAATAGTCCCCCCATCCTTTTATGCTTATCCAGTTCAGGGTTCTGGGGGGGTGGAGCTTATCCCAACTGCCAAAAGGTGAGAAGCAGGGTACACTCTGGACAGATCACCAGTCTGTCACAGGGGCAAGACAGACAACCATTTGCACTCACATCCAACCTTAGGGACAATTTAGAATCACCAGTTAACCTAACCAACTGCATGTCTTTAGGAGGAAGCCCGAGCCTCTGGATATAAACCACAGGAACACATTTGATGGATTTGAACCCAGCACCTTCTTGCTGTGTGGCGACAGTGCTAACCACTGTGCCAACCACTGTGCCACTGTAAATTTCAGTATTCCAGTGAGTATCATCTCTGTCCAAGACACCTACCTCATAATTAATAATAATTATTTAAACTCCCACATACAACTTTATATTTTATGAAGAAATTCATGTACCTTCATCTTAATGTTTTAACCCCATTTAAGCGAGTTTCAGGAGGGCCGCCTTGTGATTTGTTATTGTTGGATTTTTTCAGTCTCACCTGTTAAGACAAGTCAACAGGCTTTCTAAAAGTACTTGTCTGAGACTGAATCCAGGCAGCATGCCAGCCAAGTACAGATTAGTGCATGAGAAACATCAGGTCTTACACACTCTTAGCACATTAACACAGTGGTTCACAGTAATCACATAGAATTATTTTGAAGAGTCAACTGTTGTTCCTCCGGTGCTCATAAAAAGTGTCTTGATGCTCACTCTTACCTCCGGGTCTGTCACTATACTTGAAGTCACTGAGGAGCTCTTGACCTTGCCTTGTGTGATCATGCGAGTGGGTGACTCTGCAGCTGGATAATGAAACACAGGAGTGTAGCTGGGCGTCATGGGTGAATTAGCTCTGGGAGAGATGCAGGGTGTCTGCCCAGGAGAGGGACGTGGGGAGAGGGTTCCCATCTCAATGGCCAGGTCCTCTGTGCAGGCCAGGCCATGGCTGCGGAGGTAGTCTTCTGTTTCTCTATCCACCACCAACAGTCTGGTGCGGTGGGGCACCTCACGGATCCTGTTCACTACCTTCAGAGAGGAGAAAGGAGTGACAGCAAGGAGTTTCATATATATTAAAATTGTTAGATGTGTCATTCAGTCTAAGCTGTTTACAATGAACTGATCAGCTCATTACATTTACATTACATTACACTTTTGTGTTATGACAAAGGCAAAAAGTCATTCCCATCACAAAAGGCTCACACTGACCCATTTTACAACCCCACTCTCTCCTACTCCTCAGGCAAGAGAAAGTGGTCTAACAGGTATATGTAAGGGTTCATGGGCATTCCTGGATCATTTCAACCAAGCAAACACATGAAAATAACTATAAATTACCGAACCACCACTCACTTGATGATGAGTTTCATTCTCTACATTCTCTCCGTTCACCTCCACCAACCGGTCACCTGGTCGCAGCCCGGCCAGGTCAGCCGAGGAGCCGGGCTCGACTTTGCGGATAAATTGTCCTCCTCTATTCCGCTCGCCATGCAGATGAAATCCATAGCCACGCTCTCCTTTGACCAAAAAACAAAGCCTTGGTCTCAGCTCGATTTCCATCCTAGTGCGTCAGTAAAGGAGGGAAACAGGTTAGAAGGTCTCGGGAGAATAAGCAGGTGTTTTGCCTAAGAGCTGTGGAAACGCACTGGCTTTTAATCCAAAGTGGTTATGCGCTTCAGTGACCAAAAGATCAGCATCGCTTGGCATCCTGTGAGCCTTTAACTAATCCACAATTGTTCCGATGAAACAAATTAAAATGTAGGCTAAAAGTAATGAGTGCTTAATCCATCGTGAAATATCCAGAGCTGCAAATATGAGCGCACAAAATTGTGCACAGTGCGCGTAAAATTGTGGTAAAACCCCCACAACAAAAAACAAAACAAAACAAAAAACCACGGACAAGGACTAAGTCCCGTCCGTGAAAGGAATAATCCAAGAGGTCAGAGATTAGAAAGCTGCTCCTGGCACGCAAAACTTAATTCTCTTCGTCAGCTGGGCGTGTGTCCTCCTGTCCCACCTGGTGAGAGTGAGGAGGTGTATCCCCCTTAGCGCACACCTGACGCCGCGCTCTCCAAGCAAAAAAAAATTATAGCTTGAAAGGAAACCTTGTTTAATCAGTGAGATCAGGCGTTTGAAACATGCTCAACAAGTACTGAAAGAGTTCTTCTGAGGGCATTTTTGTCTTTCACAGCCTCCCCAGAGAGACAGAATCTTTTCCAAGTAGGTGGAGTTGAAACACGAATAAACTGTGACCTGAGAAAGGAAATCTGCCTTATCCGTCCTTTAGCCTTATCTTTGCCGGAGATCTATAAAAAGAAAGTTAGGTAAAAATGTTTCGTGAAATATAAGCTGTCCTTGCGTGACGTGATAGCTGGTGCACGCGCATTTATCTCTTTCAAAGTGAGTCTTTAAAGAAATTCAGGACAGTTGACGTGCAAGGACTGAGAACCTGATCGGTAAATATGAGACACTGACATGGTAAATATTTGCGTAGGCAACAGTTTATCTATACTAATCGTGTAGGTTTGCATATAAAATCATCCGTGACAGACATAGGTCGCTAAAGCAGATCTTCCCCTGAGCAATCAAGGAATAGAACATTATTAAATCCCTCACACGACATGTCTGAAGATAGACATGTCGTGTGATGGATGCATAAAAATAAACTGCTTTTAATAGTAGTTTTTTTTTCTGGTGTTTTTGTGTGTGTTTTCTCTCATCTCCCACAAATAAACCCCATAATTTATGCACATGCACATTTTTAAAAGCTTTGATGGATACGAACTTCCACATTCCCGTTTTATGAACTAGAAGCAGATTCTCGTCACAAGTGCACATCTTAAACTTAGAATTAAAACGTTTAACTTTCTCAACAACAACAAAAAAGCCCCAAGAAAGCAAATATTTCTGCACAGTAACGATCAAACTGGCAAAATAAGTGAACAAGTGAACTGTAGGGAGGCTTCTGTAAACACACCTGACTAATAATATAACTGACCCTTAAGCAAGATGCTCAGCCAGCTCTGGTTAAAGACATCAACTAAATCACTAAAACAGACTTCAAAGTAGCTTCGAGGTACGTGCATATTTAAGACTTACATAGTGTTAAGTTCTTACATTTTTTAAACCTTCTGCAGAAGAAATATTGTTACACAGGTGTAACTAACGAGTCTTTTCACTTTAAGCGGTGAGTTATGGCATGCAGCATACATACACAACACAATCAGCCCTGTAGCAGGCACACCTGATAGGATGTTTTCTTTTGTTCTTACCTGTACATTTCTTGTTATACCACACCTATTACAGGTCACAAGTTACTGGTCACAAGAACCAGGTCCGAATAGTCGTAAAAGGAGGGTCACATTGGAAATTCAATAAGATTTAATGTTTAAATGACCAATATTAAGTAGCAGTGGGGCTTTACTTGCTTCAGCTAATTAACGAAATAAACTCATTATTTCAAATTAATAATCATGTTAATATAAAGCAGTGATTAAATTGTGAAAGTGACCTTTGAGGAGGACATCTGAGTAATACAAAGGTAATTTGGGCTGTTATTGCACAGCAAGAACAACCTGGCTTTGCATGTCTCGGGGCCCTTCTGCTTGCATGTTCCACCCCTACCTAGTGAGTTTTATCTGGGTGCTCTGGTTAGGTCATCTATGAGCAGTCTGGTAGTGCAGTGACTGTTACCTTACAGCAAAATGGTCCTGTGCTCAAATCCACAGGGGACTTTTTTATTTTTCTATTTGGTTTCTCAGAAAAATGTTGCATATAAGAGTTTCACTTGCTGCTTAAATAAAGTTTAGCCTATATAGTTAGAAATAAAGCTTTCATAGGACTCTCTGCATTCATGCAAAAAACAGAGTACACCCCATGTTTCAATAGTGTGTAGATCTGCCTTTAGAACGAATAACATGAAGGAAGTGTTTTCTGTATAAACGTATCAGTTTCTTTCTTCTTCTTGTGGAGAAATTATGGCTCACTCTCTCTTTACAACATTCCTGCAATTCATTGAGGTTTCTGGGCATCCTTCGATGCACATCTCTCTTAAGGTTCTGCAGTAGCATTTCAATTAGGCTTCAAAATTCTTTGACATCAACATCTTCTTTTGTTTTTCAGCCATTCATAGATTTGCTGCTTTGCTTGGTGCCATTGTCCTGTTGCATGACCCAATTTGGGTCAAGCTTTAGCTGTTGGACAGATGTCCTCACATTAGACTCTAGAACAGCCCACTTTGATATACAGATATGTTTATAGTCAACTCAATGACTGACAAGTGCCCAGGTCCTGTGGCTGCAAAAGCAGCTCAGATCACCTTCTCTCCACCACCACGCTGTTATTTGGTTTTCTACAAAAGTGTACATTATGGCCAAACATTTCCACTTAGGTCTCATCTGTCCGAAGGACATTGTTCCAAAAGTCTTTAGGTTCTTTATGTTGCAACATACCTAAGCCACATTGCCACATTTTTAGAGTGACAAGGCTAAAGCACACCTGAATGTGCCAAATTAGCCATATGTTAAAACATCTTGTGTATTTAATTAGTAGCACCTGGTTCCTACTTATCCCCTCAAACAGAAGCTTACTTTCTTACTTTCTAAATGTAAGTGTAAATGCCAGTTTATTTCCTTTTCTGTGCAGGATAAATTGAGTATGAATTTTCAGGTATTTGCTTAGGTTTTTTAGTCATAATTTATATCCTGTTCATATTAGACTCAAAATGTGAGTTTTAAAAACAATTTATACTGCATGCTAACTATAAGTCCTGTACATCCTAGGTACAATATTTTTAGGTACAGTTTATAGCATTTTAATTAATATTAAAATGCTATAAACTGCACGCCTCAGAAAATGTAGTTTATGACACCACACAAATAAAACTTACATAATTTTTGTATTTTATTTTCTTCTTCTTAGACAAAACTTTACACAAAATATTAGTAACATGTTTTTTATTTGGTAAAAAAAAAGAATAGTATTAAAAATATTTACCCTTTAAAGGTGCTGTTATAGTGTCAAATATATTCTTATATACATGTTTTTAAATCTATCTGTATAAGTAAACACATAATATGTCTTCTTGTGTTCACTGTCTGCTGAAATCACAAACATCGGTAAAATTTAAACATTAACCTTGGTTTTCAGCCTTCTCTTTGTGGTGTGGGAAACAGATGTGGGTAGTAACTCCTTATTTATCATCTCATCTTTAAGAGCTGCTTCCTGTTTAGGTTCAGTTTTTATTTTTGAAGAGGAGGTTGGACTTGGAGACCGTGGTGATCCCGATTTAGGTCTCTTTGCTGGGGAGTTCTTGTGGGCAGATAGACAGCTGTGCTGGTTCAGACACACAGAGCAGAGAGGGTTGACGGGCAGACAAACCTGCTGTCCAAAACCCACAAGCAGCCAGTTGATCTCACTCCACAGCTCCCTGCAACAGAGAAACATCACCTGATGACTTTACAGAAGTACTGCACTTTGAAACATATTTTTGTGCACTCTAAGAAAAACACACTGGTGCTGGTGTTAATATCACCATATCAATACATTTTTATAAAAGTGTCAAATTTCATGGATTGAAAATGGGTCACCATGACATCTACTGCTCTCTGGCCTGAGGATCTCTTTACTTTATAAGTGACTGCTCTCACATTTGCTAATTAAAGCTGCTTTCATCTGTTTTTTTATTAAAAGAAGATAAGGTAGATTTTAATCAAGAAATGCTGTCAAATTCTAATTAAATGAAAAAAATCGAATTTCCTGTTTATTAGTTGTTGGGAGTAGGTCTCTCACAATATCAGATGTATAATCTATGACCAAAGAAGTGTAGTATTCTATTGTCATTTCTGGTATATCGTGACATCAGAAGAATATAGTGAGATCTGCATGTTGTTGAGCACTGATTATTATTTTGCATTCTAAAAATAAATTTCCACATTTTGATTTTCATTGCTTCCCACTGACAGTCAAACGTTAAAGAGTCAACATTAACCACTGGCAGCGCTGATGTATGGTACGTATCTAAATCAATCCTGGACATCTTTATAGGTTTGTTGATCACAAGTTAATCAGGTTTCGCGGATCAGCAGTGAGTTGTCATGCTGTTACCTGGGTAACCACTCCTCAAGGGCCTTCCGTGTTTCCTCCGGGTTTTTGGTCGCCTTCCTGAGCCAGCCCAGCCTATTAGATATACGATGCACATGTGTGTCCACACCTAGACAAAAATGATCAATACAAATGAAAGCCTAGTCTCATCACAATACTTCTAAGTTGGCAGTTTATTCGGTGCACCTGAATAAATCTAATGCAATCAAACAGAAGAACCCTGCAACGCGTCGTAACTACACGATGAATATAAGGCTCATTTTTTGTTTTAAAGTTGTGTGATACCAAAGGATGTAATTTCTGAAGTTTCTCAAATGTAGTGCATACATCATTTTACAAACCAATGATTTCTCAATGCGGCAGAAACATCAAATATGACGACACATCAAAACCACTGATGTGTCTTCACTTATTAATAGAGGTAAAAATAAGGGAATTAGTAGACTGGTCAATCAAGAGAAAGGCACGAGCCCCGGCTTGGACAGTCTCAGTCGTTGTGTCCTTGGGCAAGACACTTCACCCGTTGCCTACTGGTGGTGGTCAGAGGGCCCGGTGGTGCCAGTGTCCAGCAGCCTTGCCTCTGTCAGTGCGCCCCAGGGTGGCTGTGGCTACAATGTAGCTTGCCATCACCAGTGAGTGAATGGGTGAATGACTGAATGTGTAAAGCGCTTTGGGGTCCTTAGGGACTAGTAAAGCGCTATACAAATACAGGCCATTTACCATTTATTACTGTGACTCAGCTGCACTACCTTTGCGGCCCACCAGGGGGCTTCAACCTACACTTTGGGAATCACTGATCTAGAATTTTGCTTAATCATTTTCTGGGAGGTTAGCCAATTGTGTCTGCATGTTTAAGAGATGGAAGTCCCTACCAATGCCAGACACCTGGTCCCAGGCGATGTCCATAGCCAGGTGAGCCATTTTGGGTCCAACTCCCGGCAGACGGACCAGCCCCTCAACACTGCTTGGGATATCCCCTCCAAACTCCTTTTGCAACATGGCTGATGTCAGCTTCAGATACTTCACCTTATTCTAAAGAAGAACAGGTAAGAAACCAAGAGGACACAACAAAGAACACAGCTGAGAAACCAGGTTAATATTAATATTTAACTTTTATTTACTGAAATTTGATTAAACATGCTAACAGCTATGGACACCATCTGTTTTACCCTCCAGAAGCCGACAGGATAGATGAGTTTTCCCAGTTTTTCATCATCTGTAGCGAGTATGTTTTCTACAGTGCAGCCGTGTGCTCTGAGCTTCTGCATAGCTGCTGCTGTCACCTGGTCCTTTGTCTGACTGGACAGCATGAGTGACACCAGCACCTGGAAACGTCTCACCTGCAGATGGAACAGAGGAATTAACAGGTTCTATTTAAGGGGACTTTTAAAATATCCATCCCACACCTACATGCGCAGGAGCCTCCATGTCATAGCATTTCTCTGCTCCCATGTTATCTACAGGCGCATCACGGCCGCTCCTCATCTCACGAATGAATCCTAACTGTTTCCTCCAGTCGGCAGGTTCCCAGTGCTCAGTTTTCATGGGAGAAACACGCTCATCCTTCTCGTATTCCACCTTTAACTGTCTCCTCCTGCGGCTGTGTGGATACTCCGGTAAAGCTTCGGTTTTTGGTTGCACCAGTGCCTCATGGAGGAGTTCACGACCTGAACAAGAGGAAGCGTGGCACCACAGTAAGCACCATAGCTAAAAATTAAAACACAAATGATATCTAATATAATCTAATTAATCAAAGACTAGTTTTGATGTAAAAACAAAAAAACAAAAACAAAATCACAAAAAAAAAAAAAAAATCACTATAAATAAGATATTTCTCCAACCAGTTCAACATCTAAAGATGCTGAATGTTGGAATAATTTCACCATCTTGGTTTAAAAAAAACAAACAAAACCCCCCTATAATCTTCGCACTCTTTTTATCATTATTTTATAGAAGCGAAACATTTTCAGTCCCATTCACCTTAATTGGGTCAATGTTCATATCATGGTTCATATGGTTGCTATGACAAATTATTTACGAAATGAAAACCAAGTTGTATTTAATAAATTTTGAAACTTAACAATTAAGAACAAATGTTTATTAGGAAAAAAGTTTATTTAGGCCATAAATCAAGATAGAAGTAAAGTGGTTCTCTCACAGACTTTTATATAACCAGACTCTTTTTTTTTTTTTTTTTTTTTTTTGCAGTTAGGAGTCACCCCCTGCTGGTCATCACAAAGAATGCAGGTTCTCTAATAACTAATCAGACAAGCAGATTAGCTTCATGTTTTTGTATAAACTCATTAAGACTGTCTAAAAACCCTTTAAAGAAAGAGACTTGAAATACTGAGCCCACTGTCTAAAATTTACACTTATTTCTGCACAAGAAAATTCTGTCTTTTTTTAATGACATCACAGAGTCAACAGATCTCAAGCTCAGAGTAAGAGACTACCAGAATCTTGGGGTCAATGTTGCAAACGCAATCTCCTTTAGTTCACACGCTTATATGATCCACAGCCAGCAGGGCCTGATCACATGACCTCGGGGACTTGATGAACACTGGTGCTCAACTATGCAGAGCTCTAAAAGTCAAAACCAGAATCTTAAAGTGGAACGATTTTCACAGAGAGCCAGTGCAACTGAATTAGTAACGATGTGATAGTTGAGTATTTAGTAGCCTTAGTCAGAAGCCTTGCGGTGGAGTTCTGAACTACCAACAGATGTGAGTAGTAAACAACAATGAATTCTAATTCTAATTCAATAATTAACTAAAAAAAATTGATGAAATAAAGGCATGAACAACAATTTCCAATTCGGAGTACAAAAACAAAAACGTGTCTGCACAAAAAAGTACATTTTTTGAATTTCATCTTGTGGAAACAAATCTTCTCGAACAGAGTTATTTGTTTCAGCCTTCAAAGAGGTGCAACAAAGAGGCTCAAAATGTTCATATAGTAGGGCAATTATTACAGAGACATGCTTCAGAGCAGGAGTGCCAAACATAAAGTCCTTGGGCCAAAATTGGCCCAGCAAACACTACAATCCAGCCCACTGGATCACTGTTGATGGCTGTACTTTTTTTTTTGTTACACTGTATGCACAGTAATAAATAAAAAAAATGATAAAAATTGGAAATTTCCAGTGAAATAACCAAATGTTTCCACTTTATTATGATTAAGGGTAGTCTGGGCAATGAGCTACCAAAGTGTAGTGTTGAAATTACTCTTCTTTTTCTATAAATGCATAGTTAAATATCTTTACACTGACAGAAAGGGTATTTTTTACTGCTCTGGCCCATTTAAGATCAAAGTGGGTTGTGTGTGGCCCAAGATGTAAAATGAGACTGACATCCCTGCTGTAGAGCGACCTTTATTAGTGTAAACAGGGTTTTGTGCATGATAAACTGAACGTCCTGTTTATTAGCACAGACTCAGTCACAAGTAGAAAATCTGTCTCTTGAGTGTAAAGGTCAGTTTTGTCTTATGGATGCACAAAACCTTATATCCTGCACGTTCATAATTCTATTTCACATTCACAGAACAAAAGAAACAACATCTTTCACTCTGTGCCCTGTAGTGTTCATTGATAACTCCTGCACACTGGGCGAGAAAGGTGATGACAAAGCCTGGTTTTCACCTGCCAGTCGCTTTTTTAAGATGTAAAGGTGTAACTGTAGAATTGGTAAGCAAAGCAAATCAACCTGCTCCAGAATATGCGCAATAGCCTTCTGCCACCAAAACAGCTCAAGTTAATTAATTTGTATCCACGTGTACCAACGTACGTGGTCAGTTTGTGTGGTTAGCGTTACCGGCTGATAAAGGAGTAGACGAAGCTCTTAGTTCTGACACGCTCTTCTCCTCCACCTCCACCTTCACTGGCACAGCGCAGACCGGGTCCTCGTTCCTCCGTCTGTTGGTGAGTTTGGTCCTGAGAGAGGCTGCAGGTGTGCGGCCAGCAATTTGACTCGCACTCCGAGTCATAACAGACCTGTTCTCCATGAAGTAAGGAGAAGTCATTATAACACCTCGGACTACATAACAGACCCGCGCGCTGCAGTGGACGTGAAGCATTGAACTGTTGCTGAAGTTAGTTTCTCAATCGTAGTTTTTGGATCGCGGGTGGAGCTGACGAGCTGAATTCGCCTGCAAGAGGAAGAATGACATAAACACAAAGACTCGATTTTATTTTGAAGATTTAAAAAATAAATTTTCCGCTCTGTTAATAAAACAATATTGTTTTGATATATGAGATTACACTTACACTTCCTGGTGGAAGTGCCAATTTACTTTTAAAATCTAAAAAAACAATAAACAAAAACCTACACGATACTCAATTGCGACTGAAAACGGGTCAGGGTGATATTATTGGTTTAACTGTAGACGTTGGCCTGGCCACATTGCAGCTTGTAGCGTCAAAAAGGAACCAACGTCACTAACAGCAGCACGGTAAGCTAGCTGCTAGCTTAACAGCTAAAACCGTCTTACTTTATGCAAAATTTTGACGGCTAAACACTTTTATATAGTCTATAGGAAACTTTACCTGCGCTTTACTTCTTTGTAGATGTTATGCTTTCCCGCCTGTGCCACAACACAAAAACTCATACTGCTAACAAACGGACTAGCATACTTCGTATTTAGTCTGCCCTTAAAAAAGACATTTCCCGCGAGGCAGTGCGGCAAACGTGTTTTTGTAGGAAGTCCCACTGTCAGAGCATTAGTGTGTCATCCGGTTGAAGAGTAGGGGTGCTGGGAGCGAGCCTTCGGCTGCAAAGACAGAGTTATATCAATGCACAGAAGCGGGCGGCTCGGCTGGCTGCAATCTGACGAAGCAGCGACTGAATGAAACCAAAACCGACTCAACTTCACTAAGGTGAGATGAGAGGGGGAGACGGTGGCCGGGGGTAGGAGGGGCAGGCGCTGTTGTTTTATGCTACTAGACCTTCAGTGCCACAACAGAGAAATGCTAGCTTATTACAACCACTGTGAACCGAAGCTGAGAGGGTTTAGCAACGCCACACTACGTTTGTGCTGATATGAGATGTTTAGGCTGACTTGTGTCCGCAGATATATCAACTCTGGTTCGAGCCTACCTTGCACCGTTGCTGCTGCTGTTGTTGTTGCTGCTGCTGGTGCTGGACTGAAACAGACCAGCCGTTGTCCGTCTGCTCACCTCCCCTCCCCTCCCCTCTATCTCTGTCAAGTCCACATGACAGCAAATTCTTTAAACGTGCCCCATGGGTTTACATATTTACAGGCTGCAGTGTCAAACTTTACTCCTGCTTAAACAGTGGCTTGTAGTGCTGTGTGGACCCACCTGTAATGTCATAAACTTGTTGCTCAAGTTTATTTTGCTGCTGTATGGTCTAAGATCACATGCACAGTACAATAATATGCAACCCTTTAAAGAAATATAAAACACACTTCATTACAGACATGGACATGGATAAACTGGAGTCGTTTAGCAATCACTTATTATCAGCTTCTCCACCTGCTAAGCACAGACTTCATATAAGCTAAAAATAAGTCTTTTTGGCCTTTTGACCTCACTTGTGTTTTTAACCTTGTGCTAACAGGTGAAAATCCGCTGTTTAACCCATGTGTTAACCTTCACTTTACTTTCCAAGATGGACTTTTTCACTTGAAATATGACTTTACTTAATACACCTCATTATATCTGGTCTGAACAGTTTCCAGAGCCCAGCTCCAGCTTAGACAACATAACAATATGCTGACAGGTTACTGTTGGTAATCTACTGGTTGTGAAGTTATGGCCCAGTGCTGATTTTTAAAATAACTATTTGTTATATGTATTTTTGGTGTTACCATTTTTGTGGCGAGGAAGCAAAAAGAAGTTATTAATAGGGAATAACTGAAATGTTTAAGCTTATTTTTTAGGTCTTCATTAGAGGACTGTAGAACAGTTGGCCGGCACAAAGTTGATAGGACAGATGGACAGTGCCATGTGTAAATCTGTACTAATTCTCAATGTATATACAGTCACGTGAAAGGGTTATCACACGACTCTACAGACACATGTGAGTAGTAAGTATATATCATTTTTCAGTAGCTAGTAAAACCACTCTTAAAGTCCTTCTACAGCATTTCAACTGGGCTGAGGTCTGGACTTGCAGCACTTTAATCCTTTTCTTTTTCAGCCACTTTTTGTTTGGTAGATTTACAGGTGTATTTGGGCTCATTGTCTTTTTGCATGACCCAATTTGGGCCAAGCTTCTGCTGTCAGTTAGATGGCCTCAAGATTGCCTCTAGAATACTTTGAGCCAACCATGAACTTCTCTGTACACCAAAGAGCGACAGGTTCCAGGTCTCATAGCTGCAAAACAAGCACAAATCATCAGCTGTCCACCACTGTGCTGACAGGTGGTGTTAAGTACTAATATGCTATGTTTGTTTTTTTCCAACATGTGCATGGGTGTACATTATGGCCAAACAGCTCCACTTTGGTCTCATCTGTTCAAGAAATGCTATGATTTGTACTGATGCTACTTTGCAAAGCTAAACTGGCATTTATGTTATCAGCAGTGAATGACATATGAATCCACATTTAGAATCCACAGGAAATGATTAACTAATAAGCTTAAAGGGGGGAAAAAAGGTGTGACTCGCTCTGTGTCTGGTTCTGTGACAGGCAGCTGCCAGTCCCTCGCCTGTGTTGTGCATCACCCTTCCAGGCTGGGCCATGAATAAACAACCAAGCAAGGAGAGTCTCAAGGACAAGGTGAAGGGGATCTTTGGGCTCGGTACACAGCGTCCTCCGAACAAACAGAGCGACACTAAACCCTCCGAGTTTATCATTACGGCTGACATCATCAAGGTCTGCAGAAGCGACTGAGTGTCTGTGCATGTTCACTGAATGTCTCTCATTCCTTTCCCAGCACATCTTCCACTGTTTGACGTATTTTTTACTTTGGTGTGTTTCAGGAGCTCCACCCAGATTGCGGTCTGAGCAACCGTGTTCGCACTATGAACCACATCTGTGAGCTTGCCAAAATGAAAAAGTTTGAGGAGGTGAGTCTGCTGACTGCGGTCCATTGTTGTCTTTGTTTGGTGACTAACGTGTTATTAAGTAACGCGTTACAGTAACTACGTTATTATTGTGGTAACGAGCACGGTAACTAGTTATTATGCCAAAATCAGGAACGCGTTACTCGTTACTGGGATTTAGATAGGGTCGTTATTCGTTACTTCGTGTGGTGGCTATCGCAGAGCTTCCACAGATTCAGTAACATTAGCAAGTGGTGGAGGCCAGCAGGTGGATGAAAGAAAGGGGACGCAGGAGGAGGAGAGACCCGAAGCGGCCGCCCGTCCGAGTGTCAGGTGAACTGAACTTCAGGTAAGACGTTATGACCTGCAGTCTATCTGGGTCAGATATAAACCAAGTTTAGTTGGAGTTTATTTTCGTTGTGCTGACTTTTTCGTACTGCGTGCTAGCTAGCATGACGGGGTTTCTATACAGCTGGGTGGGAGCTATGATGTTAATGATGTTGAACTTTATTTTGTTCATACGGTTAATTATTAGAGTTGCCAACCGTTCCCTAAAAAACGGAATAGTCTCATATTCAGAGACATTATTACGCGTTTCGTATTGAGGTGAAAAGGAACACAGTTTGTCCCGGACTTCAGCTACAATGAAAAAGACACAAAGCTGGAGCTGCCTCTTCTTCTCTCATTCTCTCCCCTCCCTCTCCTGTTGCTACTTTAATCATGAAACTGATCAATGATCAGCTGATCGGCTTTTCCCTCTTGTTTATTTATCGTCCACTTTGCGCCAGAAAGAGGAAACCACTGGATGTCGCGTTAAACAACAGCAGCACGTTTGATCAGCTGTTGTTAGAATTTATTTAATATTAATTTCTAGTATCAGCTGATGTTTGCTGGAGCCACAGCTGTAAACCTGCTGGTCATGATATCGGTTTGGATATCTGGTGAGTGGGAAACCAGATGAAACCAGGAGATGTCCTTACTGAATCATCAGAGCTGAACAGGTGATGGAGAAACAGGTTTACCTTTTAGGTGACATGAATGAGTTGAAGGGAAGTTATAAACTGTTTCTGAGAGATAAATAACACCAGGATCCTTTTCTATGTAGCTGACAGCTGGTAACTGTGCAGGGGCGGATCTAGCAAAGTGTTGCCAGGGGGCCAGGTAGGGCATTAACAGGGAAAGGGGGGCACAAAGAAATACTTTCTTATTCTCATTTCAAATGTCTAGCTTTTAATAAATAATTATCTGAGTCTTACAACAAACGATTGATAGATTGATACATATATACCATCAAGACAGTGAACATCACTGTCACAACAGTGTTTGTTTTCATTCAAAGGCTTTATGATATTTGCTATAATGGCGGGCCGGTCTCTAGTCAAAATGCCCGGGCTGATTTTTTGTCCCAGTCCAGCCCTGTATGCAGCTCATCTGCAGCCTGGTGTTACCTACATCTTCCTATTCGGAAGGCAGAATTTCTGAGTTCTGAATACAATCAAAAGCACCACGACTGCAGTTTTTGTGTTGGATGTAAAAAGCGCACATGACGCTGTGACGTAGGCTAGAATCATGGCGGCGGTCAACGACGGTCCAGGCGTGGGATTTCTCTCGTGGAAATATGCACATTATTTTTTCCTTTGGTAGGTGGCACAGTGCACTTGTGGCAAGTAAGCAAGCTAGAAGACTGGCACTCTTGCTGGGTATCCAGTTAGCAACACATTAACAAGAGAAGTCTGAGTAAAACCAAAGTTACTTTCCCTAGTAACTAGTTACTTTGAAAGTAACGAGTAACTTGAAGTAACTGAGTTACTTTTGATGGAAGTAACTAGTAATGTAACTAGGTTACTAATTTAAAGTAACTTACCCAACACTGGTGAACAGTACGCAGTCTTCTTTATTTGTTAAAATCTGAGTGCATATGTTGTTCAGCATGCAGTGGAGGCTGTATGGAAAAATGTGGAAGACATGCTGACTCCAGAGCAGCCACCAGAGGCCAGACATGCTGTCCTGCAGCTGCTCAGGGCCATTATACAGGGGCAGGTATAAAAACACAACATACACGCAGACAAATGCAAAAAGCTTCTGTATGTTTTTTGTTTTTAAAAAAAAGTCTTGCCCACTGTTTGTGTGAAGGGTGAGCGACTCGGCCCTCTGAGAGCCTACTTTTTCAAGGTAATCAGAGACTACCAGCCGTGCAATGAAGACCTTTCTGACAGACTGGAGGTGTTTAAGGCTTTAACAGAGAATGGAAAGGATATCACATACCTGGAAGAGGACATAGGTAAAAACAGACTAATCCTCTTTCTTTATCAGTTGCAATATTTGTGTTTGTGCATTTAAAAAAAACAAATCTGGAAAATAAATATAAGGAATTCTGAATAAAGCAAAACTTCAGCTTTGAAGTAAACACTATTAATCACTGATAAATTTCTGGCTGTGTCACACCTCAGCTGATTAGGTTCAACTCGTGTTCACTGTTCCCTTTTTGTGCATTGACTCTATTGATATTATGTAATACAACAGTTTTCTTTCTTTTTTTTAATCACTTGTTTTTCATTTCGGGTACAATGATGACAATGGTTTTTTTGAATTCTAATAATAGCTTTTTTCCGCACACAATACCCTCAACTGTTTCTTTCAGGATTTTTTTTTTTTTTTTCAAAGGTGGTAGGGAAACCTTCCATAGGACAAATACCCACATCCACGATAGTTTGATCCCAGTATTATCTGAGAAATATTACATCATATATTCAGCCTTATTTGAGCTACTTTTTTAGTAGTATTTTTAACTGTTGTGTTCATACTACTGTGAATAGTTTTATTTGCCACAGTGTATTGACCTGCATTAATACTTTTCACATGCATTTTTTTTTCTTTCTATGTTATTTGCTTTCCTCTCTCAGCACGCTTTGTCCTCCTGTGGATGGATATAGGCCTTACATCTGACTTTCTCCATGTTCTTGTTAATCTGGTGAAATTCAATAGCTGCTACTTGGACCAAAATGTTTCCATCATGGTCCAGTGAGTCAGAGAAATCCACACACACACACACACACACACACACACACACACACACACACACACACACACACACACACACACAAACAATGATTCTCTCTTACTCAGCAATTGTTCTCAGTGTCTCTTTTTCCTACTCGTTCTTCTGTGCTCTCTGCAGGAAAATTTGCCTGCTGTGCAACAGAACGACGTCTTCGACTGATATTGAGGTTGGTATTTCAAATTACTTGACAGTTAAAGGCTTTTACACACTGGACGGCAAACATTTGTGCAAACATTTTGCATGTTAAAAATATTTTTGGGGACTTTTTTTTTTTTCCAGTTGCAAATAAACACATCTGACCGCTTAAACCACTGCATTTGGCAAGATGGACACTTGTAGCATGGAAATGGTGAAAGAGTACTGTTTTACCTAAGAGACACAGTTTGATGCTATTCAAGATCAATTTACTCCTGAAAGTATTTCTCTGCCTCCTCAGACGTGTTTCCAAGTGTGCCAACAAAAGCTCAAACTGCCCCACTGACATCCTGAAATATGTAGAAAAGCGGTCGTGATACTGTTTTAATCTCTGGAGCAAAACATTCAAATTTCCTTGTTGCTGCTCAGTTTCTTCTTTTTCTGGTTTAGAAACATTAGGATCAACATTGATGCCAATTTCACTTTATTTATTTTTTCATCAGTCTTTTGGGGTTTTTTTTTTTTTTTTTTGCAGTTTGAGGAGGAATTTTTCACAAAAAACACAAAAACTTTGCAACAGTTTTTTTTTTTTCGCAGCACCCTCAGTGTGTAATGGCCTTTGCACGGCATGTTTATGATTCCTCTTCAAAAGAAGGTGCAGTTTTTGTTTAGTAAATACATAACAGGCCCTTCACGAACCTGCAGGTTTAAGAAAAATTATTGAATAACTGTCCAGTGTCCATATATTTATTATATGTGAAAACTCTGTACGCCAAAGCTAGAGATGGTTTTAATCTGATGTATTAAAGTAAATGTTTTTGAGTAAATCACAATCATTAGCTTCAGTTAAACCTACCATTTAGACAAACCCTACCATATTTTTTGATTTGTGAACCTCAGACTGTTTTGTAGCGCTGGTGGTCACCAGTATTTCCAACCTTTGTATTTTTCCAGGTGGCTCTGCAAGTGCTCGATGCAGTTGTGTGTTACAACTGCCTGCCCTCCGACTCTTTAACCGTTTTCATAATCACACTCTGCCGTACGGTCAACGTCAAAGAGTTTTGCGAGTCCTGTTGGAAGGTGAGGCAAGAACACACCTGCATATATACAATTCTGCCTCTTGTTTGAAGTCTATGATTTGAAGGGACATAATTCATAACTGTGTCCTCCTCTGTGTCGTTTGTTGTCCCTACACTTTGTTTTGCTCTCTGGTTCTTCAGTTAATGAGAAAGGTTTTGGGGACTCACCTCGGCCATAGTGCAATTTACACCATGTGTCGCATTATGGAGGAAAGGTATTATTGGTTAAATATACAATATTTCTGACTTTGTGTGAATGAGCATATATAACTTTGGAGGTATGGTGCAGTTCTTCTTTGATCTGTCCCTCCACCAGGGTGTATATGGAGGATGCACCGTTGTTAAGAGGAGCAGTTTTCTTTGTTGGAATGGCGCTTTGGGGCGCACACAGACTGCCTGCACTCAAAAATACACCGACGCTTGTTCTGCCATCTTTCTACAAGGTAACTCACATAAATATACATGCAGTTTTGCAATGAGATTATAATACTGAGGGTCAAGTCCACATCAAAAATTTAACTGATAGGATTTTATGGTGGTAAGCCATACTGGAGTTCTTAATGTTTTATAAGGACTTATTATAGACTTATTATACTTTTACTTATTTTCTGCTCCCCTGGTCTTAAATCTGTGCAATGTCATTCAGAGCAAATTTCCTTAAAAAGGATGGGAATTTATAAGAATTTGCTCATTGGGTTCTCACTGGGTCCACTTTGAGATTGACCACCATTGCTGTGCAGCGTATCAAAGACATTACATTCATGCAAATTAATTGCATGCTGTGAGTCAAATGTATGCGCATGTTGGAGGTATTTCCTATTTTTGTTGTGATCAAGGTTGGATCATTACTAAAAAAAAAAAAAAAAGATTTCACAGAACACTTTTTTGTAATGCAGTATGGTACTTAATTACCCCAAAGAGAAAGTAATTCATTATACTCCTATATTACTTTTATGTTACTCTGTAAAATAGCTGAAACACACTCTCATAATTACTATTTAACTATATAAACCTGAGGCTTCAGCCCCAAACACCAACACAAATCCCTATCTTAATAAGGACTCACATTTGATCTTTCTCTTACTAATTAGGTATCTAACTTGGTGTTAGCATGGTGTTTGGCTAGCTTAGTGTTAGCATGCTGCGGTCTCTGTAGATGCTTGCAATGAGCCAAAATTGTGCTATCAGCATAATACTGCAGTTTCTGTCTTGGATGCAGTTTCCACTTTACTATCATGCCCTTGTCATTTTGTGCAATAAAACTAATGTTCATATCCATGCTGTAGACTGTGCCACCATCTCCCACCTCCAACCTGCAAACAAATTGGCTGATTGTAGTGCAAGTGGAACCGATAAGCGGGCTCGATAGGCAAGCAGACTAACAGTTCCAGGGAACTGGACTACTCGGAACTTGTTGTGTACAAGAACTTGTTCTTGATTCCCATCGCTAGTTGTTCTTGTGGTCATTTCAAGCACAGGGCTCTGTCTGTGAGCACAGCAACCCCACTCACATGGTGTTCAAATGTTTTTGATTGCAAGGAGAAGCCAGTAAGTAGAAAATTGGCTTAAGGAAGTGGTTTTAAATTCAGGACAATATTCTACTTTTTGGCTTTATTATTGTTAAGACTTCATTAAAAAAAAATCAAAGGATTATGAAACTTTTTTGTGCTTCTGGATTGAATGAGGCCTAAAATTGCTTGTTTTAGACAGCGGAAGAAAGAGGAGCTGCAAAAAGGTCCATTGTAAGATAAATGAGGATAATTTTGACACAAAGATGCTCTAATATAGAATAGCTTTGCTTTGCATCAAAAATATGGAGCTGGAACTCTGCACAATAGGGTGAAAAGAACAGACTGTCTGACTTCCAAACCCGTGGCATAGATTTTCACTTTTGTGTTCAAAGTCATACAGATATTTTCTTTCATGCAGGATGTAGTCAAACTTTAAGTTGTTGCCATGTGTTTAGATCAAACCTGAGGTTGAAAGATTACACGGGGGTAAAATGACTGCACTTGATATGATGACTGTGCTGAATAAGTGACTTTTATTTCTGTCCCTCAGGCCATGTCATGTGCCAACGAGGTGGTCTCCTACGAAATTGTTCTTTCAATAACAAGACTCATCAAAAAGTACGGTAAAGAGCTCCAAGTGGTCACATGGGACATCCTACTCGGCATCATAGAGCGACTGTTGCAACAGATTCAGGTACTTGAATATATTGTTCACTTGTGATTGACCATGCTTCATAGTGTAGTAGTTAACACCTTTGTTAGGTAAGGTGTTTTTGTTTGATTCCAGCTGGAGACCCAAATCCCATTTGGGCTTGTTTTAGGAAGGAGTTCTGCCAAATTAAATATGCGGAGCTGTAGTTTTTAATTTTTATATTTTTATCTGGTTGAGTATACAGAATAAAAAGTAATGGTTCTAGCTTAACCAAGTGGTGTGCCTCTTGTTTTCACAGACAATAGGCAGTGCGGAACTAAAGGCCATTGTTTATGAACTGTTGACCACCGTGGAAGAGCTTTATGAACAAAACGGTTACCACGGCTCCACTGAGAAGTTTTTCAGCCTGGTGGAGAAATGTGCTGATAAAAGACCAGTTAGTGCTTTGATTATCTTCTGTCCTCCTCCAACTTTTGTTGTAATTTAGACCTCTTACACTGTGTTGTCCCCCCTAATCTGAATCTTATCTTTTGCAGGATGCATCAGTGCTGACACTTATCTCCTACAGGGCTCAGTCTATCCAGCCTGCTAAAGAAGGCTGGATTCAGAGCCTTCACCGGCTCATGGAGAAATTCTTCAGGTAGGACACATACACTGACACACGTATCTCAGGGAGGTTATAGTATTATCCTTGTGATGTTCGATCTCGTTCTTGTTCTATCTCTGAAGTATCTTAATCTCCGCTGTCCCTTTCTGTTATCTCACCCTTTTGCTCTGTGAAAGGAACGAGACTCGCAGTGTGATAAGAATCAAAGTGCTTCATATCCTGTCCTTCGTTCTCAGTACCAACCGGCAGCTCTATGAGGTCTGTGCTCTCTCATACACACTCACATCAGAAACCTGTGTAATTCCAGTCCGCTGTCCAGACTGAAAAGCTTCTGGTGCATTTCTCTTGCCATAGTTCCAATTTTTACTGAAGAAGATATTTCGATAGTAGCAAGCACCACTCAGATCCTGACATACTTCTGAGCCTCCCAAAATTTATTTACATGCAATTTATTTTTGAAACGGAGCTTGTACAAATGTTTAACACATTTGTACAAGCTCCGTTTATGATTTTCAAAAAAATCATACTTTTCCTTTTTGTGTTCTTTGCTTATTTTATATTTTTTCTCCAGGATGAGTTGATTGAAATGGTGGTGATTCCCCAGCTCAGTGGGATTGCTGAAGACCGGGACTTGGCAGTTAGAAAACAGGCTACTCAGCTATTAGTGGACCTCGCTGAGGGCTGCAACACGCACCACTTCACCAGCCTGCTGGACATCATTGAACGGGTACAAAAAGAGTACATGCAATCACACAAAATCGCCCCATTTCTGTCACAATGTCATTACTTCTCTCCATTTTATAATTATTTTTTAGGTGTCTAGCCGCTCTCTGGTGTGTTCAGGGCCCCTAGAGGTTTCTGAGAGAGACCCCACAGCAGAGTCTCCTATGGAGGACGTCAGGACTGCTATTCTGGGCCTGCTTGAAATCCTGCAGGTATACATAAAAATAGTAGATGTGAAGAGTTGTGGGTGAGTTAAAATAGAATATTAAGACATAGTTTCTTCCACAGTGACTTATCACAATGTAGGGCATCAAATGACATCAATCAATGGAGAAATCCCCCTCCTCCCAGAACAGTTCAATACACATTAAAATGGACTAAAATTGGCTTTGTTGACTGCTGTCAGACTGTAAATGTCATTTTATTTGGCGACATTTTACCATTAAGAGCTCAAAGATCTCTTTATGGCACAAAACGCTGAGAATATAACAAGCAAAGAAAATGTAATTCACAAACAAAAAATTGGACAATTAATTTGTCCAAACCAAATTAACCAAACCCAAAACAGTTTTTTGTTATGTTGCCTCACTGCGTCTTTGCATTGCTGTCATGCTGCAGTGACTGTACTCTGACCTGGTTATCTGACACATACCTATCGACTGCCCTCTCCGGCCTAAAAATGTATTAAAGGAAAACTTTTTTTTTCCAACTAGTGCTAGCTGCTGCTTACGTAACTTAAAAAAAATCCTCTTAATGAAATGAGTCAGCAGCTAAAACTTTTAATGATGGAAAGACTAAACTAATGCTTAATGCTGCAAGCTTAACAGACCCGCCTGTCAGCTTCTCAGGTGTCATCCAATTTTATTAATATAAATCGAATGTAAATTCATGTATATACCTGGACAGCTAAACATGATTTATCTACGGATTAATACAAATGTTGTATTTTCTTAAACAAAGTTGATTTACAATAAAAATCGATCCTTGGAACAATGTGTGAAGTTTATAAAATCTTAAACATAATCGCTCAGACTCAAGACTTGCTTCTAGAATGAACGTTAGCACCAAAGTTGTTCTAGAAGCAAGTGTTGCATCACGTTAACGCTGCCCGGCAGTTATTAATCCCATAATTAAGCTCTAATCATTAAACTGTTGATGACGATAGATTTCAGCCTTCTTGGTGACCACTCTGCAAAGTCTGTAATTATGTTGTGTCTGTAATTACTGTTTTGTAATGTTGGATATTTTTGCCAGTGTGGTGTCATGTGCTTGCATTTCATGATACTTAGCCAACTGTTAGGTACATGGTAAGGGTCATGAGATGGAAGAGAAAAAAAAAACAAAACAAACTATTAGAAGTGAAGTATTTATAGTGTGTTAAATTGATATGAAATGTTGCATGCTGCCTAAGACTTTCATTAAGCTAGCAAAACTAAGATTATCAAGGTTTAACAAATAAACTAAACATTTATTATATTTTACCTGGTGATAACATGTTATCCTTTTTCTTCTGACAGAGCAAACTTTACAGTCTGCCAGCCAGCCATGCGAGTCGTGTTTATGAGTTGCTTATCAGCCACCTGCAGCTTCATTACAAGAACAAGTACTGTTCAACTATCGCCTCCACTATTAGACTACAGGTAGGTGATCGGTCACTACTCAAATGTTTTTACCTCTTATTACATTTCTTTGTTGACTCCTCCTTTTTCTTCTCAGGTGTTTGACTTCTTCCTCATGATGCGTGCAGACTCTCTTCACCGTCTTGGGGTCCCAAACAAAGATGGTGTCATGAGATTCAGCCCTTATTGCTACTGTGATATAGGGTGAGAACACAAACATTTCCTTTTCTAAAGGTATTAAGCTTACTGACAGCTCTCTAACATTGTGTCAATTGCTTTTGTTCTTGTTGTTTTTCAGGGAACCAGAGAAACGTGTTGGTGAAAAGAAGCCAGCAGGTTCAACCTCTCCTCCTGCTGGCAGCCCTGCTCCTCCTGCTGCTCCTCCCACTTCAGCAGCCTCAACACGCTCAGCCTACCTTCCCTATTCGCCTGCCTTCAGTGTCCTCCTGCAGTGCCTCAAGATGGTACACACAATAATTATTGTATCAAACAGCATTGCACAGTTCATATATACGTTCTGTGGTTAAACAGTTGGCCTCATGCCTAGTTTTGTATCTTTATTCTTAGACTCAACTAGAGTTGCTATACATTTTAAGTTCAGAGTAATCCTTAGATATCTTACACTGGGGCTAGATGCACCCCCCTGGAACAAGCCCATTTAGCTCCTCTTTTTAAGCCAGGTTTCTTTTCTGATTGGCAGACAGTATTGAATTCATATCAGAATTAAATCATAGGCATTGCAGCTGTTAGAATGCAGAAGCAGTGACCGATAATTGCAGTGACTTCCCTTTTATCTGTAAAAGTTTCGGATATGATTTATCTCTCTTACAGGAGACGGATTGGAAGGTGCTGAAGCTGGTTCTTGACAAGCTGCCATGGATGCTGCAGTACAAAGTGTTGCTGCTCACATCACCATGCAACTTAGATCAGCTGTGTTCTACACTCTGCTGCATGGTAGCCTGACTTTATGCACATAAATACAGATCCATACACTGGATATTATGTTGTGAGTGAATTCAATCTTTATTGATCTCTTCTGCGTGTGTAGGTGACAGATCGTCTCATCTCAGAGCGATTGAAAAAGACTCCAGAGGGGTTTTCTCGCACAGATGTTCAGCTGGCAGTGATTCCCGTTCTTACAGCAATTACCTCCTACCACAACTACTTGGAGCAGTCAAGACAGGTACAAAAACTAGTCTGCAGAAATCAAACACCTTCTGTGCTATTTCTCACAGGATACTATGATAAGTTTTATGCTAGCATCTACAAAACAACTTTAGGCTATGTTGAGAAAACTAGGTTGGAACCAGGTTGCTTGTCTTCACATGCAGCAAACAACAGGATGTACTCTGCTTTAGATAGAAATAACATGGTTTTGTTGAGAGTACCGGAAGAGGCAGGACATGAAACCCACTTTCTTGCTGTGAATGATCAGATTAGCTTAATCATATACCGGACAGACTTTGCATTACAGAACTGGCAAATTAAATGTGCAGCCTGACTATGTTGTACATTTTCTATTACTGTTATAACTCATATTTAAACACAATTCATGCACGTACACACCAAAGTCTCCATGGTGTGTACGCTGAGTCCATGGAGTGTTAGTGACACCCATTCAACTGCTTGTGAATGTAAATGTCTAATCAGCCAATCACATGGCAGCAACTCAATGCACTTAGGCTTGTAGTCCTGGTCAAGAGGACAGCTGAAATTCAAAACGAGCATCACAGTGGGGAAGACAGTCGATTTAAATCAGACGTCAGACTTTAGCATAAAGAACATGAAAGCATGGATCCATCCTGTACTCTGTCAATGGTGTCAGATGGGGTTCTCAGTTACTGGACCTCAATCCAATAAAGGACTTTTGGTGGTGGTGGTAGAACAGTGATGGATGTGCAGGCAACGAATCTGCAGCATTTCTGTCATTTTGTCATGTTAACAACCAAAATCTTTCCAGCACCTTGTTGAATATATGCCACACATTAAAGCAGTTCTGAAGGTGAAGTAAAGTCCAACCCAGCAGTAGCAAGGTGTACCAAATGTAGTGACTGGTGAGTGTATATGGAAACATACAAGTGGAATTACATTCATCCTTTCATTGATACATGCAGAGAGAACTGGTTCAGTGCCTCGAGACTGGGCTCATTTACCGCTGTGCCAAGCAATGTGTGGTGGCCCTTACAATGTGCACGGTGGAGATGCCTGATATCATGATCAAGCTTCTTCCTGCTCTTATCGTCAAGCTCACTCACATCTCTGCTACTGTTGCCATGGCATCTCCTATGCTCGAGTTTCTCTCCAGTGAGTACTTTTCTCTTTTCCTGTATTCTTTTATATTGTTGAAGGCCAAAGTCTTCAGTTGTTTTTTTTTTTTTTGACTGTGTTTCACAGCCCTCGTGCGCCTTCCCCATCTGTATGCCAACTTTGTAGCTGAGCAGTATGTCAGCGTGTTTGCCATCTCACTACCTTACACTAACCCCTCAAAGTAAGTCCTAGCACATGTGACATTTTGTATTCCCTGATGCAGAGACTCACTCTGATCTGAGTATTTCTTCAAATCCCATCAGGTTCAACCAGTACATTGTGTCCCTGGCCCACCATGTGATTGCCATGTGGTTCATACGCTGCAGACTACCCTTCCGCAAGGACTTTGTTCAGTATATCACAAAGGTACACCACAGTGAATGACAAAAAAGAGCCTTCAAACCTGAAGCTGAATTTACTGTTACTGACCTGCTCATACACATGAACAATATAAGGAAAAGAAATAATGCAGTACTAAGAGAGAGTACAGATGCGTAGCTCCTACACTGAAATCAATGTCGCTGAAAAGGACCTTGTCCTTGCTCACACATTTATAAAATAAAGTGTCTTCCTTTCAGAGACTTTTAATGATAGTTTAATAAAAAAGGCAACAACTTTTACAAACTCTTATGCAATCTGAAACAAGGCTCTCTGGACTTCCTTCAGTTCTTGAGAATAACTTGTTGTCCAGTAATTATCAGATAACACGTTTATATTTGATTGCTTTCTTGTCAGTAGTGGGCTTAGAATGTTTTCACCACCCTCATTTCCACTTGTTTTTTATGCTTAGCATAAAAACTCAGATGAGAAAATGTTAAGTGACCCTGGTGTATTTTCTCCAGAAAGAGATGGAAAATAACAGAGATATAACCCTCACATTAGAACAGACCAGCTCTTTGTGTTTATGCTGAGCTAACAGCTTCAGACTGCAGCTTTATATTGTACAGAGAATTGAACTCTTGACAAAAAGGCAAATTAGCATATTGTAGCATATATTGAAACATTCTTTTAAATTGTCCCTGGATATTTCCACTGGATTTGTCAGTTCTACTTATTACTTCATGCTTTTTATTCATTGCATTCTGATAGTGTTGAATTGCATTGCACATAGTTGTTCCCTTCTCTTTTGCAAAAAGTTGAGGTCTCAGCTTCTTAATGCACTTTTGGGCATTCACTTGGATTTATTTGCTCTGGCAATGGTGGCTTAAGTAACTGCACAACACACTTTTAACCTCAAATGTCTCCAGAGAGATGTTTCATTGACCTTTTGTACTGTTCAGGAGAAACATGTCCAGTTAGGTGCATCTGGATGCTTGTGAAGTTTGAGAAACCTGTAGCAGAGGGGGCACAACTGGTAATCATCTGTAAATCTGGGTCACCACTTTTGTTTTGCATATCTGGTTCCTTTCTTTGTGTTCCTTCAGGGTTTGCGTTCCAACGCCCTTCTGCCATTCGATGACAGTCATGAGCAGAGTCCGTTTCGTGCCCGAAGCACCAGCCTTAATGAGAGACCCAAGAGGTAAACTGTATTTTCACTGTCAGTCACCAGCAGTAATGTACAAACCAGCAGCACCGCACACTGCCCACGTGGCTGCTGTTGTGGTAAAGGGTTGGGGGTAGCCAAGGTAACAGGGGACTCAGCATGATTCGTACTGTGGCGTGATGGTTGCAGTGACACCTCTCAGGTTGCCATGGTGATCATTAGTTCATTTTATCTGTTTATGCTTTTTTTATGTTTTAAAATGTGTTCTTATACCACCACTTATTTTTATTTTGTATTTTTCCAAGAGTCACCTCATTTGTCATACAGAGGGTGGACAAAATGGCATAAACACCTGTATAATGTTATGCCTTTATTTAGTTTATATTTGTTGTGGATTATTATATATCATTATTCGGGTGTTTGTGTACTGCTTTCACTACCTATATCTCATAAAAGTACATCCCTAGCAATAGCATGAGTAAGAGGTACAGGGTGTCCCTCCCCCTGTCACACTGTGCCGTCTGACTGCTGTTTGTGACCACAGAACATGTACACAAAGAGAAATACACACCATCTTTCACACAGAGGGATAAAGAAGCTTTTCTCAGCAAGGTGCCATTCTCATTCGTACAAAGTGTGAATGTTGTTTGGTTGTCCACACCTGGATTAGTTGAACAGTGTACATTTAAAAACATGTACAAAGTAACTTTTTAAAACACTCTAGACAGTAACACAGAGAGAAGGGTACTTAACAGGGGTCTATTTGCATTAATTAATAATACTGCTTTAAATTGTGCCACTGCATACGCTATGCTGTAGTACCCACCAAGAAATGTAACTACAAAGACACAGATTGTTGTCATTCCACTTGTAAAGTGTTTTACCATGTAAAGATGGTAAACCATTAACAAAATGCATTAGGCTGTGATAGTTTTTACTTTGCTCACTATGCTAATGTAATAGCCAGTATTCTGTCAATGTAGGCACAAGTTATTTTTCTTATTTCCAAAGCTGTCATAATCCCCAACTCAGAGAACATTTTAGTAGCAACTTTCCCGAGTTTCCTTAAAAGTAACTTTTGTTCAGTAATTATCGCCAAGTCCAAACTAATCAGCTCAGTTTTGCTTGTGAGGGTAGAGCAATGCAGATCACACATGCACACAAGTACAAGTGCAACTGCTGTGTAGATTCTGCAAGGAGTCATCGCAGAACCGAAGCTAAAACTTGACTACTCTGTGTCTTAACTACACTTTTTCTGCAGCTCTCCTTTGTGAGAAAGTTAGAAGTGATAGGTCTATTATTTTGTTTGGTATGAGTGCTGTGGCTTGCTGTTTTCTCACACGCTGAACAAAGCAGGAGGAGAGAGTGTGGAGGCAGTAGCAGGAGGGGAAGACATTTACAGGCGAGACAATTCTGTCTATAGATGTTTTTCTAAATGCAATAAATAAATATGCTGTTAGAGAGCTATGAAAAGTTGCTAAGGCAGCATCATAGGGAGAGACTGAAGTGTGATTGCACACGCTGATTTATTTAAAAAAAAAAAAATTGAAATGTGCACTTCAAAAATCAAAATCCAGCTCAAATAGTGAATATCCAACTAGGTAAATATTCAGGCACACCAGTGGTTGTCTCTTTTTGAGTCAGCAACTAAAATTGCGTATTACAAAATTGTAGTTATTTAATCTTTTTCTGATTAATCAGGTGTTTGATTGTGGACGACGTCTTAAGAAAATAGAGACACCAATGTTGCCATTTTCATACACAAAAAATACATGTTTTAAAAATAAGTACTTGGTGTAGAAATCCCAGTTAAACCAGAATTTACCCAGTGAATTTCAGAGACACTATAATAGTCATCTTCCTCTTTTCCTAATGTGATCTCTACTTTTACGCTCACGTTTATTGTGGCATTTTTATTAATTTTCCATCTTTTCTTAGATTTGGGTTAACAAATTGTCTTAGATCTTTATGAAGCCCTTCCAGTATTTTTAACTTGGTAATTAAAAAAACAAAACAGCAAATCCTTGTTGCAGCTCTCCACAGTAATCCAAAATGCTTCTGCTAACATTAATTCTTCCATAATGGTTTCAGTTTTCCATATTCTGGTATTACAGTTCTTGTGCTGCTCATTGCTCATAATGAGTTCCTCAGCTCAGTTTCCACCAGGATGATGGTCAGACTGTCAAGTTTAAATTTATTAATTTAATTCTTAAAATGTTCTTGGCAAACGTTCCACTGTGTCCAAACATTACCTTTGCATACATAAAAAATGCATACATTATTTGGTGATGATACTAAACTAGTATTTGGTCCAGTCTGAGGCTGCTGTGCTTCAACCCTCTGGTTTCATCCAGCTTTATGTTTCACTTGTGTTTTAACCTCTATCATAAAGCCTGTGCTGAGTTCATCCCTACGGTTATACTTCTGTACTAGTCCTTGGCTTCTCTACAAACCTGCTGTGTGAAGTAATGTTTATTTTGTTGCTCTCCTGAATACTTTCTGTGTATTTTCTTTTCTGAATAGCAGAAGCTGTTTCCCCCTCTGCTGTAGCTTCTCTGTTTTCTGTTTAGTTGGCGTGTATCCTTTTATTTTTTTTTTAACCCTCTTTTTTTTTCTTTCTCCACTCTCCTGTAATCTGATTCATAATGTTCACTGCTGTTAATTTTCACCGTGTTTTGTTTTTCCTTTATTTGACCCTTCCCCCTCTCCACTGCCCCCTGTGTTTGGTGTGGTTGTGGTTTTGGGGGTGGTTGTGTCATCCTGGATCCTTTCTACATTGCTCCTGATCCCTCCCTCCTCATGTGACGCTGCCCTTTGACCTTTGTGGCCCTCTCCTTTGTACCCTGCCCCTCTCCATGTGTGGCGTGCGCTCCTGATCCACCTGCTCATGTTGCTCTGGTTCTCTGGTGATGATTCCTGCTGTCTCCTGGTATACTTTTACACCACACTTCCTCCACACTCCCAAACCACCACCCTCACGATGACCCCGTCCTCTCACTGCCCCAACGCCACCGTTACTCCATCTTGGGCCCAATCCCCCTCGCCCTTTGCCATGGACACTCCTCACCACTCAGCTTGCGGGCAGCAAAAGTGGCAAAGGCAGCAGCAGCGGTAGCCAATAGCAGCAGCTCTCCAGTTAAAGAGCTGAGGGACCTTTCAGCCATGGACGCTTTCCGCTCCCGCAGCATCAGTGTCTCCGAACATGCGGTCCGCAGGTTAGACAAGAGCCTTCTGGGTAACAAAACAAAAACCAATAACAACCCAAACACTTACTGCTTTCTTCATGGGATTGATGGGGTCTAGGGTCATTGTCCGTCTTTGGGGGGGGGGGGGGGGGGTGTTGCTGGGGAGATTTGTTGCCAGGGGCACCTGGAGTGGGTGGTGCATGCTGGAGGAAGGTTTATGTGTCGACCTTTTTGGTTTGTTTTGGGCTGTGTTTATATTTGTGCTGGTTTCAATGTTGTTATTTTTTCTGATTTGCTTTTGCATGCAGTGTTTGTTGAAGATGTGGGAAAGCATCTTTTCACTTTATTGATGTTTTTCACTTTGCTCTAACACAGATTTTGCTTTTTTGTTTGTTTGTTTCTTACATTTTGCTTTGGTTTGATTTTATTTGTATGTGTCTTTTATGTGCTGGGTGTATTGCTGACTGATTTTGATTCGCCTAACAACAAATGAATGGCAGAAGGAACTGGTGCAAAGCAGTGGTGGGATCTTTATAAACTTCACTGTAAACAACTGCAACTCCCTACTTTGGCTCCCTCTGTTTGCTTTGGGAGCACATCTGCTTCTTCGACCAGTGACTCTGGCAACAGCAACACAACAGCTTTTGTGTTCTTGCTTGACATAATTTTAGTTTTGTTTTGTTCCGCTGAAACATCCACTGTACTGCTAATACCATGGCAATCTCCTAGTGCGGGATTTCAGAACTAGCTGGGTTGAGATGAACTTTTAACAGTTTGATCAACACATCATTCACATCACGCACATCCGCACAAACACTCTTCCTCACTAATCGTCATATGCTTATCTGTCCTTGGCTGACTTTCTTGGGCATCTGAAAGAAGTACAATGCAACATTGCAGTTGTTAGATGAGGCTGCTCACGCCAATTGATTGTCATAGGTCATACTAGTATTGCCACCAGATGGCAGCAGCAGCTCAGTACTTGTATATGCTTAAAAGTACTGTTTAATGTTCAATGACAAACACAAAATTAGTGGGACTAAACAACTGCAGTGTTGCTCTCTTTAACCTGCTTTAACTGTTGACTGGCTGATAATCTGCTTTTGCTCTCAGAGCTGATTTTTGTGTGAACTGGGTTTAAAATTCACCTCCATGTGGACACTTACTCCATCTAGCATAACGTGACCGCATTCAAAGCTTTCAGTCTTCAAGGCGACATTTTCATTGGAAAAACTGTATGGGATTAGATAAGGTTACATTTGTTTTTCTTTACTTTAAATTGGGTAATGTCAGTGAATTGAAGTACAATAGCATGTGATGGTATGACAAAGCAGCAAACCTTGTACTGCTTCAGTCGTGAGTCTGTCATGGTCATGTTTTTGGAGTATGTGTCCATTAAACACTGAAATGAAAAATAAGTCATTGTCAGTAGAAGAATAGTAGTTATAAAATGTGATTGAATAGTTGCTGATTCACATTCTGGGACTTGAGAGATTTCTTTGAGCCTCATACAAAAGATCTACGCACCAGTATTAGTCTGTATGTGTGCCTATATTTTCATGCTCAAAACATTTAAAGTGAAAACACTATTTCTACACAAATCTTTGAAATTCTGAAAATATAGTTGTATTCCTACCAGCCTAGACCTTCCCTAACCTTCATAGAGTATTTAAATTTGACCTATAGATAAGAAGAATGGAGGCCTTAAACAAAAACAAAACAAAAAACTAAGGACCTCTTGCTCTCTTTTTTTAATCCATTGCATCACTACTTTCTTGTTTTAATATTTGATGTTTTCTTTCATTTTTGCATTTCTTTATGATTTGGCTTTGAAAAACAGTCCGCATGTCTTTAATACTCCCCGCTGTGATGAGAAGTAACATCTGGCTGAAGTAACATGGGCTGGAGTGTTGCTGTAAATTGCTCATTTTGAGCATGTTTACTTCTAAGCAGCAAGCTTTCAAAACACGTCCATTATCTCCCTTGAGCTGATGTTCACATCTGTAAATTTGCTTCCAAACTGATTCTTGTGTAGAGCACAGAGAAATGCTTCTTGTGAATACAAAAAGCTGCTGCACAGTGAATGCTAATTGAAAGATTTGACTTCAGTGGAAACATTAACATACCGTTAAACACATCGAGTCACACGTAGCTTCTACCTGCTGGTTTTTCTGCATCAAAATATTACAGATCCTTTTACCCTCGCAGAGAGAGCTTTTTTACATTTAGAAGGAGAATCAGTGTGGTATCAGGGCATGCAAAGCTATGTATTACTTGTCCCAGCATGTGTCTCTGCGTGTGCACTTAGAGAAAATGTAATCATCATATGGTGGTTGAGCATAAGAAGTTGGGTCCGTAAATATTTAGACAGTGAGTGTACACAATTTTGCCTCTTTACATTATCATATCAACTTGCAGTGAAGCCGTCAGGAGGTGATAGACGTCTAGACTTTCAGCTTTCTTTCAATCAACTGTTTTTTGCATACTCTCTATACTATAACTATGTAACTCTGCACATCAGACTTATTTCTGCTACTATTATCAACGGTTAAAACTGTATAAACACTAGTGACCCTGTTCCACTGGGATATTTACATGCTTGCACTGTCAAAAATTTCTTCACGGTGTTTGATAAATGATGTGAAATGCTTTGGATCAATAAATTCTGCCTCTGTCTTTAGTTTCATATGTCCACATAATCTTGTTAAAGAGTGGAGAGTGTGGAATAACTCAGTTTTATTTACCTAGCATAACAGTAGTTATCTCTGGGGTTTTTTATGTTGTAAGGCCCTACAATTAATTGAAACTTAAGGGTTGAAGTTAGGATTTGGTTAGGGCTATGGTAAGGCTTGACGCTTACGTTTTATTGTTAACCTTTGGGTAGAAGGCTGGGGAATGCATTAAAATCATTAAACTTTCCACATACTGAGTTCCCAGCAATAGATACCAAAGTTTTCTTCTGAGCCAATGGCTGTAGTTCCTAAACAGTGCAATATTTTGAGGTACTAGAGTAACATCTTGATTGCTTTCTTTTAGTACCGATGTGATGGTATACAGAGGCAAAAATGCAAAATTTGTAATCCTTTCCAAATACTTATGAACCCAACTGTAAACAAATTAATGCACGTTTCCATGTGTGCTTGTGATGAATGTGATCTAGGCACGGACATGAGCACGAGTGATTGTGTGATTCTTCTTGCAGTTTTCTCTGCACCAATAAATCAGAACCTGCATGTTTCTGTGCACTTTACATATTAAATATGCGAGGAGCTTGCACCTTCAACTCGCTCTTCTCCACCTTTTGCTGTTCTTTATTTGTCTCTTTGTTTCCACCTTTTAGGATGCACACCTCAACCACCACATGCAGTCTGGGCTCTGCCGATGAAAATGCAGTAACTCAGGCCGATGAGGGGCTGAAAACTGTCCACCTAGAGCTCACAGAGACTTGTCTTGACATGATGGCCCGATATGTATTTTCCAACTTCTCTGCACTTCCCAAGAGGTTGGAAGAATTTTTTATTATTTTTTTAATGCTCATATTTTGAAAAAAAGAGTTGGAAAAAGCAGCAAGAGTGATGATTTTGGCCTCTGTTCTCTTAGGTCTCCCATCGCAGAGTTCCTGTTAGCAGGAGGCCGCAGTATGACCTGGTTGGTGGGCAACAAGTTGGTCACCATAACAACCAGCGGAGGGGTCAGAACACAAGCGCTGCTGGGCCTGGACATGGCTGATCGCCTGGGAGGAGGAGGAGGGGAATTGACCAGGTGATGCATGCTTGCACACATACTAAAAGGAATTTGTCTGCTTTCAACTGCCAGACCTCACTCTATCTATCACCCCTTACTTAATCAAAGAGGTGCTCCACTTTTACTTTCTTCCCTTTTTTTTTTTTTTCTTTTTTCTTTCCGGTGAGCTGGTGGGCCAAAAGTTAATTATAAGAGCATTATGCTGCTCTAAACACAGATTTTCTTGGCTCTGTGTAATGTCAGCATAGAAGCCCCACACACCTGTTGCTGAGACAATTTGTTTCCGAAGGCAAGCTATTTAAAAGGAGAGTGACCACACACACACACACACACACACACACACACACACACACACACACACACACACACACACACACACACACACACACACACACACACACAGAGGTTGAACTGAGTAGCTGCCTAGAGGCCCAGAAGAAGATGAATATAGGATTATTTTGAAATGGGAATCATACAAAGCTACTCTATTAGTCCAAGAAGTCTAAGAATGAAACGATGGAGCTGGAAATAAACACAATAGACCACCTACCACATGGCATTTACCCTGTAGTGCCACCATGGGGTTGACATTTATCCTTCTGAGTAAAATATTTTGACATTTAGTGGATGAATAGCCATGAAATATTGATCTAGACCCCTCCCCTTCAGGACAAATTGCAATCATTTTAGCTTAATTCTTAAAGACAAAATGTCTAATAAAAAATAAATAAAAATTTAAAAAAATTGTAACCTGCAATTAAGAAAAATAGCAAAACTGTTGACATTAAAGCTTGAACTTAAATATTTAACAATTACAAAATTAACAAATTCCAAAATGATAAACTAAGTTGGTGATCAACAGTGTCACAGACGGAGATGGGCAGTAACGTGTTACTTGTAACGTGTTACTGTAATCTGATTACTTTTTTCAAGTAACGAGTAATGTAAGGGATTACTATTGCAAAAACGGTAATTAGATTACTGTTACTTTCCCGTAAGTACGCTGCGTTACTGCGTTACTAAAATTGTGATTTTTTTTTTTTTGATTTTTATTTTTTTTTGCGAGAATGTCTCATGACAGTGACGTAAGCGAGTGCGACGTTCGTGACAACAGCTGTGTGCAGATCAACAATGGATAATATATCGAGTGCGGGAGAGAGTATGAGCGTGCAGCGTTTAAAGCGTGGAAGTAGTGACCTTACTTTGAGTTTGATTCCATAAAAAGTGACAAAAACATTAGCGTCCGTTGTGCGTGGAAAGAAAACTTCTTTTTACAGCGAAAAAAACCCCTAAACTTCCAAGCAAGCATCGAGTGCGCTACCACGTAATGGGAAATTCACAGAGAAACTCGCGGATAATAGAGAAAATAGAGCAACAGGACCGCTAGTCTTTGATTTTATTTATTTTCTGCTGTGTTTTACTTGCATCTATTTGTAAGACTGAGTGTAAACACAAAAAACTATTTTATTTTATGTGCTGGAATGTGCAGAAAATAGGTTTAAATGTTAAACAAATTTCTTCCAGTCAGAGAATGTTGCATATAATTAAGTTTTTGCTTGATGCATAAAGTTAAAAGATTAAAACTAATAAAACAAGTTTTAAAAAGAGACTTTTCCATTTGATTACATTTTGTATGATGGATTATGCAGAAAAAGTAGAATTGGGCTGAAAGATCTATCGCTTTATCACCTATTCAGGTTGTAAATCGTGTTTTTAAAAGTAATTAATTACTTTTGAAAATAAGTAATCAGTAAAGTAACGGATTACTTTTTGGGGAAGTAATCAGTAATTAGTTACTGATTACTTTTTTCAAGTAACGTGACCAACACTGGTCACAGAGCAGCTAGCATGCCTGCAACCACTTTGTATTGTTAGCAATAATGTTGCTCTCCTGTTCCCGCAGGTCAGACCCATCACTACACACCCGAATGACCAAAGAGGCTCCAGCCAAATTGGAGTCACAGTCAAGCCAGCAGCACAACAGAGCTGCACGTATACGAGTTCGCTCCATGTCAGGTAGAAATAAAAAAAAAAACAAATATGTAATTTTTTTTAATTTTCTTTTTTTTTTTTTTTTGCTGTTGCTAGGAAGGTAACACTGCTTTTGTAGAAAAATTATACGTTGCTGTCTATATTTCAGTTCTAAAAGTTATTTCTATGTTACCATGCTGTTGCTTTCTTTGACTTAGTCTTCAATGTAGGAGTCTTGGGAAGTAATAATGTTGTGCTTTCTCTGATTGTCTGACTTTACAATAAAGAAATCTGGCTTTGACTTACAGGTGGTCATGCTCTACGTGCCGGTCCAGCTCAGAGTCTCAGTCCTCTGGTGTCTCCCTCTGAGGGTGAGTTGACTGCTCCACTCTCTCCCTCCTCTGGTCCTGCTCTGGATAGTTTAGGTCCATCCTCTTCCACCTCTGCCACTCCATCTGCGCCTCCTACTCTGAAAGACAACCCCACCTTGGCTGAATTTGCCCCAATGCTCACACAAGGCTGGGCAGAGATCTTCATACGCAGACCGTCAGGTATGTCACCATTAAGAATGTCCCCTCTACTGTTATTGTAGAAACTTTCTGTGTTTCGTTATTATGCGAGTATTGTCAGAAGGTGACTGTTGGGGAACAAAAAAAAAAAAAAGAATCATCCACATACCTTTCAGTGCGCTTTGGTAAATGATAGGCATTCATTTTAAAGATACTTTCTGCTGTTTGTGTTATGTGCTCCCTGACACTCTTGCTTTCTGTGCTGGGCTCTAATACTGTCGTCACAGGTAACACAAGCTGGCTAATGTGTTTGGAGAACCCACCTAGCCCTTTCTCATCTGAGCTTGGCAACATGCCGCTGCAAGAGCTCTCCAGTGTTCTGATGGCAATGGAGGGAGTGAAGGAACCTCCCACTCAGACAGCCAGTGCTCCTGCTAGCACAGCTGTCCCTGCTCCAGCTCCTGTCTCTGAGCCCCTAACCCAAACACACAGCAGTGTTGGAGGAAAGGCAAACCTGATTCAGCGCTCCAACACAGGTGAGAAATGGTTTGTCTGGGCATAGAAAGCAAGAAATATCAGAAAGTTTGTGACGTTTTTCTCGTGTTGAATAAGAGGTTGTATAAGTGCTGATGAGTTATTGGTCCCGAAAAATTTGGATCCTGCTGTTATCGATGAAATTAAAAACAGCATATCCAGATTAGGAAGCTACAGTATGATGTAATGTTACGCATGAATGCATCTGCGTGACTGCATGTCCTTGATACCCTTTTAATGGACTAAGTGAAATGCTAAATTGCCTGTAAGTGCTGGATTTGAGCCTGAAGGTGTTCAGTAGCCCAGCTGGGATTCACTCAGGTTATTGATTGTCAGATATCACTGCCTTAAATCACATGTTCTTTTTGTTGCAGGTGCCTCTGTTTCAGTGTGCCGTTATTTTAGTCATCTTATTTGTTTTGGGGATCCATTTCAAGTTTCTTCAGGACATCAGCCCCCCCAAATTCTTTCTTTCATCCTTCTTTTCATTTTATTTTTAACTGCACTTAAGATTTCCTCCCTTGTTCTGATTGGTTTCTTTACATGTTTCTTCATCCTCATCACCCATGCTGGTTTGTGATTGGCTGCGGTGTGTTATGTGGCTTCATGTGCCACTGACCTGTCCTCTGGCACTTCGCCTGCAGTGGGTGGCTCTCTCTGCTCTCTGGGTATGGGAACTGCCCCCCCAGGCCCACCAGCCCCTGGCAGGTTGCACAGGAGCATTTCCTGGGCAGGTACCGTCCACCACGTGTGTGACCCCACATCTATCTACCCCCCCTCCAAAAAACTCCTGGTGCAGTATATTTCTTCTCACTTGCACAACACAGCAGTCTGCAAGCACAGATTAGGAATCTTTCTTTAATTATATTCCCTGATTCATTTGAGTTAGATGAGAAGCTTCATACCAATCTCATATCTGTCTATTGTTTCTAGTGAGGCGACTGTTAGCAAAAAGAAGGGAATGCTGTTGATCCTGCTTTTAAGACCAGAAGTATTGGAGCTATGCAGAGTGAAGATATTAGATCATTACAAAAGCTGAAATGTAAAACATTTTTTTTGTGGCTTTATGGAAATTAAGTGTCAGAATTTTCTTTAATCAGTTAAATTGGGCCGTGGTTATACGCCCTGATGATGCGGACCTTATGGATGCAATTGAGCTTCCATACTTGCAGGATGGCTGCATAGTTTTTGCTCTTTTTGTAGTGTTAGAGCAATTTAAGCAGCAACTGTACTCTGCTGCAGACGGAGACTGCAGCAGACACCACAAACGAATAGTCACTGTTATTATATTCATCATCTTACAGTCCCCTGTAAGAGTGTGTGTGTAGTTAGTCCATTGTAGTTTTGTGTGTCCAGATGAGTCCGAACAGTTACAAAATTACTGGCAGAATATTCACGCAGAGCCTCACGCCAGTGATGAATTTGTCTCGCAACCTTAGAGTGCACTCGTGGAAACTATAACATGCCTGTTAAACACAATGCCTTGTGTTTACCAAATGCAAAGTGACGTTTTTCTTTGCATTACTCATGTTAACACAGTGACTAGAGTATTTTTGGACCATTTCCCAACCCAGAAATATTTCCCCCTACAACTACTTTCTATAAAAAAATACAACCACTAGCTGAAATAAATTCACTGTAACATTTTCAGAACTTGGTGTTCTTTTCTCCCAGTTTTCTATTTATTTATTTATTTATTTATTTATTTAGCCTGTCTCTATGTAAAAATGAAATTGAAAGATGCCCTCAACTGGTGACGGTTTTCTTTTGCTATCTTCAGGAAAATCCAGTCTTTTGGGGATTCCTAGGAAATAGGCTTTTGTCACACAACACCTGTGTTGTTGAGCAACTTTGAGTTGTTGCTCTCATATTTAACAATTGACAGTTGTACAGTTTTTTTTTTTCTTTTGAAAGTCATTACTGTAAAGTTGTGAGACAACTAATAAAGTCTTCCATTTTTAAAAAAAAATGCTGTGGTATAAAGCTTTTGGCAGTAGTTTTCGCATTTAACAGATATGAGAGTGAAATTGGTTTTCTTATCTAAGTTTAGACAAGAAAATTCCAATGTTTTCCAAAAGGTCTCCATTTAATTTTAAGAAATAATGGGAAGGACCATCATTTTCCATGGATTCTCAAGCACACCAATCACATTGTGTTATGCGAAAGAACTGCTGTTGCTTCCTTAAAGATTGTGCAAGTATAGATACTCAGCATTTCTGCTTTACCGTTAGTCTTCTATTAACACGGGGCGGGGGTTTCTCTTACTGCTAATGAAAACATGTCTGCGCTGGAATCAGTCAGCCAAATGACACCTAAAGATGAATCATGATTCAGTTGTTTGTTTTTTGGTTTTTTGTTGTTTTTTTGGACATCTTCTGCATTATATTTTCTTTCTTCCTGAATAAGTTTTCTAACCCTTCTGTTTCTGAAATATACTCCCAGGTTTTGACCTTTAACCTCTGACCCTCTGATGTTGTCAACAGAAAAGCCCAGACCTCATCTAAGCAACATGATGCACTTCCTTGCTTTACTGGTTAACCAGTAGGGTGATGAAGACTTTTTCTGAGCTGCAGTTTGGGGGTCTTAAAAAAATCAAATGTGCCTGCTTGTGATTGTGTTTCTCTTCTTCTTCGAATGTGTTGTTTGAGAGATGCAAGACTGGTCTGGGCTGCTGTTGCAGTAGCTGCCGTGCGTTTGGGATGAGATAACCAGCAGCCAAAACGATGCATGCAACTTGATAGAAAATGAGTAAATGAACTAGTGATGCTGCCTGCCGCACTGATAAATCTGCCTCTGATCTCAGTGATTTTATGTTGATGTCACTGTAGGTCATGATCTTGCACATGGCTTTGTTTCTTTTTTTTGCCTGAGATTGGTCATCAGAGAAGATGTATATGATTCTGTTACAATGACTTATTTGAATTATTGTGTGTTTAACCTGAATTGAGATTTTAGAGAGAATGTTTGTGAGGTGTTGTTGTCATGATTACTACTGACAGCTGATAAAATCTTTAGTCTTACCACCTGCATATTTGTGTGTCTCTGACTGTGCGACTAACAGTGGACAAGACTGTGATTTGTGTGTCTGTGTGCGTGCATTGCTTTCATATACCTGCATTGACTTATAACCCACATGGTTGTGGCTGTATCCTCCTGTAGACTCTGTCGTGGTGCTGGAGGAGGGATCAGGAATTGCTACAGCAAACACGCCGCCTGAATGGTTGGGGAGTGCAGAGTTTGAGCCAATGTTGTCTGATCCAATCTTCATAGCTGCTGATAAGTTTACAAAGACTCCTCCTGAAACACTCAGCAGGGTAGGACCATGTTCACCAAACCACACACGCAGACTTAATGATGTCTTGTGCAGCATTAAACAAATCACCATGTGCACATTCATTAAAACACTTGTTGTGGCTTTACTGTCAGTGCCTGCACCTACAGGCTGTTTATTCCATCATTTGCGTCACCTGTGCTATTTGATTATAAAGTGGCTTTCCTTTGCCACTGCTGTAATGGGTAGCAGCCAAGTGGAGTGCAGCTTCTGATGACTCACTTAGCAGCGCCTTTAACAACCCATGCCCTGCTTTGGTAGCATGTTAAAACCATAGATTGTATATAAAAGATGGAAACAGCTTGCAGGTTCTTGTTGCAAAAGGAAGTCTGATTGTGTCATCCTACTGCTCACTTCTGTGACCTCAGAAAGGACTTCAATGTTTAATGATTCAAAACAGCATGACCTTCATTTTCCAGATTCTTTCAGGGAGGAATTTTGTGTCTCCATTTACCATTACATGGCTATTTAGCTCACACCCTCCCTCTCTGTAAATGCTAATCAGGAGTTAAACTGGTGGGTGATGTCACAGTGGGGTCTGTGGTTAAAACTTGCATACTTTCATTGCAGTACTTTAAATAAACAGCTTTTGTTCCCACTTTCAGTCCTCCTCCACCTCAAGTCAGGATGATGAAAAGTCAACCCTGGAAGAAGTAAGTGAGGGAGCAATTCCAATCGATCAGCCCCCTTTTGGACCATCCACTCCAGGAAGCCAGGGGCCTGACCTTCCCTTCCAGACACACACTCAGTCCCAGGGTCATGGACTCAACAAGTCCAGCTCCTCTCCTGAGCTCCAGACATTACCTGAAGCTTTTGCCAAGGCTGCTATGGAGTCAGAAAGTGCGATGGTTGACACGTCACGGCCTAGAGCACCCTCAGACGGCATGCCTCAACCCCAGCAGCCCCAGTTTGTGAAAGAAAAGGTAGAGGGAAACACTGGAGTGGACACTAATGTAGCGGGAGGTCCAAACCCAGCAGGTGAAGGCCAAGCTGTATCGTCATCTCAGAGTGGAGGAGCGGGGATGAGGTTGTCTTTTCCACCAGCACCAGTACAATCTGCACCCATCTCCCCCAGTGGAGGCCACCGGCCCAGAGGTCACACAATCTCAGTCTCAGCCCCCTCCTCCAGGAGGGAGAGGCGGGCGGAGAGGGACGCTTACCACAGTCGACCTGGTCCCAGCAACACTGAGAAAATCTCTGGACTGAGCCCCAGGTATTACACGATTTATACAAGAAACTGCTGCAGCTTCTGTGATGTGTTTCTGCTAAATTAATGATGCAATGTATCAAGTAAAGTCAGTAAGCTCATTTTGACTTGCAAGATCAAAAGTGTCACCCTGTTAGTGAGCAAATTTTTATTTATTTTTAATTATGTCCTGCAACTGTGTTTTTAAATAAAAATTTTTTTTAAGGTGATGAAACATCAGAACGTGGACAGAAACTGCAATGCAGCATTTGGAAATAGTTATGAATACCTTCTAAGAACAGAGACCGTGCATAGAGGTGTATTTCCAACCCCAGTTCCAAATAATTTGGGACACTGTTTAAAATATAAATACAAAAAAATTTAAGGATTTGAAAATGTCATTAACCCATATTTTATTTAGAACAGAAAGCATGTCAAATGTTTAAACTGTCATTTCGAATTTTAAGGCAACAACAGGCCTCAAAGTTTGGACAAGGCCATGTTTATCACTGTACAGCACCCCCCCGCCAACCCCCCCCCCCCCCCCCCCCTTTTTTTGTTTTTGTTTTTTAACAAAAGTCTGTAAAGGTCAGGGATCTGGACTTTCCATTCTTTTCTGAGGATTTTAGCTGCTCTTTTTTTGATGCACCAAAATATTTTCAGTTGGCAAAAGATCTGGACTGCAGGCCAGTTCAGCATCTAGACTCTTGTACTATGAAGCCATGCTTTTTAATTGATTCAGTATGGGGTTTCTCATTGTCTAGCTAAAATATTCAAGGCCTTCTCTGGAAAAAGGCTGAAACCTGTGTGTATACCTTTCACCATTGACGGTCCCTTTCCAGATGTTCACACTCCTAATTACATACACATTAATGCACCACCAATACCCTAATCAGATATTAAGATATTTGAAGTGAGTGCTGCTAACAAGCCGGATGGTCCTTCTCTTTAGTCTGGATGATGCCTTGTCCATGTTTTCCAAAAAGAATTTCAAATTTCCATTTGTCTGGCCACAGAACAGTTTTCCCCTTTGCCTCAACCCATTTTAAATAAGCTTTGGCCCAGAAAAGATTGTGGTGTTTTTGGACCATGTACACATGTGGTTTCTTCTTTGTGGAAGGCACTGTATTCACAGTGATTTCTGGAAGTGTTCCTGGGCCCATGCAATGATTTCCATGACAGAATCACACCTGTTTTTATTTCAGTGCCACCTGTAGGGCCTGAAGATCACGGGCATCCAATGTGGACTTTCTTCCTTGTCCTTTGGATATCTATAATATCACAAATTCTGAAAATCTGGAGAAACCTCTGTGCACAAAGTCTTTGGTATTTTATGCAGAGGACCATTATTTTCAAATTGTTCTGCAACCTCATCCATATAAACAGATGCCAAGAGATATCTAGAAATGTCTAGATATCTCTTGGCATGGAAACAAGATATCTGGTACCAGAAGCTGTGTTGCTTTTATTTGGTTCCTTAAATTGTGTTTGTAGTCCAGGTTCTGTTGACCAGTAAACATATGAGGTTCAATGAAAGTAGATTGCCTTTAATTTACATATCCATGTGTCTAAACTGACTTTCTTTCTTCTTATATCTTCTAGCTTTGTGTTTCTGCAGCTCTACCACTCTCCTTTCTTTGGGAATGAAGCCAACAAGCCACTTCTGCTGCCCAAAACTCAGGTAACCTGAATTCTCTCCTACACCTTCTTCTGGATCATACGGCGTGGTTTACATTGTGTTTTCTGTCGTAGGTGATTGACCGTGCAGTAAAGGTTCTGGACCAAATGCCCCCTTATGACACCCATAAAATTGGGGTGGTGTTTGTAGGAGCTGGTCAGGTGAGGATGTGCTGACTGTAGTTTTGCTAATCACTGCCGTATAATTTCTATATTTTCTGGCTTAATGTCTTGATCCTCTTCACTTTCTTTAGGTTAACAATGAAGTCGCCATCTTGTCGAACGAGTACGGTTCGAACCGCTACGCCTCTTTCCTCACAGGTCTTGGCAAATTAATCCATCTGAAAGACTGCGATCCAGACCAGATTTTCCTTGGAGGGCTTGACCAGTATGGAGATGATGGAGAATTCACCTACTGCTGGCATGACGACATCATGCAGGGTGTGTGTGTGTGTGTGTGTGTGTGTGTGTGTGTGTGTGTGTGTGTGTGTGTGTGTGTGTGTGTGTGTGTCAGGAAAAACACACATAGAGTATTTATTTATTTTTTCTCTACAGCCAGTCTGTAATTTGAATATTATAAATGAAATTGTGTCCCTGCAGCTATCTTTCACATAGCCACACTGATGCCAAACAGGGAGAGCGACAAGGGTTGCTGCAACAAAAAGCGACACATTGGCAACGATTTTGTCATGGTGGTGTACAATGACTCTGGAGAGGAGTACAAACTGGGCACAATTAAGGTAGACACACACGAGCACAGTAAAAGAATCTGAAATTTGTTGTTGATATTCTGTCTTTTAATGCCCATTTTCCCTTCCTCTAGGGTCAGTTTAATTTTGTCGAAGTCATTATAAAACCACTGGATTATGAATGTAACCTCGTTACCCTCCAGTGCCGCAAAGGTGAGCTAATCACTTCTTTTTCGGATCCTGTTCTTCATTTTTGTCAGCTTTGTTTAACTTTAATGAGTTCTTCTTTATACCCTCTTTCAGACCTCGAGGGATTAGTAGACACAACGGTGGCAAAAATTGTTTCAGATCGAAACCTTCCCCTGTTAGTCAGGCAGATGGCTCTGCATGCAAATGTAAGTCTTTTATCTTCTTACATCTAGTCAAACACATTTTGCAGCGGTGACACACATTCTCGACTCTTCTCTCTCTCCTCAGATGGCCTCTTTGGTGCATCAGTACAGAGCTAACCCCTCTGACGCATACGCCTCTAAGTGGCTAGCAAGGTTACGACACATCAAGAGGATCAGGACCAGGGTAAGACCAACATACAAAGTCTTCCTCATCACCACTACTTGCACTTAATTTCTCTAATTTCAACCCGTTTTACCTTATTTAACTTAGGCTCAAGAAGCCATCCAGTCTCGCTCAACTCCCGGAATTTCACTGACCCAAGGGCAGAGCAAACCTTTGTCACAGAGCAGTGCTCCAACAAACGTGGAAGCCACCGGACAACGAAAAAGACTGGTGTCCACTGTAGACGATTTCACAGATTTTGTTTAATTTCTCGACAAGAAATTAAACAAAAGACGAGACAAAAGTATATGAAGTGAATAAAACAAACTAAAAACTTGTGGCATTGTGCTCATTTTTGATCCACAAAGAAGGAATGAAAGCCCAAGTGCACCTTTGAGCATTCTTAAGTCTGAGTCAAAGCAGGTATAATTATTTTTCTAACAATATACGTAATGGTAATGTAAAAGAGTTTACTCATGAATCAGCTGTCCCCCCTCAGCGTTGGAGTACTCTGTAGTGAGTTTCTGCCCATTGTTTAGATGACTGTCCAGCTGTTCTACTGCTTTGGGTCAGTCTCACTTCTCTAAGGGAGCTGTTTTTAGTGAGAACAGAAAAATCCTTCGTACACAAAAGACAAAGGGAGAAATTTGTTCCAGAAAATTTTCCCAGGAGTTAGTGAAGGCCAGAGACAGAGTGAATTTTAGACACTATGAACATGATAAACTGTTACTGTTGTTTATGTAACTCCTGGATTTGTAAATAAGAAACTTTTCAACCTACACACTGATTATAGGATTGGCATCGACAAGTACCAAACATTGCGGCTAATTTTTCAGCAAATCGGAACGTACTGCATTACCTACAGGGTGGAAACCAAGTACTTAAGCTAGCATTTGACATTTAATAAAAAAAAAAAAAAAAAAAGTCATTTTGCAGGAAGTTCAGCTGTCAAATTCTTTATTTGACTTTGTCAAGTGCAAAAGCATGAGAAGTGCGACAACTGCAAAATACAAACGAGAGCATATAGACAAATCTTTAATGCTGCTTTAAACAAAATGCATTTTACAACAGAAGACAACGGTGAGCTTTGGCACTAAACTGTTACACGCAGAGCAGGAATATAATGCTGGTGGAGGTGGGAACTGCCGACTGCTGTGCTGTTTGGGGTTTTCTATTCGCCATCAAAGAGTAAACTGATTAAAAGCTTTGGCTGTAGTACTTCGATTACACCAGTGGAACATAAAACTCTGAAGTTTGCAACACCAGTGCTCGACCTGTGTACGTTGCTGCAGCACAAAAATGACTGATCATGAAAAGCAAAAATATACATCAAAGCGCTAATATATACAGAAATGTACACACGCAGAAGAAGAAAAGTTCCCTTTTTAATTTCTTTTTAAGAGCACCTGTAAGTTTGCTTTATGCTCTTTAACCGTGGTGTTTTGTATGAAAACAGAGGGGAAAAGATGTAGGCTAAATTAAACTGACATGGCCATAAGTACCTTTTTAACGTTTTATATTTTAATTAAATCCAAGGCAAATTCGATGATGTACAACTTCCAGAGCCTTGCTGAGAAAAGGGAGGGAGGGAGCAGGGGTCATGTTGACCATAGTTGCATATTTTAACTACTACATATCAGCTTTTGTTTTTCCTGGACTTCCTTACAGGTTTTAAGAAAAGGGTGGGTTCCCTGAGATCTGCCCGCTGGACACAAGAAGTGCGCATGTTGAACAAAATAAGGCAAAAACATCATCACCACAAAGAGCAAACAAAAGTACAAACAACTGCAAGCTACTGCTTGATTACTTTGATAATACTTACTAGGACGTTTCTATAATGTTGCTGTAAAGGCATGACTTGACACACGAGAGTTAAATATGGGGTTTGATATCAGCTCCATTAAAGAATAAAGTGCAAGTACAAGAATGAATGAATTATTTAACTGGTGTGGTTAAAATCTCAGGATGCATAAATGATACAAAAGCTTTGGCGATGTTTATAATTAAGATACAGCATGAGTGAAGCTTTCTCTATTGGTTTGGATACCAAGCTTATTATTTAAACCACACCTCATTACAAAAATAAAACAATACTTCAGAACAAAAGTGCTTTTACATTGCTTCCATATGGAACAAAACAACAAAAAATAAACAATTAGGAAAGATAATCAGACTGGGAGTCATTATAGCTTTATAATGGGAGAACTTGTGTAAATACTCAGTATTGTCTGTTTCCTTGTCTACAATTAGACTTATCTGTTCAGTATCATTTTCTTCACACTAACCTTGCTTTTCACTTGCTACACCTCCTTGTCATTGGCTCCTCTGACTTCATCTCTCTTATCTTCAGTCTCTCCAATCATCTCTGGAGAGGACGGATATATTTGCGCCCTGAATAACTGGCTGCTGGAATCCCAACAGCATTATGTCTGTGTGTGTTTTCACCTGTAACCCAGTGGGCTGAAGTGTACCACACGTTCCTATTTGCTGATATGTTGTCTACAGTGTTATTTCTACACATGTGTACACCTGCATGTGCGTATATCTGTGTGCGCCTGCATGCAAATTTGGGACAGGCCACAGGTACCCATGGTGACCAAAAATAGAAAACGTAACAGTATGTAGACAGATAACATAATTGAGAAATCACACGTTCTTTCTGAGATACACAAAAGTCTGATTGCATAGAATGCTTTCAGTTCATTGAGTCTTATGGTGAGCACTTTTTCTGCGCTCCTGTCAACGACCCCAGGTAACCTCCAGGGTCACATGGGATCAGGGGGCAGTTTTGGTCCGGGGAAAACAATGAAAGGAACTTCTTGGTTTCACTGCTGACTTTATGTCCCCTTAACCAGCTCAGCTAGCATCTGGTGACCTGCACCTTGAGAACTGAGTCGGGATTGAGACGGATCACTGCTTATAAACCTGCAAAGTCTTATTTTATTGCTCTTTTCGTCTTTCAGTACCCCAAACTCCTTGTTTGATCCTTCTTGATTCTTTCCTGTAGCTCATCCTTGTACTTTCACATCTATTAGTTTCTGTCCTTTCCTTGGGTTTAGAGAGTGGCATCTGAAGACAAAACCTGCTGCCCATGAGCGCCTCCTCTCGTCCTTAACCCATCATTTTAAGTGCACATCCTTTTTCTCCACCTTTCACTTCTTTCATCCGATTTGCTCATATTTATCTAAGTTGGGTGCACTTTGTTTTTGAGGGATGGGGGTTTGCGTTTCCGTTTGCGTGTAGGGATCGTGGTTGTGTGAGCTGGGTGGTTGAACAGGCTTGAGGAAGGGAGGGTCTCTCTCTCTGCAGGAAGATCCCAGTTGCGTGTAATGGGCGTAGATGGCAAGGAAGGGGTGGGTGCACGGGTGGATGGAAGAGCTGTAGGTGTTTTTGGTGGCGGGACATGGGAAGATGATGTGTTTGCTGATGACAGGGGGAGAGAGGAAGAATCGGAGGACTTATCTGTGACTGGTGTGGGTGGAGGCACACTGATTGAAGGTTTGGCAGACAACTGGGGAACAGGGGGGTTTGTAGAAGCAGAGGAGGGTCGGGGCTTCAAAAAGGGAACGGGTGTAGCTACAGGAGTCTTTTTGGGGATGGCAGCACTGCTCCCACATTCTTTTGGAAGTTCACTTTTATCTACCTTTTTCCCCTTCCTGCTCCCTTTGTTCTTTTCCTTGCCACGCTTTTGTTCTTTCCAGGCTTCCCCTTCCCCCCTCTGTCCCCCTTCGCTCCTACATCCCTTAACTCCATCGTCTCTCTCCCTCCCTCTACGCCTCCTTTTCCTCTGGGCTCGCTCCAGTTTACACTCAATGTGGTACAGATCCTCTGTTGTCACAGTGACACGGTCAAGCTGTTGCAGCAGAGCATCCAGGGTGGGGAGGAGTCTCCTCAGAGAAGCTTCCGTCTCTGCTCTCTCTCTCCAGCTGTTACCTCCCACCACCACTCCTGGGCCAAGGCCCAATCCAAGCCCCAAGCCAAGTCCCAGGCCGATACCCGGGGCTTCTGTGAGGCTGCAGGGGCTGGAAGATGCTGGACGCCACGAGGCCTCAGAGCCAGCATCAACACTGTCTGGGGTAGGTGGGGAGTCTGGACTGTCCAGAGGAGGCAAGCACAGGGACTTGCAGTCGCTGGTGGAGGATGAACGGGACGGTGGGAGCTCCATACCTTCGAAACGCACTTTGTGGCGAAACTAAGGAGAAAAAACACAGGATACAAATTTGTGTAAAGCATTCAGATTTTGTTTTGTTCCAATAGTATATATGAAAAAGTTAATCTATAAATAAAGCAACAAAAATTGTCCTTAACAGCTGTAGATATGAATTAGAATTTGTACCTCTTTGGCCCGACTGAGTCCCATCCACATTTTGAGTCTTCTGAGGAACAGTTCGACCATCTCGTAGTCTTGGAGATCCACTGCTGGGCGGTATAGTTCTGCCCGTGCACGCCGGTAGTTCCTCAGTAAAACAGAAGTGACCAACCACAGCAACACCAGGCGAAATATAGCAAAGCTTATGTGGAACAGCAGTGCAGAGAAAGTGCTGGGACCAGTAATTATCCAGGCAGGACGCCATGACAACAAGCCACACCAACCGGAACCCAGTAAGGACAGACTGGCTGAGATCACATTGCTGTAGCCGTCCAACACAGAGTGGAAGAGCTGGAATGGAAAAAAAAAAGTTTCCTTTTTATCAATTCTAAGACAATATTTGAAAAATAATAAGAAATGTAAACATTACTGATGCAGTATGAGGAAAAGCTACTGATCATTTACATGTGATGGGCACATGATGAGTGGTAGGCAATGCATCTTTTTGGAATAGGGAACTCAAACCAACCGGTTACCAGTTGGTTGTATTTCGGTTATATCCCTATATAAAAATTTTATTTCAAATCTATGAGGTTCTGGCTGATTCTGAATGTAAATATTCAATATGAATTTAAGATGACAATAGAATAGAATAGAATAGCCCTTTATTGTCACATGTACAATGAAATTGTGGGTGCTCCACACTAGTTGTGCAAGAATAAAACTGAAATAGTAAGATGGCAGGAACAAATAACAAACAGGAGAAATATATACAAAACAAGAGCAAGGCACACAATAGAGGAGGGGTTGCAAAGTGCTTAGAAGTAGTGCAAACGACTTGATGTAAATAGAGGCCGTGTCTGAGTGATAAGGGTTACTCGGACTATGGCTCAGATTGGTAGGGTGGGTGTGTGCGTGTGTGTCCGAATCGCCCAGGGGAAGAAGCTGGTTGTGAGTCTGGAGGTCTGGCACCTGATTGACCTCAGCGGATGGGATGCAAGGGGTCACCTGTGATGGCCCATGGGCAGGAGGAGCTGGCAATGGCCTCCAGGGGTGGAAGAAGGCAGCCAGTGATTTTTTTTTTGGGCAGATTTGTACTATTCAGTGAACTGCCACTTCATCACAAACAGATTCCATGTAATTATTATGACCTCAATCAAACACAAACTGATAGCAAACCAACTCCATCTTACTGCTGTTTTAACACAGTCTTGACACACCAAAGGCCCTGTGAACCCAACTGTGAGTGGTCGCAGATCTGGTCTGTACCCAAAGTCACTCTTTCAAAAGCAACAAGAGTGCAAGATAACTGCACACCTTTTCAATAACTATGGTCATGCCATGGCATCCAACCACATTTTTGAGCCAAATGGTTATTTTAACACAGACTTCATTAAGAAGAATGTAGGCATATGGTACTTCTGCAGTGGCTTCACTTTTCAGACCCTTAAGCTAATCGATCTTTTATATACAGTCCATGCTTCTAGCAGCATGAGTAATTACACAAATACTCATGGATGGCTTGTTGTGAACTGTCTTAGTTTATTTGTATTGCTGTGGCCCTCTTCTCATCTGCCAAAGCAGTGATTGCTGGTTGATGTAAAACTACTGGCACACCTAGTAGGAATGTGGCCAGAGACTGTTAAACTGTGAAGTTCAAAGCATTTAACTGATGTTGACAGACTTCATCAGTAGTTGCAAGTTTGTTTGGCAAGAGTGTAAATGTAAATGATGTTAATTTGTATAGCTGTGCTGTCGCTCATCCACAAAAGAGCTTAATAGTTTGGCAGTTTTTGGCTCTTTTCTTAAAAATTATTAATCATCTTACTCTTCTATCATCTGGAAATGTCATGAAACACAATTATACTCCAGTTCTGAAGGGCTCTCTAAAAAAAGAGAATTGAAGGGAACATAATGTCTAAATAAAGAACAGTTAAAAGTCTCTTGGATGAAGCGATGCCATTTACACAGCAGAGACATTCTGCAGGTCATTATTTATTCCGTGCTGGTTTGAATAAATGATTCAAATATTGAATAAATGCTATTGTCATAATGTTCTCGTTCAGTAAAGCTGTTTGGCAGCAAGGAAGCATAGATGCTTTCATGGTGTAACAATAAAAGCAAAGCTGTATTATGCAATCTGTGCAAAAGAGCAGGTTTATTTGAAATTCTCTAAAGAAAGTGAACTGTAGCCATGACAATGAAAGTGAACAGACCAAAAACAAGTAAACTGAACAACCTCGTGGGCGGACACACTTTGACAAGGTTATGTGCTGAGACAATGTGGACTGAATTTACAGTTTATTTGGTGTGCGCACATGTGTGTGCGGGGGAGAAGCTGAGCCAGAGGAAAACAGAATGAACAGAGAAGAGAAAAAACTGACCAGGTGTCCCGTGTGTGAGTAAGCCAGCACCAACAGCAGTAACGCCAGAGCAACTCCCAGCAGCTCCCAGACTGAGCGCCGCAGAGCTCTGCCAAATACGGCCCACTCACGGAGAAACCGCAACTGGTGGGACGCCTGCATGAGCAAGGACACAGAGAGAGGGAGAGCAGGGAAACAGAAAGCAAAAATATGTGTTTGGAAAAAAAAGTTATCTTGTAATTAAATCTAATTTAGCCAAAGGACACAAATGTTTCTCCTTCACAAACACATTTGGAGCCATTTTGAGTTTGTAATATAATAATATGTGTGTAGAAACAGTCGTACCTTTCTCACAAAATAAGGGCATATGCAAAAGTACCAGCAAATTAATAAAATATGGAGAAAAAGAGCTTCCTAATAAAATATGTTATGTAAGAAGTGTTTCCACATTGAGCTCAGGCTTCACCTACAGTTTATCAGACAATATTTTGTGTTCTTTACATTTAATTTAAAAGCTTTTTGCTTACTTACGCAGTTCTACAAGCACTCTTTTTGTTTCTTTTAGTCTGGAAAACTGGAAATAATACGCATTTCTTTTAAAGATGTTTACATTTTCTAAGCCGGCCTCATTCTTAGTGCGTACACACGGTCAGAGGTAGTTCTACATTTGTACTGTAAGAAAATACAGATTCTGGGTTTATGCAAAACTTTGATTTGTGGTTTAAGCACAGTTTTGTGTATATGTTGTGTTTATGAATGTGGCCCGCTGCATTGATCACTGCCAATCAAAAACAACCTAATTAATGGATTTAAAGAGCCATCACAAAGAAACAACAAAAATTAAGCTTAACTACTTCTGCTTACTTCCATTTAGTTGTGTTTACTTTAACAATTTTGTTCATTCATGTTTTGCCTCTTTAAAAATAAAAAGGGCAAAAGAATATGCTTATTATTGCATATTGTTAGTTAAGCTTTTTGTTCCTTCTTATTTCGCTTTGTGAGGCATCTTATCTGTCACACACTTTGAACTGTATTATACATTTAAAGACTATTTAAACTATTATTGACACAAAACAATTGAAAAATTGAGTTAGATACATTTTTTTTTATCCAGGCTGTACTCCAACTCTTGTCCTATGACTGTTGCCAATCCCAGGCCCATATGCCCTATGACACTGGGATAGGCTCCACCCCCCTCCAACCCTGATAAGAATAAGCGGCAGAAGATGGATAATACTGGGTTCATTTGTTAGAGTCTCAAACCTAAGCATCAGTTCTTCTCATAAGCCTAGTTTATGGTCGTCACATTGGTTGTGATGTCACTATAGCCTCGCCACTGCTACTTGAGGGAACACCGTCTTCTCTGCAGTCTCTCAGAAACTTTCAATAATCTGAAAATGTCTGCTGACACGTCAATGAAATGTCTTCACTCTGGCAAACCACGTCACAAAAACAAGAGCTGAAACCAAAATGACACCAAATCGTGGTGCGCCCCGGTGACGGTGACGTCACTACTGTCAAATGAGTATAAAACGGGCTTTAAGCTACATGTGCTGATAAATCTGAACAAACTGTCAGAGGTTAAAACACACTAAGACATTTCCTGTATTTCCATTATAGGTTATTTTATTTTGGTTAGATTTATGAGCAGAAATTTATTTATTTTTTCTCATTTAAAAACAAAACTTTACCTACAATGGCCTTGATTTCTGTAACAGTAGTTACAGAGATCGATTGGTAATGAAGACGTCGCAAATGTTAAATGTATACGCTCGTTATTTTCCTGCAGCTTTCAGCAAACATCGCTTCATCTTTAATAATCAACAGTGTGCTTGTTTGGGACTATTTCAGCTGTGAATGAACACAGATTTAGTTGATTAGTGAAGATTTAGCAGCATTGTGTCTGTGAGAATGACTCTGTCAGCCAGAGCAAATTAACGACACACTGATGCTGTTTTTAATTATTTCAGAGATAACAAAGGAGCGCTACAGCGATAGTGATAATTGCTTCCACAGACAATTATTGATATTAGATTCGTTTCATTGCTGCTTTTTGGTCTTAGATTGGATTTGTTGTCAATAATAAGAAGTCAAAATCATTACAATTGTTTTCTAAAACGTGAATAATGTTTATCTTTCCTCTTCAACGCATTCCCAGATCGTTATACAAGCAAAAATGTCATAAACAACATGCAACATATTTCTGTAAAATTACCCTGGATTCCTCTCTTTCTTTCTTACCTTGAGTACCAGTATGAACAACAGCAAGGCAGACATGACGGTGTACATCTGAGTCTGTCTGGCCAGGGGGTAGAAATCTGTGAAGGTATCCCGAGGGTGCTTCAGGTATGATGTCCATTGCTGTTTAGCTATTATGCAGCGGCACAGGTGTATTCCGAATACAGACGCTGCTAGAGACAGTTTACAGATACCCAGGAGTCTCCAGGCTGACAGCAGGTACCTATAGCCTTCTCTGAGTAAGCCCAATATGCCCCGAATGAGGAAATACAACACCAAGGCGAGGAGGATGATCTGGAACCACAAAGTGCCATTTTAAAAATGATACTAAAGGGAAAACGAAACAGCTGTAGTTCAAGGATTCATGGTTATGGGAATGTTTACCATTAGAAGAAGCTGCAGGTCCAGCCCTGTGATTGGCCACAGTGTGATGACAATGAGGTCAAAGCTGGACTGGGCACGCTCAGAGACTGGGAACTCAAACAGGAAGGAAAAGACGGCCAGCAGGTTTGTGTTTACGTTATAGAGAGAGAATTCCACAAACACGGCGCGAGTCCTATGAACATGAACACAACAAAACACACAGTTAATGCACATGATAAGATCAGGATTTAAGCTGATACCAGTATTTGGTCATTTAAATTTCTGATTTACTGGCCCCACAGATATATCGGGCTCTAACCAGGAATCAAAATATTTCACAGTTTCAGTCAGGTATCTGTTTTGATACTTTGATACTTCGTTGAGCTGATTATGTTATAGGTTTAGTTTGTTAGAAGAATGACACTAACAATTATTGACAGATTTACATGAAAATTCTTCCAGATGTGGGTCTTGGCCCAACTTAGAAGTGATTAACTTCTGGAATTGATCTGGGATCATAATTTTTTTGGAAGGATTTGTTTTCCAAGCGTGAGTGCTTAGAGACATTTTAATGTCTTTGAGAAATTATCATCAATATATCAAAGCAGACCAGAACCAGGGCCTGAAATCATGTCCGTTGAAGGGATTTTCTGCCTTGGAGGAGGTATGTAGACTGCTCTTGTATTTTATTTATGGCAGGAAGTTTTATTTCAAATGAGAAATAAAGGGTACAAACAAAAATGATTTGACGCAATTTTACTGGCTTTCTCCCCTGTGTATATCTGTACCCTAACACAAAATGTGCTGGGATTAAAGAGTTGTTTATACCACGAGTTATCATTCTTAGAAACAGTTGTTAAATGTTAGCCAACATTCTCAGTGCATTCAGCACTGGATTGTTTTCTGTGTCTTATTTTGATGTTTCATGTTTTACTGATTGTGCAGTGCTTTAATTACTGCAGGCTCCGGAGCAAATTGAGAAAACAGCTCATGATCTGACAGTAAACCTCCGCTCAAGATTTCTAAAGCAAAGGCCACACTTGTGTTTGATTCCAAACATTGTGAAATTATTAGCACAATAACATGCACCCAGTTTCTACTCCCTCGCAAATTGCCCCTAAATTTTGGAACAACCTGGTCAATGAAATCAATGAGCATGACCTCTTTCAGGTCATATTCTCACTCCCTCACTGCCAGATGATCTCACACTTCGCTGGACCGGAAAGCATTTGTTTTTGTTCTTGGGCAAGGTTAGCATACGCACCAGATGTGCAGCATGCCAACATCCAACTGAACTCCACGTGGACCAGAATATGGCATGTTTAACTGTTTACTGGACTGAACCAACTGGACTTTGCAGGTCAAACTGGCTCAGCTCAGTCCACAGCCACTGGTGTGAGTACATGTTTAAAAAATGCAAAACACTGTGCTGTCCTGAACAATACAAAGGAAAATGTGTTTTAATTATTTTGCTGTAACTCAGACTTTACATGTCCTACTGCTGTAGTCATGTCTTCACATGATCACTACCTAGAGTCGAGCCAGTGCAGCTGTTGCAGCTGCTTTAAGGAGGAGGAGGCTTCTTCCAGGCTTCTGTTCAGCTGGTGAACCACATCTCTGCTGTTATGCACCCCCATCCGATCCAAACGCCACACCCTTGGAAAACGTGTGGGAGAAATTACAAAAGAGAAAGAAGTGAACAGGGGACATCAAAGAAAGCCAGATGTTAAAAACAAAACTAAGCAGAACATTAACATCCACCAGCTTGTCGTCAACCCTTTTAGAATTAGATTTTGAGTTCATATCTACACCTTTTATGGATTTTTGCCTATTTGGCATAGCGAAATGGAAAAGCTCATAAAAGAAATCTGCAAGTCCAAAATGCATGTATGAGACTTTATCTGAAAAGTAATATCTTCTGTTTTCTCTTAGTCTATCTCTAACGCTAAACAGGTTACCGATGACCTGCAAATTAACAATAGTTAATAACTTTTAATAGCCACACAGACACAAGCAGGTTTTCAATAATTTCCTTACCAATCTGAATCCATGGCACCAAAAGCTGTACTATTATCCTTTTCTTTACTTGGAGATATGACCAAGTTCTTTCCCCAGAGAGATGATGTGTTTTCTGATCTAAGAGAATCTGCTAATGGAAAAGTTTTGAAAAGATTACAATGACGTCCATCTGCATTTATTTAATCAGTTTACCCAGAAAAAAGAATGCAATCATAAAATGCAATTCAGATAATAGTCAGGATCCTGAAATATTAAACATCTTATGTATCTGAAAGCTACACAAAGAAGCAAAGAAATGTACTTCAGCAAAAAATAGATTCAATAAGTCTGAGATGCGCTCTGTCAAAGAGCTCTGATGTAGCTCCAAACAAGTTCACATCTCAGTAAAGGTAAAGATAGTGGCCACAAAGAAATCTCACCCTGTGTGTCACGGATTTGTCTGAGCCTCAACGTGCCGAGTAACACGCTTCCTGTGTCTCTCAAGAGGGCAGACTCATCCAGGAGCCATGGCAACATGGAGTCATGCAGCCACGCTAGAACATCTTCTCGGCTAAAAAAAAAAAACACAAGGAAGGTTATTTGTCCCACGCGGACTGCTGTCAAACAGGCTGAAGAGGAACATACAGGATGGTCGTGCCCACTGAGTAAGACTTAACACTATAATAGAAGACACTGTAGAGCTGAGCACGGGTAGTTTGTGATAGAATTTCACAACTGATCTCTTTTATTTTAAAGAAAATGAAAAAATCAGGTGAAATCCTGAGAGAAAATCTGCTGCCATAAAATCCTTCCTAAGACTTCTCACAGTTTCTGAAAGTCTTATGAGCAAGTCAGCCTTTACAAATGAGAGCAGCAACAAGGTTTCGGAAACATTAAACCACGAAAATATTCCAGCTCTATTCATGTACATTCATACCTGCTGATGTTGTGGTACTCGGGTGTGTGTAGGGCTCGCTGCAGCTGAGTGCGCAGCCTGAGGCTGTGAGTGTCTTTGGCTGAGTCGGAATAGTTGAGAAGCACAACGACCAACAGGAAAAACATATAGACCAGAAAATTCTGAAAATAAGAGAAAAGAATTCTGTTATTGATCACCATTTAAAGATTTAAATATTGAAAGGAGACTCCAGCATCATCTCTCTCTAACCCACTATATTCTCTTCTTCACTGACCTTCAGCATCGTGTGCAGCATGTGGACCTTGCGGGCCTGGTGTCGGGCCTGAGACAGAGCAAAGCCCTGTGGAGGTCTCACCCTCGGTACCCGCTGGACCACTCTCTCCACCCTGGGGAACTCCACCAGCACATCCTGGTCCTCAGGACGCAGCCGGCGCACACACAGTGCGTAGTAAACTGCTTCACACAGCACCTGTGGGGCACATGGCAGATAACTTGTTATGCTAGGCAACCAATTTCAAAGTCCAGAATTTTGATGTTGCATTTACTCAACCCAAAGTCAAATGTGTGGTCCAAATCGATCCACTCTAAGGAAAATTGGACAACCTACTATTAACACAACCACAGCCAGATGGCAATTTAGTGAAAATGGGTGTCTGAGACATTGAAAATATAGAAAAATCTTGTGGGAACAATCAACTTGTCCTTTCTGAACTCATCTCAAACGTTTTAAGGGTCCAAAGTGGTGCAATTATACATTCTCTAACCCTGCTTTAAGTGTGTTTTTGACACTTAATGGTACTGTAACAACATAACATTATCAGCTTCTGAAGATGGTGTGGTGAATGTATGCCTTTTTAGACTCACAGCAGATATATGAAACAGCCTCAAGCAGCCAAAGTGGCTCTAAAAGCGAATCAATCTCCATAGACGCCCATGTTAAAATCCCCAACATTACTGAAGCAAGAAAAAATGTTTAAAACATCTTCAAATACTCTACAGTTAAGGACATGCGTGCTTTGACTAACACATCCAAATAAAGTACTTCTGGATCAAGAAAAAAACCAAGACAGCAGTGAGCAAAACACTAAAAATGAGATTTCACAAAGGACTCTTCAAAATAATGGCTGATATCATGGTGACCACATCTGTCTTTTATACAGTGTATGAGCTGCTGTCTTCATTTGGGGGCACTGTATCTTGTCACTTCACTTTAATTCAATTGATATAGGCCCAAATGACAACAGGAGGTTTATATTGTAAGTTAAAGAACATACAATAATACAGAGAAAACCCCAACAATCAAACAACTCCAGTGACTTGGCATGTAGTTGGGAAAAAATGGGAAGAAAAAAAACAACTCCCTTTTAACAGGAAGAAACCTCTGGAAAAACCAGGGAGAGGCTGTGTTGGGGGGTAAGGGAGCTGAGACAGGACAAAAGACACACTATGAAATCTTTGCAAAACCACGTGTCTTTACCTTAATTGGCTCCAACAGTAGAAATGAGCAGAAGAAACTAGCAAAGCAGGAGATTAACCACATCATGGCAACATTCTGACTGAACCCATAGCCGGCCCAAACTGAAACGCCATTGGCCAGAGCGATTCCTGCCCAGCTGCCCCACATGGCAGCACGTCCACACCAAGGTGGAAACCGTCTTGGACGACACACATCTGTTACAACTGTGAAAAGAAGAATAAGGTGCCCAAGACAAAACAAATACAAATCATCAGGCACTGAAAACTTTAGGAAGTATTTAAGCGTAAAACTATTTAACTGAAAAAAAATGAGCATTTTAATGATCCTTTTAGACTCTTTGAAGGTTATTTTGCACTTTGCAAAAGAAAGCAGAGTTCTTGGAGACTTTGAGTCTTCAAGGACTTCAAAGTCTTTTCGATTAGTAACGTAATTAGTAAATATATCAAGTTTCCAGAGAAAGAATAAATGACATTGTAAGTTTGGTGCCTTTTCAATTTACCTTTTCTATCGCAACCAAGGACATGTGTCACTTATTAAACATTGAGACTGCAAAACGAAAGCACAATGCACACACGCTGGTTTCACATCAAAGCACAACTATAAAGGCTCAGTCACACATCTGGCAGTACAAGACTGATTACTCTGTGAAAGTAACAGCCTTTTTTCTTTTTAAGAGTAATCACCAAACTTTGCTTTACCTAATGAGAGTTATAAGCCTTCTAAAACCCTTGGATAGGTGATTTATGTGTCCTCTCTTACTAATCTAAACAAAGAGACAGCAGGACACTTTAAAAATAGAAAATCTATGGGGGCAAATAACATCTGGATGGTCTTTTAAAGGGACAGTTCAAATCAAAATGTAAAAATCAAATCTGCATATTTTTTCCCTGGGCTGTAGTACTATTTATTATAAAAGTCTGCCTTCTCTTAATTTCTATTTTACAAGTCAGTGTTTGACAAATAAAATATTTAATTTTGAGAATAATTTTCTGAATAAACTATGAATCTTTAAAATTTGGTGAGACTGTTTAGTGCATTCCTAATTGTAATTCTTCAAAGTTTAATCAGTAAATTTGAATTTTGAATTTTACTAGATAATTCAAACTGCCTGCACACACACCTGTGTTTGAGGTGAAGGCTGTCTTTGGTGGGTCCCGCCTCACAGATTCCAGAAGAAGAGGGTCATTCAGCTTTGTCAGGAGAATCACTTCAGTCTTATCTTCAAAAATGCTCGACCTGCGACACAAACAGTGGCAACACAAAATCAAGCGAATCTACACAGGTTTCAAATGATTCTGGGGAATTCCTTGTCCAGAATATAACTTACAGGTCAGCCATCTCGCTTTCATCTGCTTGAGGAAAGAAGTTCTGTCCGTCTGCCAGTATGTGCTTGATCAGATCTTCATCTATAAGAAGACAGTGTGAAACTGGATCATCATACACATTCATTAAATTCATTCACTAAATGAACTCGCTGCCATGTCTTTCTGGGGCTTCTGAAATGTAACGTGTTAACTTTTCTCAGTTATTAACATGGTCATAACTGATCCAACTACTCAGCTATGACAGAAAACCGCTACTGAAGATACGCTCTATGATTACAGACACAATTTGTGTAATTCTGCCTCTCTGCACTACCTCAGAGGATTTTAAACCAAACAATCAATTTGTGATTGAAGTGACTTTAATCTTTAATTCAAGGGGCTTTAAAGAAGATTTGCATGAACTATTCAGGAATTACAGCAATTTTTACAAGAGTAAAAAGAGTCAAAAAGAAGCAGTTTCATGGCCTGTTTTCTTGTTATTTCATGACAAATCAAGCAGAATATCAATATCTGAAGCTGATTCAAAGCATTGAATTGGTATTTTGTAGTTTTTCAGTGTAATGTTGAAATGTAATGTTTCTACTTCCTTTAGGGTCTGTATGATCCTCCTTTGTTGCACCAAACCTCTTCATATGCTTTTCCTGAGGCCTCTTTTCCCCTTGTTTGGCAGCTCCATATTCATACATCATACACACACATTTTTCTAGTATATCCACTGTCCCTCCTCTGTACATGTCCAAATCTTAGCCTTGCTTCTCTAATTTTGTCTAGGTGGCTGCAGTAAAACCCCGGCAGAGCATCACAGTGGAGGAAGTACAGTCCCTCGCTATAACGCGGCTCACTTTTCGTGGCCTCGCTGTTTCGCAGATTTTTTTTGTGAAATTTTGCATGTTTTTGGGTTGTTGTTGTTTTTTTTAACAGCGCATTGTGTTCTGCATCCTGTTTGGCTGTGGACCATTGTCAATTAATCTCCTCCGTGCCGTGTCACCTGTACAGTACAGAATGTGTTCAGCTTGTCAAATTTACATAAATCTTCGATCCCTAGCAGTGTGACTCTGAAGTGCTGTACTGTATGTAAGTTTTCTCCCCAACAAACAACAATGTCGACGAAACATTTTGCACCATCAAAGGCACCTGTGGTAGCACCCAAAAGGCAGAGGAAGATGCTAACCATCGCACAAAAAGTTGGACTTCTGGACATGCTAAAGAAAGGTAGAAGTTACCGTATTTTTTGGACCATAAGGCGCATTAAGAGAAACAAAACAGTCAGATAAGTCAAACTTTACTGAACTCATTCTTCTTGCTTCCTCTACTTCTGTACCATTGATTCATTAATGTTGCATTCTCTGGCAGCTGCTCTATTAACATGTTCTGGACCTGAAAACAGGGTTTGATCTTTGTTTTCATTCTATAATACTGGACTTATTTTTCTATGAAGGTTTGAACTTCGAGAGTGTTTAAACAAGAGAGAAAAGTGTGAAAATGTTCATGCCTGTCTGAGAAAACTGTCTAAAGCAGCGGTCCCCAACCCCCGGGCCTCGGACCGGTACCGGTCCGTGAGTCGTTTGGTACCGGGCCGCGAGAGTTGAGGCTCAGGTGTGAAATGTATGGTTTTCAGGGTTTTTATCAGTTTTCAGCGTTATTTTGTTATCGTTTTTATCGCTAACTCGGTTTTCCTGGGTCTTTTCACGTGTGTTATGAATAAATCTTATTTTTTTCGGTACCGGTACTAGTTTTATTTTGTTGTATTTATCCGCAACACCTTAAAGGCCGGTCCGTGAAAATATTGTCGGGCATAAACCGGTCCGTGGCGCAAAAAAGGTTGGGGACCGCTGCTCTAAAGTGTGTAGTGAGGGATTTTACAGCCTTAAAACATCTATAATAATTGTAAAAAATAAAGTTGGCTACTTTAATTTCACCTATCACGGGTTATTTTTAGAGCGTAACTCCCGCGATAAACGAGGGACCACTGTACCGCATTTGGCGATGTCCACTGATTCTTGATGTCAACTAAAGTGCTTTTATTCAACAATCAAAAACACTCCTTGTGTTTTAAAATTATCTTCTAATTTCTTAAAAAAAAAAACTATTGCATTACTTTTCCTAAATCCCTTGAATTCAAACTGAAAGTCCGCAGTTCAATCACATCTTCATTTTTTGGGCATAAAATCCACTGTGGTGTGATGCAAAGACAAACCACCAAAATAACTTACTGTCCAAAAACAGTTAGACTATATGAAAATAAATAACTGAATGATTATTTATTGTGCATTTTGTGTGTAGTTTATTTTCCTAAAAAGAAATGAAAAACAAAAAAGATGAATCTGACATTACTACTATAGTTTTTAATGCAATATTTGCTTTTATAGCCTTATTGTTCATCTTTCTTTAGATTTTCTGCAGATATTGCTGTACATTTAATTCCACAACATTCATCAAGTGAAAATCTGCTTCCATCACATTTAGCTCAGGCCATTATGAGACACTGCATACAACTTCTAACGATCTGTTGTCCATTTATGGCCTTTTTAAGAAAACTAAATTCAGTGTTTCTGAAGTGTTTTCGCAAATATCCCACTTTTGCTCACAGAACGTTCGATTTAATACTGCAGCCTGTTCAGTTTGCTTCAGTTACCTGAAGAGGTGAAATATTTGTTGCGTTGCTCGGCGCCTTCTTCATCATCAGGGTTAAAGGCCATGTCCACACCGAGGTGCCTGCTGCCCTGACCCCTCTTCAGCCTGGGCATTCCTGCCCCGTGCCCAGCGCCTCCAACCACCGAAGTGTCACTCAGCAGCTCTGGCCAGTCCCTGTCCTCTGTCTCCTCCTCTACCATGTCCCAGCTCTCCTCACTAAAATGCACAATGAGAAATGTTTGTGACTCAGACTAACTTCAGCAAATAATTCATTTGCTCTGAAGGTCATTCCAACAAAACAAGTTTGTCAGAGAAGAATAACGTTGTTGTCATTATTCTGATAAAATTGTTGCTTTCGAATTTAGAGTTGTTTGGTGAAGAAAATGTTTCGCTCACTTCAAATTCAAAAGATAGTTATTTTAAAAAACGTATATTTTTTAAACTTTTACATCTCTTGCAGATCACAATAAGATGAGCCATTTCCACTTTATTCGTTGATTCTCACAGCTTGCTATTCCACTACATCTGTTTTCCAACAAATAGGTTGTTACCTGAAATAAATATGCTTACCTTTTAGTTGATGGAGTGGGCAAGTCCACGTTGGTCTCCTCTGAGTTGGTCTGAGGAAACAGAGATGATGGATGGAGAGAGAGACAAACATTAATGACCTGAAAAGGTGAAAGTGTGACTTTTAAACCCCGTGTTTTCGTGACAGACTTTACCTCGCCATTAAAAAAGAGGAAGGAACTTCCAGCCATGGAGTTGTCCAGGAAGTCATCGATCTCCACTGACTCCTGGTCCACTTGTTGTGGCACCTGCTCCACCGTCACACACTATTGTTTACAGATACACAATGACAGAGGAAATATTCTGCTTTATCCAGGGCCTTTGAAAGACAAGAAAGCTTGATCATATATCACATTTGGTAAGGTTTGGGTTACCTTGCTGCGGCTCATTCTGAACAGCGTGAAAACAAGCAAGTAGAGAGGGTAGACGATCAGACAGGTGACCACACCTGCTGCCACTGTCTCGCCGTTTAATGATGAAGACCTTGACACAGCCCTCGGGCTGAAGGACATGATTGCATTCATTAGAAGTTGCATGGTGGGAATTTACAAAGAGAGACAGACAAGACAAAAAAACCCGTCACACCCATTCACGTACCCGTATCGCTTGTCCACCACAATGCTGTACCACAGAGTGTTGGCCAACAGGAAGAGCTGGAGTAACAAAGCACAGCACGTGGCTCTCTGCAGGCGGGTGAACGGGCTCCGGGTGGGCCTCTCCCACAGCGAAACCCACAGGTGACTCTCACACAGTGCCCTCTGCAGCTCATACCGCAGGAGGCGAGGCAGCTGAAGAAGCACAGCCTCCTCTGGGAGCAAAAAATAGAAAGTGATACACTGGAGTGAACAAGCTAGCATTATCCATCAAGCAGTTGTTTTACTACACTCAATCTTTAATTATTTAATTACACGCCACCTAATCGCAGTTCCTTACCTGAAGCCTCCACCTCCATCTCCACCTGTCCATGAGTTCTCTCGTTGTCCACTGACAGCCAGTCTTCCACCAGAAAATAGTGGCTGCTTCCTGTCTGCAAGTCTTTTACCAAGACATACTGTAGCTTCCATGCTGGAGACAGACCTGAAGAAGGGGCAGCAAATAATGGTTAAATGATGGATAAACATTAATATACAGACTCTGCTTGGGCTCCTTCTGTTGTGTGTGTCTTTACCTTTATTGTCATGCCAAATACGTATTTTCCAGACATTGCCCAAGCTGGTGTCTGTCGCAATATGAAAGATGTCGAGTGCATTGCGGGCAAAAGCCCCTCTGCTGTCGAGATGGCGATGTCCGCTACGGCTTTCACGCCCATATAAACTGATTCCCACGTGAGCCGTGGTGCCTGGATGGAAGAGAGGCAGTTTGCATGAATTCTCTTCATTTCTTGATGTAGGAATTGATTTTATTGAGTTTAAAATTTGAAGTTGAACTGTTATGATTTGCCTTATTTTCTGTCATACATACACTGTTACAGTGACACATGACGCTCATATTGAACATATTGGCAAAGTTCAAAAATGACGTCAAAGCGACATCTACCTGTTACGTCGTTTTATCTCACCTGCCCCTTGGTTCCAGCCAGTTTTCACCTGGACCTCATACTTAAAGAGTCCATCTCGGCCACAGAGTGGAACCACACCAGCACGCCGTAGATCCAGCTGGTCCAACTTGTGTAAGATAGCCGCTGCTACAACATAGCATATTAAGCCCAATAGACACACCAACAGCACGACCAGGCTTGGTGCCCCTGAACGCTCCTGAAGGAGGGGGGAAATGGTTTGAGTGGTTTTGTTTATTTAGTGCACATCCACAAATAGTGACTGGTATTTAGTGAGATACTGACTGGCACTTTAAAACTGATGGCATTGGTTGGCACAAACAGGCCTGCGGCGAAGGATGTGAGGTGCTTGGTACGGCAAACCGCCCTGCTGGCGTTGGTCTCTGCTAATGGCACCATGCCATCTGTCCGCCACTGCTTTTCACTCTCACTGAAGTACTGACACAGAGAAGCAAACACCCCGACCTCCAGACGAACATCCACGGGCAGAGACTCAGAGCTGCAGGGCGTACTCACGTTGATAAAGTAGTCCAGAGTGGTGTCGTAGGTCCTATTTAGCAACAGTGACATTTTTAGAGATAAACAGGAGACAAGGACAGGAGATGCCAGCCATAGCAAAGTTACTGCATATTTAATGCGCACTGTATTATAACGCTGCAAATGAACAGAGTTCTTACTCTGGTGACAGGAAGAAGGTGTAGTCCCTGTGGTCAAGATCTTGCCCTCTGGTCATATTGAGAGTGATACGTTTTGTGTCTGTGCAGTTGAACTCATTGGGTTGTTCGTGGGAATGGAGGTAGGCGGTGATGAATGGCTCCTCTTTGTCATTCTTTTCTCTTTCATACTTTTCTTTTACATCTAGAAAAGGAATGAAAATAATGATAGTAACACCAACACAAAAATACACAGTCAGTAAAGAAGCAAACAAAGACACAATTTACATTTAGAAGTACAGACTTAGTCACCAAATGACAAGACCAGACAGCTTTACAATATACAAAATGAACTCAAGTTCACTCGCCCTGTTATTTCATCTATACTATATAAAGTACATAATGTTATTGTCTGGCAATTGACATAGCTGTATGTTCGCAAGCCCATTCAGAATCCATACCGAGGCATTCATATGCTGCAGTTAAGTACTGCACAGAGTCACAATTATATATTTCTGGCAATATAATAACATATGTATCTTTTAATTTGAACTATAATAGATGCTAAAAACAACACTAAATCCTTTTTTTCATTCATTCCTAAAGAAAAAATGATAAATTCCAGTTACTTGGACAATTAATATACATTTAAAACACCTCCAAATGATTATTAGCTTAATCATCAAGCAGCTCAGACTGAGCAGTGTGGAGACAAAGTCAGAGAGGCAAGGCTGACACGGTCTGAACATGCACAAAGGAGGATGGTCAATGTATTGGACAAATCAGGAGGAAAAGAGGAAGACCACAGAAAAGATTCATTGTTATAGTGAAGGAGGACATGCAGAGGATTGATGTGACAGAGGAGGATGCTAGGGACAGGGTGAGGTGGAGGCAGATGATCTGCTGTGGCATCAAATAAGGGGACGAACCAAAAGAACGAAACAAAGAGATCAAGCATATTTTTGTATTAAAGAAATTAATTTGCTCAGTTCTACCTACTAATGTTTGTGATAAATGTGAGTGCTCACCTTGGATGGTGAAGTTGAGCTGCACAAACAGCCCTGCCTGTCTGTTGCCGTTTCCTGCGCTGACCCTAACGATGACAGAGTCACAGTGGCTGATGTTAACGGCCCCCGCTGTGGGTACTCCTCCAGTACCAGAACCTTCAGAACCCACTTCTCCAATGCTACTATTGTTAATGGCAACTGTGATGGCCAGACTATCATCAAGACCAGAGATTGGGATCTGGGTTCCATTTTCAGTGCGAAACTCCATGGATGCCACCTCGGTAGAGATGGTGTAGTTGGCAACATAGTTGAAGGGGAACGGGTTGGACTCCACCTGGATAGAAAAAGTTAATAAAGTCAGTAAAAGTGAACGTGAGGATCTTTTATCTGAAAACAGAATTTGAAAAAGACCAAAAAGAAGGACACAGTCCAGGCAAACTCTTTCAGTGAATGTGCTGATGACAGACTTCGGCACAAACAGCTTTCATGCTGCCAAGTTCTTTGACAGCCATCTTAGGAGAAGGTTCAAAAGAAGAATTTTGTACTTGACTCAGACGTTTCTGCTCTTTTAAGTGTTTTCTGATGTTCAAAGAATGATGTCAGTGTATGTACAAGTAATCCCTGTAGGGCCAAAAGCTCGGACCTCAGAAAGCTGCTTGAGTTTTATTCTACTCGAGTGTCTGGTTGACAATAACATGAACAAACCTGAAAAAGTAGCTGCATGATGCTTTTTCCAGCAGCAGCTCTGCCCAGACTTTTATTGAAAGCTCGGGGGATGGAGAACAGCTGGCACTCTGGTAATATGAAGAGAGAGGAAATTAAACACTGTCATCATGCACATGATTCTTCACAGTTACAGTTTATAATGTCCAACTTTCTGCAGTTTATAGTGAAAAATTCCAACCTGAGACACTAAATGCACAAACAAACCTGGACTATTGTTGCCATGGTAGCAGAGGAGACTCTGGGGGTCTGCCAGTTTTCCCGTAGCAGCTATCTCAGCTCCCCTCAGAACGAGCGGCTCCTCGTTGAGTACGCGGCCGTGCATGAGGATCAACATGAGCACCGAGGACAGACTGTAAGCCTTTGCTGCCACACGCAGAGGGTGTGGCTCCAGTGTGTCTAACACGGCGTTTCCATACTCTTCACCAGAGGAAGAAGGGGTTGAGATGGACGGGGGTGAGGAGGAATCCAAATAAGCATGGAGGTACGAGTAGGAAGCTGACTGACTGACTTGATGGATCAGATCACCTTGTAAAAAAAGGAGAAAATATGACATACGATAAAGGCAAATTAAAAAAAAAATAAATAAAAAGACAAAACTTAACTAGTGTGTTTTTGAACTGTTGGTGCGCGCAGTATTGGTGACTGCTCATTTATTTAAGGAAAAATAAAATCATAAATAGATTTTTGAGAGCAGATTCATTCAGTTATGTAATCTACTCAACAACACCACTTACTAGAATTTGGAAGCGTTGTGTTAGTGAGCATTACATGGCTCTAGATTAGCTGAATTTACACAAATTCACTGCTTTTAGACCAATAAATAAACCAATTTTTAGTTCCTTTATAGATCAGCTATGTTATTTAGTCATAAGTAAGAGCAGTTAGAAAGCAATATCCTCAACTTAACAAAAAATACACAAAAATATCTGACTGGGTAGAAGTTCCTAATTAGTGTTGCAGTTAGAGCCTCATGTAGAAATGAGCAACACTGTCCTAAAAATGCATTTACAGTGACACAGCAGTTTCGTTCTTACCCATGATGTTCAGGATGTTGTCAGCTATTTCAGTCGGAGTGACGACGCCCTGCTTGGTGTCTGTCTGCAGAATGTCCAGCATGGACTCCAGCTTGTTCAGAGTGCTGTTCTGACACTCCTCACAGATGAACTCTCGACTTACCGCCTGGAAAAAAGATGCATGCACATTCACTCGTAATTGATTTGTTTGTATTCTTGGCTCTTCTCTTCTGTTAATAGCCTTAATAATTTCCTTTAAAAATGACCCCGTTTTCTCTCATCCTGCTCACCGTGCACTGTGCAAGAGCAGCGGAGGTCTGCTGGATATCGCTCACAGTTGTCAGATCCAGAGCAGTCAGAGCTCTTGTGATGTTGCTGCGGACTCTGACTCTATAATTGCGCTCATCTTGGGATACGCGTGACGACTGACTGGTCTGCTCATACTGGAAGAAAGTAAATGCCGATATAATTACTCCTCATGTGTTATCAGCTGTTGTGTGACTTGACAAATGATTGCATTAATCGCTGTTTTATGGCTAGGCCTCTCTTACCTCATTTAGGACTGTAATAAGAACCAATGATAACTCTCTGACCCTCTGGGAATCTCCCTGCTCCAGCAGCTTTTTGAGTTTGCTGTCTGTCAGATCAGAAAGCCAGTGGGGAAGACTGCTGTATCCAGAAGGTGGATCTGGCAGTACAACCTCAATGGTCCTGGACACAAACAGGAAAAAAAACAACTGAATACAGAATTTGAAACTTCACTATATGCAGGTGGAACAGCAGTCACTGGTGAACAAGAAGAGCAACAATAACAGCAATGTTGCTTCTAGATGCCATGAAACTCAACAACTGAGCAAATACCTTGGGGATTGTAGTGATTCCTTGAAACATTTCAGTAATATAACACCATGGTAGCTAAAAGTGACTCAAAAAGATTCAGACTGAAATCTCCTCATAAGTGAACTAAACCGAGTAAAGTAGAATTACTTGTTAAGAGGCATGATGGCAGCTCCCTGGTGGTCCTCCACTGTGATGTACACGTATACATGATGTTGGGCTATGCTGAAACCTGGAGGCAGGAAGGCCGAGTGCTCTGGACTGCTTCCTTTGTACACACAAAAGTCCTCACAGTATTCTTCTTTGCAGCGTGTCACTAGCAGACTGTACAGCAATGTAGTTTCAGAGTCACCCAGATCACTGTAACCTAAAGGGTTAAAATCAATGCAGGGTCAAAAGACAACAATCCCTATAAAGGATATGATAATTAAAAAGATTTAAGTCACATTTCCTTCTTCCTACCAGAGCAGTTGAAGTGTACGCGGTCCAGCAGTGTGCGTATCCTCCTGCCTTCACCATCAAGATCCGCGTAGGCCACTCCTGCCTCCCCTCCAGCTCTCAGGTGACATTCCCCACCAGCCGGGGCCTTGTTGTGATGCAGTGTGATAGAAGCAGCGCCCTCGCCATTTAAGCTGCTGTCAGTCACATGCAGGGTGAAGACATAGGAATCATTATGCCGCAGGACCCCCTGCCGTAGCACCAGATTCATACCGTCGCTTCCTGTCGTGGTGGAGGAGGAGTCTAGGACCAGAGTCTCATTCTTTAGCGTCATGGCACTCCAGCGCTAAGACAGAGAAGGAAAACAGCCTGTAACTCTCTGTTCTTGATATTAGTGACATCAGTGATATCAGTGACACCAGTGTGCTTTTTCCTGCTTGAGTTGCAGTTGAAAAGATGAGTTGGGAATAAAAGGCACACTATTATAAAACAGTTTGACAGTTGCCTGGATAATCAGATGAAAATTTTCAAGGGGCAGGTCATTTCAAAACACAACTTTTCAAACAGCTCAACCACCACACAAACAAACTGTTTCGTATGGCGTTATTTTTGTGCCTCTATTCTGAGCGCACGTAAAAAAAAAATTGCAGGTGCAAGTGTTGCATTTTGAGGAGAAATTTATTTTGAAATGCAAATGCAAAAACTGAGCGACAGGGGCTGCTATTGTGTGTGTGTGTATGGATAATAGCAAACACTGAAATACATTTTTTGCACGCAGCAATGAATTTTGTTCAAATTTAGCTTTTCTTCGCTCAAAATAAATTTCTCCTCAAAATGCAACACTTGCACCTGCAATTTTTTTTACGTTCGCTCAGAATAGTGGCACAAAAATAACGCAATAGTTTCGGTGTAGTTCTTCTCAAAACTGAGGAGCTAAATGTAAATCTGCGAGAGGAAAAAAAATGTAACAGAGATGGAGAAATATGTAAGAAAGAGTGGACAGGAGACTGAGATAAGAGATCATTTTCAAAGGTAGGAACTGCTCAGCGAGTGGAAACTTTATAGGCTAGAATGTCCTCATTTATTTTAGATATTGTATCCAGACATAATGCTTTGATGAATTATGTTTTTGTGAAAATATCGTTTGCCGTGAAAATACCAGGAGGTTTAGTGCAGGCTAAAACTGATAAGTCTGGAGTACAGTGTTCCCTCATTTATCGCGGGAGTTACGTTCTAAAAATAACCCGTGATAGGTGAAATCTGTGAAGTAGCCAACTTAATTTTTTTTTACAATTATTATAGATGTTTTATGGCTGTAAAACCCCTCACTACACACTTTATACACTTTTCTCAGACAGGCATGAACATTTTCACACTTTTCTCTCTTGTTTAAAGACTCTCAAAGTTCAAACCTTTGTAGAAAAATAATTATAGAATGAAACCAAAGGCACTCGTAGGTGCAGTTGACGGTGCAAAACGTTTCACTGACATTTTTGTGATTGTTGGAGAAAACTTACAAACATACAGTACAGCACTGCAGAGTCACACTGCTAGCAATAGAAGATTTAGATAATTTGATAAGCTGAACGCATTCTATACTGTACAGGAGACACGGCACAAGACTGACTGACAATGGTCTACAGCCAATCAGAACGCAGAAAACAATGCAGTATAAAAAACAACAACCCCAAAACAAAAAAAAACACACAAAATTGCACAAAAAAAATCCAGGAAACAGCGAGACCGCAAAAGGTGAACCGCGTTATAGCGAGGGACCACTGTACTCCGATAAAAGTTTACAGGGACACGCTTTGTTGGACTGGTTACATCTAGAGTAGTGTTACTAGACATGAGGGAGGCATTCTGATGTAACTCTCAGCAATAAGTGTATTCCTTAAAATGTCAAACTATGCCCTTTAAAGATGGATAGCTTTTAAATCATCATGATAATAATAATAATAATAAAGTATTCTTAAAGTGCTCAAAAGAGGCGGTAACCTTTGACCCGTAATTTTAGCTTTTTCCTTATTAATAATTTAGTTCCTCTTGAGAAACTTTTTTCCTACAATTTATGTGTACAATATTTCTAAAGCGTCCACATGCATGACAAACCTGACATTTTTCTTAGGAGACAGACAAGTTAATCTTGTCTGTCTCCTAAGTTACTTATAACTTAGAATTGCAATAAGTACTGTATAAATGATTAAACGTTAAAACTGATGATGTGTAAGTGAGACAAAACTTGCTAAAGTTTTTTCTTTTCAAGCTGATGGATATCTTTCCCTTTACTAAAGACATATTAGTATGTAATGACTACACATATTGAGTCAGATATGTGTAGAGAGTCCAAAATTCAAATATACTCCAGTCAGTATGGAAAGTATAGTGTAATCCTAACAAAGTGACATTGGTTATACTGCAGCTGAGCAATGTCAGCTGGTAGGTGCAGTTCGAACTCCAGAAACTCAATGATTGTTTTGTCTTTCAAATTGTTTCCTTATGTAAGTTCAACACAACATATTCTCTCTGGCTCAGCTTAAGGGATGACCTCATTCTCACGCCCACACACTACTGCCTGCATCACGAATCCCAGGGAAAGTCTGAATTAAGGAGAGAGGTGGGGCAGCAGAAGAAGAAAGAGAAGAAAGGGACATGGAAACGTTGACTTCACTGTTGCTTCTGTGGTGCCGTGACCTCATTTTGCTGAGACATAGAAAGACATTTTTAGCCAGATTCTGCCCTTAAAGCTTGATGTCAGTGTTTGTGTGAGCTTTTACCACACGAAGAACGCCCTTGCAGTTGGTGCAGGTTCCTCGGAGGTAGACATACGAGTTCTGGCTGACCTCGTAAATCGACTGGGCCTTACAGGACACACACTCAAGATACACAATGGGAATGTGGCCGCTTTGGACGAGCACCTGTTACAAAAACAGACATGCAGGGATGCAGTCACCAAGATCTGAAAAGAGAACGTTTAACCACCTGAAAAGAAAACGTTATATATGTGCACATTTGGCTTAAATCTGATGTATGTATATGAATATGCACAATCTTTAAGGAAAAAAAGCAATACTGTTTCCCCCAATTATTATTGAACTATTATTTAAAGAAAATTTCGTGTTTAATCCTTTTTTATTTACTTGCATTTCTAAACAGTGATCAGCAGACAGAACAAGAAGTCTTGGACCACAAATCTGCAGTCTGCATTGGAACCCTCAAAATATTTGCCATGGTTCATTATTACAATAGGAAACACTTGTGTCATGCCATGTTATGGCTGGATCACAACAGCTTTTTTGTTCACATTTCTTTTCTTCTTGCTCTGCCTTACACTTTAAGCTCCCTTTCCCCTCTCTTTAAACCACTTTTCTTCTGATTGGCTGCCCCAAAGTTAGAAAAGCAGAGGGCTGTACGACAAAGTGAGATGAATTTCTTACAGAGAAATGTTGAGCTTAAATGTCCTAAAAGTAGCCCTATTTTTACCTCGCTAAATCACTGTGGTAACTTGTGCTGAACACATAAACTGGAAACAGTTATGTTCAAAGTTTAAAATCGGCTAGTAGCGTTTTGTTGTTTCTTTTATTATATCCACCAAGAAGATTGTGTTTTTGAGGTGTGTTTGCAGCTGTGTCATTCTTACTGTCTGTAAACACAATAGCTCAAACAATTTTAAGAAAGTACTATATAAAGATTTAAAATATCATGTCCCATCTGACCTCTCATTCAAGGTAAACAGACTGATCTCAAGGTGAAAGTGATAATAATACTATGCAGAACTATTTACTATTAAAACTATATTTCACACTTCCATTGTTTGTATTAATAACATAGAGGCATATGGGGAGTGATATATAGGAATTCTTAATACCATATTACGTATGACCTCGCACCTCAAACTTATATAAAATGTCTTTTATCTTTAAAATTGTACTTAAAATGCTACTGCCTTTGTTTGTATTGGCAACATTTAGGAAATAATGCAGGTATATGTGGATTCTAAACATCACATTATAGTTTGCATCCAGCCTTTGAAGTGCCTTTCTTTCAAGTTGACCCCAAAATGTTTTGTATCTTCAAAGAAACTATTTATATCCACATTAATAAAAAATAAAATCCCATATTCAAAATTATGTCAAGTATATTAAAATGGGTTTCAGCATTGTAAATAACAAAAGCCTGCCGCTTGCACTTGTTTTAACTGCACTACAAACATCTTAAAGTATGTTTAAAAAGAACAAAGTAAAGAAAATGAACATAATATAATGAATATATAAAATAAAATACACTTCAAAGTAAATATTGGCCAGACACTGAGCTGTCTTGGCGAAGGTTTGCACTCTCTGATTGCTTCTTGTTTACAACATGTTTTAAATGCAACGTAGAGTCTCTGCTGGGCGAGTGCATATTATATGTGCAACTTGTTAAACTGTACCTTACTAACATCACAAATTGAGCCAACTTGTAAAGATACAGCTGTGGAAACGGTGTATGCCAATGTCACTGAAACATGCATGTATCCATTTGATAATGCAGAACGTGTATAAATGTTTAAATGTATCCAGTAAAAATCTCAGAGCTCCCATCTGCTGTCATCAATTTAAATAAGCTGTTAAAATAAAGAGCCAAGATCTTATTCAGCATTAAAACAATTAACTGTAATTAAAATGTTTAGTTTACCGTTCTATACACTAAATCTCTAAAAGATTAATGATTTTCAGAGCATTAATCTCTTGTTTTATTTGCAACACTGTTGTATTTTAATGCTAAATCTTTATGTTATTTATAGATTTTTATCACTACTTTATCATTATCTGATAATGTCTCTGAGCAGGCAGCACTCATAGGGATCATTTTGTGTGACCCGTGACACCCCACATTTATATGAGTGTGCACAGAATTGGAAGCAGAAATCCTGGATTAACACAGCTGTTGATAACTGCTGTTTTGATACTCATCATCTTTAACTAGGGTTTTAGATATTGTTGAGCCAGCTCATGCAGAGAATATTCAGAATAACATTCTGAATATTTAGAAGTATTCAGTTTTAAGCTGTCTGAATGCTGAGCATTTGGGCTTATAGAGACTACTTGCAAACTTTGGTCATGTTTAATATGTGAATCAACCATTTCAACAGTACATATGGCAAAAAATTAAATTATTTTTCTAATATAACTAATTAATATCTTTCACCGGTGATCAATTAACCAAAAGTTGTGAAACATTTTTTAGAAGAAGCATTATTAATAAGTATTAATAGAAAGAAACTGGGAAAGCTGAAAATATAAAGACCAAGAAAAATCTGTGTATAACTTAATGACAATTGACTTTTCTGATTAATATGTATTTAATATGTATATAAAAGGAGACTTACAGTCTGTGTGGTGGACTCTGGTGCCAGGCCGTCTTTGCTTATGGTCAGTTTGAAAGTGTATTCAACCTCAGCCTCCAGCTCTGAGCCAGAGATCCCCAGCACAGGGCCGCTGGAGCCCAGGCCGAAGTTCAGGGTGGAGCAGTGCTCTGGACCCTGAAAAGAGAATTTGCAGCAATTTTTTATTTATGTTGTCTGTTTGTCAAGTTGTACAAAATCCTGTTCCACACAGTCTCAAATTCATTCAAACAAACACACTTGCATTTGTAAACTATGGCCCAAAATAATTGGGGAGAGATTAAGGGAAAGCTGACCTACAAAAATAAGTTTCCAGTACTTGTTTCAAATAAATCGCCGACCCGACAGCATCAGGAAGGCTGTTCCAAAGTTTGGGTGCTACAGCAACAAAAGTCTGATCACTTTTGGGGTTGTAGCAGAACATGGCGCATGGAACTATTAAGAGATCTCAACCAGATGATCTGAAAATCTGAGGTCTCAGTAGCTCCAATAAATAAGCAGGGGCCTGTCCATGTTGTCAGTTGTTAATAATGGGATGTTAAAGTGGATTCTTAAGCTCATTAGAAGCCAGTGACGGGAAGAGAGAATACGTGTGATATGAGAGTGCTGCCTTGTTTTTTAGCAGCCTTGTTGCTGTGTTGTTCACCAATTGGTGACGAGAGCTCTGATAGATACTTGTGAAAAGCAAGTTACAATAATAATGGCTGGAATAAGGGTAAGAAACACACCAACGTGGTCAATTATTAATTGGTGGAGAGTGTTAAGAAGTTTAAGGCTGAGGCTTGGATTTTTCAGTAGTACTAAAAGAGGCTGTATCAGAGGTTTGTGCTGCCCGTGGGTTCTCATCAGCACAGGCACGGACAGAGACCGGGTAGAGCAGCAAACAGACTTTTATTGGCGAGTGTTCACACATACTGCATAAACTAAAACCCTGTGTGCTCCACTGGAGCTTGCCTGGCATGGCGAGGCACAATCAACTCCAAGCAAAGCTAAAGGAATATCTTCTCCTAAGTTTGGACAAAAGCCCACCATCAGCTATGAGTCTCAGCATGTGTGTCATCTGGTTTCAGCATGCTACTGCATAAAAGGAGAGGTTGATTAGCCAGCTTGCAACAGGTGAGTCAGTCACCTGGCACTGCTCCCGTACCATTCTGCCCAACCTGTTCTCCTGCAGCTGAGCTAAAAACCACAGGCCATTACCACAAGGATAAAATCAATCAAATACTCAGTAAATACACTTCCTGTTAACATTAAAATGAGTCCCTCTGTTTTTTAAAGTCCAACCTAATCTTGCACTTTCATGTATTTGATATGCATAAAATTGCTTATCCAACTTTTAAGTCTCAGAGTAGCTTAAAAAACATATTTGATAAGAGTTTAAATATATTAGATTATTTTATCTAGAGACAAACATGGGGAAAAAGTAAAGAGGTACCCGCAAACGACAAAGTTACATTTAATTTTTAAATGTATCAAGTTAAACGTTTCAGAGCTCTGATGTGCACCCACACTTTAGAAACACATGTAAATAGCAGCACTGTGAGCACAGTCAGCACGGAAATAACTGACGTGAATTGAAATGTTTATTTTAAATTTAATTTAATTTTCTGCACCATTAATATTTTTTCTTATTTGCAACAGTGTTGGATTTTACTTTATGGTTATTTTTTATATTCTTTACACCTTCTCGCCATTTTATCGTCATCATTATCTGATAACATCTCTGACTGGAGCAGGCAGCACTCATAAAGATCATTTTGTGTGCCCGAACAGTCGCCTGACCTGAAAAACATCCGTTTTTATGTGAGCGTGCACAGAGCCTGAAGCAGAATGGCCTGTGTTGAACTTCATTCGTTGTATACCACTCATCGCTTGCCAATCTAAAGACAAAGTGTGGATAACAACGGTACAAATGTATTCCTATAGAAGAGCAGTTCAAGTTTAGTGTTTAGTAGACCCACACAAGTTCTCCTCCACGGCTGAAAACACAACATCTTTTTAATGACTGTAATACTGTGTGTGCCAAGTTTATTTCCTATCCTGTAAGCAGCACAAACTCCTAATTTTCACAACTGTAGTTGTATGGTAAATTTTGTAACACAACTTAAATAGTCACCAAGTGAACAGCCAAGTAAAAATGGTCACAGACGTTATATTTGATTTTGTGCGCTGTATTTAAGAAACAAAGCAAAGATCCGCTGCCTTGTAAAATGTAGCTTATGAGATGATTTGTCAGTTATTTCATCTTTTATTAACCACCTCTGTCATCATGTTCAATTGTGTTTGTATTCAAAGTCAGGAATGTTGTGTTGAACACTTCAAGACCTGGGATCTTGTTAATTCCTCTTTCAGTCTTTGAACTGAGTGTCTTTTTTTAATCAATAGTACTGCACAACTGTGCGTGAGTGTGTGTATGTGTTTATGTGGTCTGTGTAATTGTCAGGGTGGGGAGCAAAGCACCAGCTGTGGAATGCATAGTTTATCTCTAAACACTTACATAACCCTTTAAATGCCTATGTGCTCAGATGGACACCCGTACATCTCTGCACAACTATCTTTGCGATCACCTCGTTGGCCCTGTACTTCTCTAACATTTGTCATATTGACATACTGGCCTGGCCCAAATATCCTCACCTTCAATTGTCTCATTCAAAAGTTCTCCACTAAAACTGGTCCTCATGAAAATGGAAATACAACTATGCACACAAACTCTTCTGGACACTCCCATCCCACTGGGTCTTATATTGCGGGTTTTTTTGCTGCTCCGGCAGAATGTGTTCCCGCCCAGCCAAGAAAGCACTAAGTGTGAAAAACACTAAATGGACACACACATCAGCATACACTCAACTCAATTTAACACAAGGCACACAAACTGTCCTAAGCAAATTTCTCTTTTTCACACCAATCCTGAAGGCAGTTGCAGTGTTTGGGACTGTTATGTAATCCCCCCCCCAGCCTCTTTTACACAATTGAATCTGTCCTCCAACCCCTGTTTTATGAATTCACTCTTAAAAACTGCAATAAAAATTTCTGAGAGCAAAGTTTTCAAAGGAGCTTGCAAAGAAAAGCGTCTGGACTTCTTTAAGTTACTTGAAGACGTTTCACCTCTCATCCGAGAAGCTTCTTCAGTTCTAAGGTCAAATGGTGGAGAGTCCCAGATATAAACCTAGTGGGAGTATCCCCCCACAGAGGGACAAAAGGACCCCCTGATGATCCTCTAATCGCCTGAGCCAAGGTGTGAAACTGGGTGTGGGTCCCAATCAGCCAGAGTTTCGGGTGTAAGTAACTTAAAGAAGTCCAGACGCTTTTCTTTGCAAGCTCCTTTGACTACGATGACCTGGATGACTGAGAACCTTCACAGACTGAGAGCAAAGTTTGTTTTGAAAATGTAATATTCTTTAGGGCTGTTCGATATAACCATATATATCGGATGACGACATAAAAACGTCAATCGTTTCATTTTACGCTATCGTTTGTTTCGTGGTGTCGCAAAATAAACTGTTTACGGCAATATTTTTTCATCGTTTTGATGGTCACTGTAGTGGCTATATTAATTTCTTAAAGTTCTCTCTTTCTCTTAAATTTAATATAACCACACTACAGACAGACAAGCGTTTGTTTTTATGCGTTGTTAGCAACGACAGTAAAACCACCGCGTGTCCGCTTGTTCCACATAAACCTTTCACAATAAAGCTCAAGATCCTGTTGAGACTTTTCAAAATAAACTGAACCACGTGAAAGATGCAGATTATTTACGGATGAGAAGCAAAAAAGAGCCGTCAGGTGCTAAAAAATAAACCTTAGACTCAAACGTTAGAACAGGCTTTTCCCCGCAGCACGCTGTGTAATAAATACTCACAAAGAAAACGGCGGCCGTTACAACTTATGTCTAAAAATGTATAGTTTCATGCATCAGTTAAAACACTGACTCCAGGTACGCGACGCCCAGCTGGAAACACTTCACGCAAGTCGAGCTGCCCGAGATTCACAGAATTTACAGAAAATGTTACATTTTTGTGATTTATATCGTTATCGGACAATAGATGTCTTAATATCGGGATATGAGATTTTGGTCATATCGCACAGCCCTAATACTCTTACTTATTAGACTAAAAAAAAAAAAGGCAAAACAAAACAAAGAAACCTAAGAGACATGACGGGACACTGTTGTCTGACCAGCAGGGCAAAGACAATTGTGTTTTAGACACAACTGTAATGCATGACACTAATACCTTATCTGCTACAATAAGGTTGCTCCACGACATGTCAATTGTTATCAACAGAATGACCAACAACAGGCCAAAGCAACCTAGTTACTCCCTGTCCTTACCTTTGAGGTGTTTTGACATTCCCAGTGGTAGTGGAGTAGTGATTGTCTGCTTTGGTCCATGTTGGGGTCATACGACTTTTCTGCACTGAGCTGCAGGTCTTGTGTTCTTGACCACACCCTGTAGGTGCCTCCTTCTATAATCGGCACCAGCCTAAAAAGAAAAAGGGTTCAAATTAAGCAAGAAATTCCTTGCAATCTCTTATGCAGAACTGAACTGATTCTGCATTTCATTGACACAGTAAAGTTAGAGCTATGTTTCTACAATTAATGCATATAAAAATACTTAAGTAGAGAAATGTGGAATAAGAAACTAATAAGAAAACCTCAACAGTACGTTGTGCGGAACTACATGTAAAGCAAGTACTGTACTTTTTTCTACTGTAAGTTTTTCTTTCGCAGTTTAGGTTTACATTTCTGCACTGTTAGCTTACTTCTTCTTAGTCACACGTTTTCCTGCTGTTCTCATTTCTTTGTCACTTCCTGTGATGTTTAAGTCACATCTTAAAATTACAATATCAGTACTCTTGTGAAATAGTCAATATCCTCTGCTCTCCAAGCCTCTAGTCCCTGTTCTTTAAAGTCCTTTTTTATTATTATATCACTTTACCATCCATCTCTCACCTTTCTGTTCTTAACCTCCTCTGGGATGTGCAAATTATTTCATTTAAATATCAGCTTAGTCTGTTCTACCATCAACAGCATCTAAACTCCTTTATACCAGCCACTATCCCCAACCTATCTCCAACACAGTGAATAGATCCCCATATTTGATTTAGAAGACAGAAGAACGAAAGAAGAAAATGGGAAATTTAAGAGGGTAAAAAAAAAAAAAAAACCCCTCCAAAAACATTCTTTATTTTATGTTCAGGGACCATATCGCTGCACTTTTCAAGGATAAATTGGAAAGAAATTCACATATTTGAACATGTAGGATCAATAACGCATTAGAGACAACGTGAGCAGAACACCAACAGCACCTCTCTCCAATCATGCTGTGAAGGGAGGAAACAGACTAGTTTTCAGTGAATGTCACAAAGACATTCAAGGAAATATTAATGGAGTCATTTCCTTAAATTTGGTTATTAAATTTGATTTGAGATAGACTGTTGTTGTAATTATTTATTCTTGGACTCTACCAGAGTAGCTTTGCACGATTCACAGTTCAAAACAACAGATTTGCACAGCAGGTACATGGGGCAACTGTGCTAACAGCCAGAGCTGTCTCACAGAGACAGAATCTATTATAATAATATGTTTGGAAAACATGTTACATGCTGAAAGGTAAATAATGAAAAAAGGATCGACATCACAGAAAAAACTTATATGAATGCTTGGTTACTATTTTTTCTACTGACCTAGTGGAGACGATGCTTAAATGCAGACAGGCAGCCTTCCTCAGAGGCACACCTTCATACGACAGAGAAAACACTAATGTGTAGTTCCCTGCTGCCAAAGCCATCTTAGGCAACGACAGCTGCAGCCGCCGCATGTCCACCTCCACCGGCAGACGAATCGTAGCTCCGGGGGTCACTGATTGGTCCTTCATGATTTCACTATCGCAAGAGGATCCTGAGAATATCTGCCAGAGGTACTGAGCTCCGTAGCGTATGCAGCCTTTCAGATCCACATTGGCCTCTACCAAAGCAGGTTGGGAGCGCCAGATGGACAAGCGTGGAGCTTGAACCACATGGACTTCTGGTTCCTCACACTCTAACACACTGATGTTTACTTCCACCTGCGCCAACACCCAGCTTACCATGTTACTGCAGTTTACCTACCAAGGAACAGAAACAATCTCATAAAATCACAGTACTTAGAAGATAGGTTTATTTCTTTAAAAAAATAAATGCTCTAACAGATACAGATAGAACGGAATTCAAAGAAACATACTTGCACCAGATAGTGTCCTTTGTGTCTGTACTCATATCCCACAGTTGTGGTGTTTGTGCGAACGGGAGCAGAGCCATGGCCAAAGTGCCACAAGCACACCACAGGATTAGATACGGGGAGGATGTAGGCTCTAAATTTCACCGTCTTATTAATGAGAGTATTCCTTGGCACAGCATTCAGATCTGCAGACTTCAGCACATTCTGTACCAATATCCACTTGGTGACTTCCTGACCTTGCAGATTGTTGAAAACCTTCAGGTGAATGGTCAAATTACCTGGTTCTTCTGGAGTGTAGTGTGCCTGGAATGATGTGATTCAGTGAGATACAGCAAACCACTGCCTGTTATACTGTGATATTTATGTCGATATTATGAAATTTTTAATATGCAACCAAGTTTACCTCTTTGCCGATATGTGATGACTTGTGATGGTGCAGATCAAAAGTCCACAGATAACTAACAGAACTGCCTGCCAATATTTTGGCCACAAACATTTTATTTTCACCAACTGCGATTGCATCTGAGATTCCTTCAATGGAGAGCCCATGTACCAGCTCCATCACCTCAACATGGAGATTGATTCTCTTAGAACTGACCTGGACATAGAGACAAGGCAAACAAATATGGGAATTGTGCCAATTTGATTAACATATTTAATAAATAATTAATGCTGTCAGCGTTAATCTCGTTAAAATGACGTTAACGCCATAACTGCATTAACGCGGCAAATCTCCGTTAGCGAGTTAGTGCGGATCGCCCCGTGCGTGGGGCTGCACGGCGTCAACGCGTTAGCATGGTTAGCTCGTTAACGCGTTAGCGCAGTGCAGCCCCATGCACAGGGCCATCCGTGATAAATGGCTAAAGGAGATTTGCCCGTTAACGCGGTTATGGCATTAACGTCATTTTAACGAGATGAACGCTGACAGCACTATAAATAATTTATTCTTATTTCTGCATGAAATCAATACATGGTATTAGTTTTAACATAATGCTGGTATAATATATGTTTCTACAGTCCAGTTAGCATAACTCATTTTGATTATTCTACTTTGCCCCTTATAGTGCAGCGCAAAACATTCAAAAACTCCCTGATAAACATGAAAAAACAGAAAAATGCTGTCACTGACTCTATAAAGGGCACTATGTTGAAAACTTATATGATATACTTCCTAGATGAACACATTTGGGACATTAAAAAAGGTGATGATGGGGACTGAATTTCAAGTGACAGTATTTTATTTAGTATCTGTTTAAATATATGTTTTATCTCATATCTTGAGTAAAACTGACTTGTTCTTACAATGTACATTATCTAACTTTTTCCTTTACGTTACCTGGTTGTGAGCAGTGAGATTGGCATTGTATGTTCCCACCCTGCTGAATACGTGGCTGTAGTTCTGATTAGGCTTAGCGTAAACTGTTGCATCGCCGCTGATGCTGAGAATCAGTTCAACGTCCGAACCTGCTGCCATGGAAATAATGAAGTCCACCTTTTCATTCACTGCTACAAACTTCTTACTTGCCTTAAAGTCCAACTTATCAATCCTTTCCTGAACAAAGAATTCCTTTGAAAACACTTGCGAGCTGACACCATTGGTGGCATTCAAAGTAACAGTGGCTATCTTTGGCTCCTGAAAAATTACAGATGTTTTCTTTCCCGTTTCTGTTTTTCCATCCAGCAGCCATGTCCATGTCACATTGGTTCCTGTCACTACCTTCCCCTGTAGAAAGATGCTGACACCCGTTGCTATGTAACTGTCCTGAGTCCCATTAGTGACTGAGAAGATTAGGCCAGAAATTACTTCCTGGACACTGACACGCTTTGACACAGTCTTTGAGCTAACTTCATTAAAGACCTCAACAGTTACTTGTTTTTCCCCAATAGTGTTGAAGGTGTGGGTCTTCCCGGGCATATTCCACTGCAGAGCATGCCCATCTACAGACCAACGATACTGTAGGTCTGAGCCTTCTGTAGTCAGTACTGTGAGATTTACTGAAACATTGACTGCCACTGGGTTTTTGCTGATCTGAAGGTGCACATCTCCGGCTGGTTCTAGAAAGCGGATGGTTCTGTTGATAGAGAGCTGGCCCAGAAGGTTGGCTGCCCAGAGTAAGATGATACAAGGACCAGGCTTGGGAAAATTCAGTTGAACTGTTTTCCCAGTTTTGTTGAATGAGCTGTCAGGATCTAGCTCTCTGATGATGTTCCAAGTAAAGGTCATGTTGGTGCCCTCCTTTAATCCAGCTTGAAGTTTGAGACCTCGGTTTGTAGGGAAGCAACAACCATCCAATCTGGTGCCTCCCTCTCTGCCAGTCTCCTCTGCCAAAATCTGCAGCCCCTCCAACTCACGTTGGACAAACAGGAAGATATTTGCTTGTGCTGTTCCTACATCATTCTCTGCCGTCACAATGATGTTGAAAGTCCCAACTGAACGAAAGGTGTAATACATCTTGTAGGTCCCTGGGATTGAGGTACAGTGGTCACACAGTATCCAAGAGTACCGCGCATTTAACCGATCGCCCTCTGCCATTTGGGCTTCAAAGGTGACTGACTCGTTGAGAGGGACTTTTACCAAGCTCGCATTGACTCTCAACCCACTGATTGGTGCAATCACAATAACTGTTAAAGTAGTATCATTCTGACTAACTGTGTTGGCTGCTTTCAACGTGATATTGTATTTTCCAGAGATGTTGTAGGTATGAAGGACATTCTGTCCTGTAAGCTGATTTCCATCTCCAAAGTTCCAGGTGTAAGTGACATTGGAGGCCAATGAAGAACTGATAAAAGTGTATGGTGCTCCAAGTGTCAAATTATTATACTTTGTGCCATTATGCTGAATGACAATTGGTCCAATGGGCATCAGAACCTCAATGACAGCACTAGCATTACTGCTGGAGATGTTATTGAAAACATTTACCATCACCATGTAGAGACCTGGGTTCTTAAATGCTGTCACCATACTCCCTGAACCATGAATGAGCACAGGGTCTTCCTCTTTACCAAAGTCCCACTGATAACTGTAGTTAAATTGAGGTTCAGCTCTAACCCAGAATTGTATTTCTTCTCCCACAGCATAATGGGATTTCTCAGGGGTAAGGCTGATGTTGGTCAAAGCTGGCTGCACACACACCCAGGTGAAGAAATTGGCCTTGGTGGTCTTGTTCAAACCAGTGGAAAGGAGCAAGGAAAGGTGGTAATTCCCACTTGCCAAATAAGTGTGAGAGACTCTGGGGTTGCCACGGTGTGTCTCGTTGGGACTTCCGTCTCCAAAGCTCCATTCGTAAAGGTGAGATGATGCGTTACCAGACACCCAGGCTTGAAAGTTGACAGTGGTCTGCTCTCGGACACATCCGGAAGGCTCCATTCTTATAACTTGGAAGACAAACACCTGAACTGGAAGGATTGTCCATCCAGAGCTTACAGCATTCATAGCAGTCACATTTACTGTATAGTTACCATCTTTCGTATAGGTATGTGACACGTTAGGCTCAGATTGAGTATAAATTTTTCCATCACCCATTGCGAATGTCCATGTGATGTTGTTACCCGAACGAAGGTGTGCCCACACCTTTGTAGGACTGTGAAGCTCTGTGGGAGAAGTGCTTTTAGCTGTTAGATCTTCAATCTCCTTATACACAAACATCTCAGCACAGGCACTATTAGAGCTGATGGTGTTGTTTACTGAAACACAAACAGTGAAGTTGCCCGACTCTGTAAAGGTGTGCGGCACACGGCGACCTATTTGAGTGACAGAGCCATCTCCAAAGTGCCACTCATAGTGAATTCCATACGGTGTGGGCAAAGGGTGAGCCTCAAAAAAAGCTGATTTGCCAGCGAGGAGAAGTGCTGGCTCCGTCTGTATATTGACATGAGTGAGGATGCTGTAGACGCTCATGTTGATGCTCTTAGTGATGTTCTCGTAACGATTGGAAACTGATACCAGTGCGGTGTATATTCCTGAAAAAAAAAGAGGTGGGAATGGGAAAATCATGAAAAAAGAAGATATTTTCTGTACATGTTTGGATCATAAAGTTCTGTGACTCTGTCCACAAACAAATAAAAACATGCATGATTTAAATTTAGCTTAAATTTAACTTCTGGACCTCTTCCAGCTCTTCAGTTATATTTTTGGATTTTGCTCCACTGAGCTGGCTCAGAGGTCCCAATCTGACCTCTTGCATTTAGGTCTGAAATTTCACCATGCACCTAAAATTTGCCAGTCAGTCTGATAACTTTGGTGTAAAACAGATTGGACTTTGATGTCCAGTCTTCAGTGGAAGAACTAGCAGTGTAACGGTCCAGGCGCACAATCAAGAACATGCTTCTTTTGATGTATTCAAAACAGCTGTGAAATGTCCAATATGCATAAGGAGACAGCCCTGAAGGGGAGAGAGGCTTCAACTTATTCAACCTGATTATCATAACTTGTAAGCTATTATCTACTTTCAGGCTTAAAAAAACAAAACACACAAAAATAGGCTTTTTTATTTCAAAGCTGTTATTGTTACCTGGCTGAGAGTAATTATAGGTAATATTGTTGCTTAGGAGGACTTGATTAGGTGAGTCTTGACAAAAGAGGGAGGAAGAGTAGGGAGGCTTGTATTCAAATTCTTTATATCCTCCATCACCAAAAGACCATCTGCAACATGATACAATGCAAAAACATTATCAGAAATCTACAAATAAAAAAAAGCAACATTCTTTATGTCGTTTACGGTACCAACAAAGTGAATGTGTAAACAAGGTTATAAAGACATAACACGAGTACTACCAATACATGCACACAAACACAGGCGCACTAACTGGAGAGATGGAAAGTGGGAATCTTTTCTGACGATGCAATAAAGGGTTTGGATGAGGCGAAGTGGAAACTGGAACTGAGGAAGCCTCTTAGAACCAAAAATGGTGAGAGTGCAGAGAAACTAAGTGAGAGAGTACTCCAAAGTTGGTGGGATACAAAGAGTGGAAGAAAAAAAATGAAGAAAAAAAAAAGTAGAGGGGAAACAGCCGCACAGAGGGGAAAATTCTTGTCAGCAATCTTCCCTAACCGCACAGTTATAAATCCAAGGCTTCTCTTTGACTTGACTGCTGCAGTGCTATTATGGCACACAAGAAGAGAAAAACAGAAAAGAAGAGCAAAGCATAAGAGAAATAGAGAAAACAAACAAACAGTTTTTCACTCAGCCTTAAAAATATAATAAAAGTAATAGAGATAGAAATGGGCAGTTTTGGGATCACTGTACTTAACGCTGTCCATCTATCCACCCTGGTGTTCATACCGGAAAGTGGCAGAAACTGACATATCCATGACCACCGAGGCAGTAAGAGTCTGAGTGGAGCCCTGGGGGACCACATTTGGCACTCCCCTGACTGTGAGGTTGACCATGGGCTGGAGCCGGTCTACGGTTACGTTGAAATGGTCTGTGAGCGTGCTGACATGGTTCATGGCTGTCACCTGGGAAGATAGCGCATAGTCAGTATGACATTAGGCTTGTGTCACATCTGCATAATAAGCTGTTACAACGACAACCGCTATGTTATTCTGATAACCAATCACACAGTTCATTTCTCAGTTTAAAATTCATTTCCCAGACATTTATTGGCTCCATATTCGAAAAGATGACTGTCTTCGTTCTCTGTAGCTATTTTCACACATTCACTGCAACACACTACACCTCTGAATTTTTCTAGACCTTAATGACAAAGGTGCATGAGCGAACACAGCCTATCTGATGCAAGTGGTATCAAAAACAGATGTTTTACATATTAATTTATTTTTTAAAAATTGTCATAATGTGTCCATATGTAAGCCCAGGTGTGACAACAGTTTGACTTAATAGATGAGACAGAAACTCACTGTAAGTTTGTAGATAGCAGCATTCTGGTAGATGACATTGAGGACAGTGTTATAATAAGTGAAGTAGGGCTTGTCATCCACTGTCCATTTAAATGTGGGGTTAGAGCCTTCAAGCACTGACGCTGTGTAGCTCTACAATAGACACAGAGCATAATGCAGGGTATAAACACGAATTATGATCTCTTCATAAAACTGTCATTCAAATAAGCCTATAAGCAAAATAACTCACCACAACCGACTCCATCAGTACCCTGCGTGCAGGATGTGGCTGCACCACCAATCCTCTCAGTGGCTTTTCCAGGTGAACAATCACTTTCAGGCTGGCCTCTATTACATTATTGTGGGCTTCCAGCTCCACCTTCACTGGATCCTTGTGTTCCTCCATTTTCAGACTAAGATCCAGCACTGCAAACTGGCTGGGCTCTGCAACCACACCACCAGATCCTGGGTTTGCCCCCAGCTGACAGAGTGCTGGATTGGACAAAAAATCCAGGGGACATTCAGACTTGAAAGTGGCACTATGATTACTGCCATGCCAAGATACCGTTGTTGGGTCGCGAGACCGCACACGGAGTAGAAGCCGGGTGTCATTGGACTGAATGTAGAGGGTGCCATTCTGCACAGGGGGATGGAGGATTGTCAGGCCCAGTGGAGCCACCACCCGCAATGGGCACGATGCAGAGACTGAGTACGACGGTTCAACAGAAGTCACCTGAAATGTAAATGCATTTTATTTAAATTATTACTATTAAATACAAACCACTCTAATAAATGTGCTAAAAGATAACAGCCAAAAACTTCCTTAAATGTTTAAAACCTAAGTATCTTGCAACATTGGTGTTATAGGAAAAAAAATACTAATTCTAACACTTCAAACTCCTCACTACAGGTTCCATCTTCTTTAGTGGCCTCCACCTGCATGTAGAAATCTTTCACATGCATGCTGTGTTGATGGCTTACCAGCAGGCTGTAGTTTCCAGGTTGAGGAAGCCCAGCAGACAGCTGCGATCCCTGCAGCTGAGTCGTACTCTGTTCCATATAGAGCACTCTGACAGGGCAAACCACTTCCTCCAGCCAGCCTGCTTCTCCAGTCTTCACCAGTGTCTCTATGTCGAGCTCCGGGTCAGGCAGAAGGTCAGGGTCATGGTCAGGTGAACTGTCTGCTGGGAGTCTGGTGTTATTGATCCAGAACCACTCCGATCGTTTAAGACCTAAAACAGGTTGTCGCCATGGTGACTGTGGGGAAGACTGGCAGTGAAGCAGGGAGGATGGACCGGCATCATGCTGCAGAGCGATCACATCACCACGTGAAACCAAAATGTCCTCCAATTGGTCTTTTAACTGTGAGAAACAGGGACCAGAAAGGTTTAAGTTAAAGGCAGATACCAATTTGTCTTTAAATACGTGTCTTTACTGAACACAGTTTTTAGTAGTGACCTAACAGGCATTGCACAACAGCAGCAATCATTTAACTGTTTATCTATTTTGATTGTATACATCCTCAAATTAAGTCACTGATATTAGAAGCAAAAGCGAATCCTCTCACCAGCACATGTAAAGCTGATCCTGCTGGCAGAGTGAAAACCACCTCGTCCTGTAGGATGTATCGGGGCCTAAATGTCCCAGCTGTCAGGTGCTGAACAAGGGTGCAGTTAGGACAGGAAGATGGTGGGCAGGGATTAGAGAGGGGCAGGCACCGACCCTGGAAGGGACACCACTGCTGTAGTCGGGGGCAAGAGGATGGATCGCTGCTCTTGGTGTCAGTTGAGACACAAAGAGCTACCGGGGCACATGCTGGGCCTCCACAGCCTAAGACAAGAAGCTTTGTGTTATTTCTTAAAAATGAAATTTGTACATGCAGCAGTGTTGTTCAACTTCATTGCTATTGAATATGCAGATGGGTAGTTACATAACAATAATGATTTTTCATTAGCTGCTCATATAAGTATGAAGGTGCAAAAATGTAGATTAAAGGAAAGAATTACTGAATGAGAGATACTAAATCAAACAAGAAAATCTCGTTAAAGCAAGTCAAAAATTGTGCACTTGTGGAACAGGAAAGTGAAAGATGTGTGTGCATGTACGTCTGGGGTAGACTAAATTTGCCATCAGTGTGATTAATACCAAACTACATTATCCTATTATCTCCTCCATCTTGTTCCCTGCCTCACAGGCTTGAAATCAAAGACAGGAAGCGCTCAGAACTGAGATGACCTTGTTTGTTTGATTTCCTTCCTTTCATGTTTTACTATACTTTCTGTCTCCATGAAAATTTTATTTTCACATTCACCTACCTAACAATTTAAGACAAGCCTGGTCAGTGTGTCTGACTAGAGGTGTGGGATCAGGTGGCTTATATGTTTCTTAACACCTGGCGAGTGTATATTAGTGAGTTTCTGTGTGTGTGTGTGACTCACTGGGGAGCAGCAGGTGTGTGCCGTGATAATGACAGTGAGGTCTGTATATCTGAAATCGGACGTTGACTTGTGAGCTGAGGTTCTGAGTGACAAATTCCAGGGAGGACAGACGACCTGCCTGAACAAAGCTCAGTGCAGGGAACAACAGCATCTGAGAAATAAAGCAGAAGCAGCTTAATGAAATAGACTCTGGAATGAGTCTGACGCATAAAAAAAAGAAAGATATTAAGCTGAGATATCTCCTTACCTCAATGACACCGCTGGGAGGTTGTGAAACAGAGTGGAGTGAGGGTGAAGCACTGTGGAAAGGATTATGGGAAGGAAACACAGCCATGCCAACCATGTAGATCCCGGCATCTGGAACACGGACTGGAGAGGCAGAAGAAGGATGCATTCAAGGTGACAAAAAAGCACAGAGGATAGAGGAAGTAACAGATTTCAACAGGCAATTTTTTTGAGATTTCCAGGTACTTTGCTTACTTAAAAAATAAAAAAAATAAAATAATAATAATAATAATAATAATAATTCACCATAGTGTATGTCTGTATGTTTGCTTGCATGTTCTCCATCTCCTGTGCATAATGCAGGGGTCTGGTAGTTTACGGGAAAAAAAACCCCTCTAAAAACCTTGAAGATTGGCATACCAAGCAAACATGTCCATGTGTGCCCATAGTGGGTAGCTGTGGGTGAACTTGGACCTGTGCGGGCAGGGCAAACCCATACTTATCCCATGTGGGCCCCAAGTGGATGTGCCCACACAGGGCCCACAACAGTTTTGCCGCTTGGGGCTCCTATGTGGAACTAGGGGCCCACTGCACTTTCTCCCTTTGGGCCTCCAAGAGGGAAGCCCACTGCGTTCTGCCCATAGAACAGCTAGGTGGGCCCCTGGGGTTACTATGGGCAACCAAACACCAAGTAAATTATTTGACAAAATTTGAGGGAGCATTTTTTTGAGTTGGTAGCTCCACACTTTGGTGGTTTACACATTTGCATACCAAGTAAACGTGTAAACCAGCATTGAAGGAGATACATATCTCTTTTGTGGTTGTGTCAGGAAAACAATACAATGAATATCTTGCAAATCAAATGTGTGGCATTGCTCTGGTAACCAATTCTTAAACACCTTGTGAATAAGCAACATTTTTGATCGACAGTATGCTCCAACCTCCATATCAGTTAGAGGCAGTAATGCACCATAGGGCACATATGGGCATTGGTGCGCAGCCCACTGTGGGCCCACATGGACCCCTAAAAAACAAGCTGTCTGGGTGGTTAGGTAGGTAGGAGGGAGTCGGGTATTAAATGCTCTTCACTTTCTATAAGTGACACATGAGTTTGGTGCCCAGACACAAATGGTAACTTTATTCTACTGAGGTAATAAATCATTTAAATAGGAGATGTCTGGCTAAGCTTAATTTGCATACAATTCTAGGCGCAGTGGGTAAAATTGCATTAAATCTGTTCCTCAGTTTTCATTTCATTTCTCTAATCTAGTTATGTGAACTGCTTTATATTTGGATTATGAGACAGAATGTCAGTGAGCTTACCTTCGGCAGTGTACTGGCACATATACGGCCGCTTGGCATTGCATTGGTATGGACTGGTCTGACCGCGTGCTTCAAGGAAGACGCACACATTGCCACGAGAGCTCGTCGAGCGAGGATGAAATATCTCCTCTCCCTCCTGCATCTCTGATCCGTTCACCCAGTGCAGCTTGCCAGGGGTGTCTATATCACTCAGGCCCAGCCACACACCTCGCTCCCTGGTGCAGAAACAAATAGATAATGCACAGATTAACACTGAATGATTGACATTTAGCTACGTGACTTGAACCTCGCACCATCTTTTCAGAATGCACACAGGAAGACACATAACAAAGGTGAGAAAAAATGAAATGCAGGAAAAAACAGAAAAGTTGTAAAAACATTCAGAAGTAAATGAGTTTGACTGTTAATAATTGAGAATGAAGTCTGCCAATTGTGCTCTCAATAATAAATGTTTGCAGGGCACAGAGACTGAAAAGTGGTTTTGATTGAACCCTGGTGGGATAATACAGAGATACTATGTTAGATAAATTGGATTTTGGCTCAATGTGTCCATTAATGGACCTCGCCGCTCCCCACTTTGATTTTCCTTCCTCCTACGCACAGTTAACTGAAAACAAAATGGCCTTCCCTCTAAAAGAAAAGTCAGCGTGATACTCACCGTGATCTAAGGACAGGGGGAAACAAATCAAACATTTTAGACATTTTGTTTGAAGCAGGTTTAAGCCATTTTCTGACATTTTCCAAAAATCACCTGGATAAAAGCAATTTCCTTTTCTTTCCTTTTCTTTTTTTCTCCCACTTTTTGGGATTTTTCAAAACACCTTTGATAATGACATCAGAACGAGTGACCAGCGGTTACACAAAGGCAGAAAAAGAACAAGAAAACGTCTTTGTCGCACAAAACAAAGACAGATTCTAAAAAAAGAAAGAAAAAAAGTTCCTTATATAAGAGAGGGGTGGAGGAACACATGAGCAGAAGAGGATGGCGGGGATAAGCTCCATCTGCAGCAAGTTTTTTTTCTTCTCATCCCCTTTGGTATACGAGTCCTACACTCAAATTAGCACACAAATGTACACACACAAAAACCCAGATTCCTACGGCGTTAACGTTACAATGCAGCTGTGCTTTTACAGATGTGTTTTTGTGACCTTCTTACACTTAAACACAAAACACCGAAAGCCGTCTGACCAGTGCGAGAGCAGAATACTTTTACAAAACCAAAGCAAAGCCAAATCCAGAGCTTTGTTCATATACATGTACAAACGTACATGCAGCAAAAAAGTGTATCCTATCAATGTGAATGAGACAAAAACACATAAGACAGGGGTCACATTCAGTCAAATAAGGATAAGTTCACACACACACACAAACACAAACACACACACACACACACACAGAGGAGGGGAGAAAAAAGACAAACACATTTTGCATGCACCCTTTTCCAAACCATGTAATTCTGTGAGTGTCAGTGATCGAACATTTAACATCTGTTTTCAGTATTTTTGTCTGTTTTGATACTTTTTGGCTGTCGTTTCAGCAAACAGACTGGAACATAGCTTTGTTTGAGTTTGTCACTAAAATAGGGAAGACGAAATGTGTGAGCTGGCGGTCCCTCCAGTGACACGATTTAGATACTTGCTTAGAAATAAGACCCGTTTACACCTTTAACACATCCCTTTTTCCTTCCCATTCCTGTGATGTGTTCGTGGTGCAGACATGAAGTTTCAGTCGCTGAACTTAAGCTGGCTACAGAAGAGGGGCAAGCAAAGATTTAGTATTGTTTTTTAAAATTGAAGCTTTAATTTAAAATGGAGCTTTTCAAACAGCTCAACAATTTATTGCAGTCTGTCACAAAACTCTGTGAGCTAAATGCACATTTCCCAGGGTGGGAAAATTAGTAAGGTCTGAGACTGATAGATGGAGAGAGATGTGTGAAAGAGAAGGAAAGGAAGGTGGAAGAAGAGGAGATTATCTTCAACAGTAAGGACTGCTCAGAGAGTGACATTTTATAGACTGAGCTGAAGATGAGAGGTGAAACGTCTTCAAAAAACCTAAAGAAGTCCAGTTGCTTTTCTTTCCAAGCTCCTTAGATTACCATTCCTGGATGAATGACAACCTACCGGTACACAGATATTTTATAGACTGGAAAGTTAAATCTTAAATGTAATATCCTCATTTATTTTAAGGTCTTTAAATCAGATAGTGCTGATGTTCTGATAAATAATGTTTCTGTGAAACATCTAAAAACAAATTTAAGTATACTGTAAATTCTACCTTTTATAATAGCTATAGTGTCTATAGTCTACTTTTATCTTCACGTGTATTCAGTTAGCTAAATCCACAAAGAGCAGTGAGTATTGGAGTAGCTGCACAGGTCAGCTGATCCACAGTCCCTACAGGAAGAAAAATTTATTGCTGCTCACAAAACAAATTCTTATGTGACCAGGCTGTACTGCTACACCTGCTCTTAGGGTTCCCTTGGTAACAATGCACAGATACATTAGTTCTTGAGGAAAAAGATTAACTGAAATTATTTTCCTGTTTCAGTTTGTGAAACTTGCAGAAAGAGTAAACACTCACTGTGTGACTTTGGTTGCCAGCAGGTTACGCAGCTTGTCACTCCTGACTATTGCCAGATCCCCACCGCGGTTCAAACACTGTTTTCGAGCATCAGTCCAGCTCAGCTCTCCTGGAAGGATCTGGAAACAGCTTGAGGACTCGTGATCGTGCGTCGCATCTACTGGACAGAAAGGAGAGGCTGGAAGGGAACAGAAACATGAATGTTGTTTAACAAATACTCTGAAGGTATTCTTTCTAGAAAAAAAAAAGTGCAGCTACTATTTCATAATTAAAAAAAAAAAAAACAACTTAAAACATGCTGAAGTACAAAATAACAGTAAAGTTAGTAAGTTGCATATGATTGCAAATCAGTGTGATCAAATAATAATTCTCATTAGGAATGTGTTTATTTATTTTATTTTTTACTGGCCTCAAATATTTGTCGTAGAACATGCAGAATATGTCTCTCAGTCAAAGTCTTCGTTATTTACGATATAAAAAGAGCTACAAAAATCTGTAAAAAAATTTGTTTAGAGACTTCACAGTGAAAAAAAACAACCTGAAGAGTTTCTAAAAGCCTCAGACAAACAGGCAAAAAATGTAGACACAAGAGATGTTGATATATGGGTGCAAAGTAAAGCACGAGGGGAAAGACAGATGAAAGACGCGGGGCCTGACTCACATCTCTAATGTGCAAACACAAACACTCCTTGGCTGAGACAGTAGAAAAAGGAGTACTGGCATTTCTTTCCTATCATGATGAATTTGTCCTTCAGTAAATCACATTAGTTTCATAGACTCTTTGGCACTTTGTAAAAATTCTTTCTCATAATATCTCAAAGAAACAAACCAGTGAAATGAGCAAATAACAGTTAAATATTACATTGTGAGAAATCGTAAGGGAGTGTCTTAGAAGAAGAGAACGAGTATAACAAAGGTGGAAAATGGAGGAGAGGGACAGTACTGTGCAAAAGTCCTCCGTTACCGTGCTTTTCTTTATAATTTGCTAGGAAATGGGAGATAGGTGCAGCAATTTATTGAAGCGGGTTCCTTTTTATGTTTTTCTATCCAGGTGTACGATTACTGAATATGCAGTGTGTTTGGGATCATTATCATGCAGAAAAATTAGGCCAGCCAATCAGAATTCAGCCTCAAAAGTTAAGCAAAGATTTTGGATCAATATCTGACAAAATACTTTGGCAGTATGTTGTCATAATTCATAATTTCTTAAGGGCGTGACTTTCAGACACTGTTAATCTACAGTGGACATGTTTTTGGCCTTGCTTTTGGCCTCCATTTGTCAAATTCCCTCTCATATTTTAAGGCCACACTGCACACCTTACAGAAATGAAGAGTTTTTGGCTGATAACTGATGCAAAAATACAACCCTATGTCTGCCAAACTGTGTTATTTTGGGTATTTTTCAAAACTTCAAGCAAAGAAATGGGGACAAATTATTTGTTCTTGTGACGGGCTGCTGGTAACAAAGTTACTGACAACTTTAAAGCACAGGAATGTCTGGCTCCTTGGAAAACAGAATATAAAAAAAGAGATCTTTCTCAAGACCTTTGTCCAGTCGAGTGTATTTAGTTTATAGTTTATATAAAAGTTGGTATGTCTGTGCATGTGTGGAAAAAGGAAGGTGAGTGAATAACAAATGCATAACTAAGACTAGACTGAACAATCACTTGAATGAGAAAACTTTGAGCTCAGATTGTAGAGTGCAGACACAAAGCTACAAAGTTTAAACTGACAAATATAACCAATTTTATACAGCTGCTTTGGCACCACAAAAACACATACATATATATATACATTTAATACTAACATGCTCAGTGCAAAAAGGCAAAATCCGAAGACAAAGTTAACAACTAGCTGTAAAACTTAGTAGGTCCTGCCACAGCTGATTCCCACCAGATGGCTACAAATATACAGAACAAGTGCTACTGTTACACCTGTTGGCTGGATGTACCATACAAATGCTCAGCTACAGTGTCAGCGCTTCATTCATAACTGTGCATAACTGGTTTTTGCTGTTCCCAAGTGCCCAAAAAGAAATGCTTTCTGGAAATGATTGTGATCGTGCAATGTTGATCTTTTATTACTGCCAAATTTCTAATTACAAAATATTAGCAGATTAAACAATTTAATCTTCCAACCAGATGATGGTAACTCCTGTAAACATTTATCCTTCCAGTTTTCCAAATAACCCCCACAGAGAAGCATTAAGCTAATGTTCAGATTTAATCAGCAGGGGAGAAAAAACAAATTGGATGTTGATGATCACGAGGAGCTCGAAATGTGTGAAATTTCAATAACTGAGATTGCGTGTTGGTATACTTTACCTTTGGCAATTTGGACATCATCTTTCGTAATCTTCCAGTCTACATTCAAGCCAACTGAGCCCCAGCTGACAAGTGTGAGCTCCAGACTCCTATTGGCCACAACAAGAGTTGGACAATGCAGCTCTAGTTTAGGAGGAAGCATTATAGTCACCTCCCCACGTGCAGACACCTGAACACACACAAGTAACATTTTAAAATCCAAACACACACATACACACACAAAGTTTCTTTCTTAAAAAAACCTCTTTGAACATACAAACAAAAATTCAGCCTGGATAAACAGAAGGTTTAAAATCCTGTTCTTTTTTCTCTCACCTTCTTATGTCCTGCCAAGGCCGTCAGACTGACCGTATAAGATCCTGGAAGTCCGTATTTGTGAGCTGATGTGGTGCTAACGGTTCCTGTGGTGTTGGCACGGGGTGAAAGGTCACCAAAGTCCCAGGACAGCGTCACAGGTGTGACAGAGGAGTTGGCGGTGAAAGTGACGTGGTTGTGAACGCTTTGCGGCTGGAGAGGAGTCAGCGAGACCGAGAACTCCACCACAAAGACTTCGCGAGCCAGAGCCCACCCACATTTCTGTGAATTAAAGGAACCCATATGAAGAAGAGCTGGTTTTGGTGTTAATACATACGCATTTAAATAAAATAATAAACATTTTTTCCCATTAATTGTTAAGATAACTGTGGTTTTCCTATTATTTCATAGTTCTGAATAAAATCTGATTATATATATAAACTGTTCCAACTTAAATAAGCCATTATTACATTTTTATTTGGAGCTTTAACTAACTTCTATTCCAGATTTCCTCTGCACAGCACTCTTCAGGATATAGGGAAGTCATTCAAACCACAGAGGGAAGTTGTTGTTTGGCTATTGAAATTTTACAGGAAATCCTGAATGTTGTATAATCAAATGAGGAAAGAGCAAAGAAAAGGAAAATGGATCTCCAAAACTTTACTTTTAATCGAGTGACGGCTGACTTGCAGAGAAAATATAAAAATGTACATAACGGAGCACCAGAGGTTATAAACCGAGTCTGACAGAGCAATAATCTTTACACAAACCTTCATCACATCGGGGTTCGTACAGGCAGCAGAACACTGAGACGTGCTGATATAGTTGGGGTCCGAGTTTTTGCTGCAGAGGCATTCGTGCTTCTCTCCTAAGCCCCCATACCGATGCGATTCATTGAAACACACACTGTGACACTGTTCCCGTGTCAAGTTTCGGAACGTGGAGTAGGAGAAGATGACAAGTTCACTTCGTCCCAGTCCTCCACTGTTGCTATCCTCAAGGCACGCAGCATACAGACCTGAAGTGGACAACACAGGTTTAAATCTCACAGGCTTATCAGAGATATCAGAGCATGCTCTGCCTTTATCATAAATAAAGGCAGCGATTTTTATCATAAATCTGCATAAAGTCTGCAAAATACTATACAATAATGTTTGTTGTTTTGTCTGAGGTAGAAAACCAAACGGACTAAGTATTTCACCTTTGTTGTATCTTCAGTTCATCGAGTTACTTTTCAAATATAAGTCCATGAACTATTTATTGTATGATGTATAAGCACTGAAAAGAGCAGGAAATGATTTCTGGTGAATTCATGTTTTCTTTTAACTTCACGAGATGATGAGTATATTTACCTGTATTTGTTTTCATATCACAGGTGGGCAGTCTGACATTGAGTAAAGGCTGATCTTGGAGGTCAAGGGGGTGGCTGCAGCGCAATTCATTTGAGCGTCGAACTTGCACCCCTTTTTGCTGGAGACAGCTGACAAATCGGAACAGCTTACAGTCACACTCAAAGGGGTTACTGCTTAGATCACTGGAGAAGAAACGGAGACAGACAAGGAGACCGAATCATTAACTGTTAAACATCTCAACAGTCACAAGGGTTGAGCACCGTGGTTGCCACTGCTAAACTGTCATCATGCGGGGATGACACATTTATAAACCATTAAAGCTGCATTAATATGTGCATAACCAACAAGTAGCCTCTCTCTAATAAATTAAGAACTCTCTCATTTATATTTGTGTGTCTGTGTCTGTTGAAAGCCTTTCTCAACCTCATTGTTGAGAAACAACAAACCTACAGATGACATGCCATCTCCTTAAAAAGGCTAGCTCATAATGTGTATGAGTGGTGTGTGTGTATTCAGCAGCTCAAATCATAATTACTGCTAATTATTGCCTGATGTGAATGTCTTATGGACTCTGTAATTTAGGAATCATCAGCCATCTCTTTATCTTTTTTTAATCACAGCAAGGGTTTTATCAAAGCAAGTAACCAATAAAAGTGACATTTCAGTTTGATTATTTAACAACACTTAGCCACTGCTTTCCTTTTCAGCAAACATCATATTTTAAATCTCTTATATGACTTAATGCTAGTTTCAAAGACATATTTAACATAGTTACACCTATAAATTTACAGAGCCAATGCTGATATCAGATGTCGGCCCAGTATTAACTGGACAGCTTGAGCTCAGCTTTTCTTTAGTGTTGATCTATTAGAGACAATTCTTGTATTCTATATTATATTTACGGATTTATATCCACATACTAGATATTACTACATGTGAGCATGTGCAGGCAGAACCACACATTTTGTATTCTGTTTGTTTTTTGTGAACTATTTTATGATTTCATTGAGATTTAACAGAAAATGGCGCTCAAGTGGGCAATGACCCCACAGGTAGAATTATTATCATTATAATAGATTTTATAATAATTATTCATATATATTTATTTTGTTTGCATTTATTTTATACACTGTGTATAAGTAAGGGGGATTTAGAGTAAAACATGTAATTATGACATATTTGCAGGAGCTGGATGGCCACAGGTAAACTTTCTCTACCTAAAGAGACACTCTGTCTTTGTAAGGGAGACAAAGCGTAACTGTTACTGTGTAACTGTTACTGTGTAACTGTTACTGTGTAACTGTGCTCCTTTAAGCCACTACAATGAGCATAATAAAAGGATCATGAAACACATGCTTAATGGTATTCAATCTGTGTTTTTATGCTTCAGTTTCTACAGAATAAGGGTATTTTTTAAAGACACGTGAGAAAGGGAAATGATGAAGAAGAATAAAAATAACAATACTGGCCATGACAGAAAAGAAAAAAGAAACACAGAAGAGACCAAAAGGAGAAGGAACTGAAAAGATGGCGCAAAAATAAATGCAGGAAAAGAAGAGAAGGCAGAAAGAGAAGGTTACGTAACATGTGCCCCTCATTTAGATTAGCCTGTTATTGATTAGTCTATTTACAAAGACTCTGCACAAGAAGAAAACTTTTCTTTTAATGTGTTGTGTTTAATATGTTGAAGTTTAATTACTAATGTAATCAAAACCTTCCATCCAGCTTTGGTTCATGTACTGTGTATGTGTCCCCTGCACAGGGGACACCTGCTTATTTCATAATGTGCCATCGGGTACTCACAGACATAAAGCTTACAGTATACAGTAAGTGTAATTACTTACATCTGAGTTAGATTACATAGGTCGTCACATATCCTTTCTTCAATGGTGGTGATTTGGTTGTTGCTCAAATCACTGATGGAAACAAAGAGACAAGTCAAATGTCAATATCTTAAAACAAGAAAAAAAAACAGAAAAGACTTTTTCCTTCACGTTTTCACTCATGTATACCAATTACTATCATTTTGGCAAGATTTATGTGACTAAAAATCTGACTAAAAATGACTAGATTGAACGATCACTTGACCTGACTAAAAATCCAACAAAAAGGTCATATAATGAATGAGTTTGTAAACCCTGTTTCTCCTACATCGTTACATTAAATTAGTTAAAGAAATTAATAACTAAAAGTGCTGAACACTGACTTTTGCTATTTTACTTTGTCTCATTTCCATCTGTCTGTATGGAAATGCGCTCTTCCTCCTCTTCATCTCTCTCCCTTCTTCTCGTTTCCTTCTCTACTCCTTTTCGCTCCCTCCCTCCCTACTCTATCCAGAAGGCTACATAATGGAGCCGTTGTGTGGTGGTTTTGGAAGGAACTGATGGAAACCATCAGTCCTCTCTCATCACACACACATACACACAAACATGTGCTTAAACGCCCATTCAATGGGTGGAAGAAGTAAGGTAATGGATGGAGGAAGGGGGAGACCGACAGATGGAGAGAGGGAGGTAGTGGGAGCCTGGAGCAGTAAGCTGTAATTGAAGTTAATCGTCCTGTGATTACTGTGTGTGTGTGTGTGTGTGTGTGTGTGTGTGTGTGTGTGTGTGTGTGTGTGTGTGCGCGCGCGCACGCGCGAGCGCTGTATACACTTCTTTTGGTGAACTTGCTCTCGTTTACCTTACTCCTGGGATTTCTGCCTACTTTAATCCAGACTAAACCAAGCTTTTGTCTTTACTGCTCTCTTTTCATCTTCCTCATACTTCTCTCTTCATAACATTGCGTTTGCCAGGTCAACATCTTTCCTGGACTTTCTACTCACAGGACTGACAGCAGGCCGCAGCAGAACAGTCCTCCGGGGAGAACATTGATCCTGTTCCCTTGAAGATGTCTGAAACATTGACATTTATTTAGCCTGATAAATTATAACATGTATCAGAGATGCAGTTACATAAAAAGATAAATTAGATTTAAGTTGAATTACACAATCACATAATGCAGTGTTTACTTACAGTTCTTGGAGGCCAGTGAGATGATGTAGCAGACTGGTATCAAGGGAGGAGATGTGGTTCTTGGACAGATCTCTGTGGGAACAAATATATCCATATTTAAAATGGGGGCAAGCTGACTAAATGCACACGCCTACACACAGAACTATTTACAATGCAATGTGAGTGCTCAAGGACTTGTAAATGAAATGCAATAATAGAAAAGCAACGGAAGGGAAATGCTTAGGTCATACATACACTGATGGAGATAAATGCAACCAGAAACATTTGGAGGTACTAAAGAATAACACAAGATGCTCCAGAACACAGGTTCTTTAGAGGATAAATCTTGGGTTTTTGTCATAACTTAAGCTAGAAAACTACTTGGATATATTTAGAAAAAGCCTAACGATCAGAAAGAAGAAAAACGCCTTCGCTGTGCATGCGGCCAGTCTTATCTAGAGGTAGAGACCAAGTCCAGTATGAAGAATTGAAACTGTCAAAGAAAAATGAGTAAAGAAGATTAAATATGAAAACTGGTTAATAAAATATGGATATTTAATAAGAAAACAAATAAATAAAGGAATTAACGGAAAAAGGAAAATAAAGCCCAAAATATTTATGTCACATTTTATAGATTAATTCATGCCTACATGTATTTTATATTATATCTGCTGCATAAAAGGGTTAATTTCTAAGTGACTGAGTAATCGGTAACTTTCAGTAAATGATGACTCAAATCCACAGTCCAGCTAACCTCATTAGCTCTGCAGTAAGCCACCACACAATGAGTGACCTATGATTGGCTGCACACCATTACCATTATGTTTTACGTAAGTACGAGTAGGAGGAGTCTGCACACCAAACTGTGTCTCAGCTAGCACACGTGCCAGACGTCCTCCTTGATTTGATCTATAAAACGGGTGGGCATACCTACCACCAACACAAACGCAACAGAATAATTCTTGATGCAAAGCAAAAAAGCCAATCTTAAACGGTGAAGTCTGCCTAATGCCAGTATATTTTTTTCTCTGTGGCCTCATTATCTAATCAGCAACTAATGACTCAAAATCATAAATGCTTTATCAGACTATTGCTTAATCTAAGGTGACGCCTCCTCCCACTGGCAAATGTTTTCCCCTTTTTTAAAGACAAATGCTCCTCCCTCAGGCCTTGTCATCACTTCTCATCGAAGTCGTCATTCAAAATATTTCAATGGCTCAATGGTCTCGCTGAGCCCCTAAAATAATATCTGCCAAATCTCCCCGCTTGCCTTACAAATGGTGTTCTTTTCTAATTCCATGTACTTATTTTGTAACACTGGTGTCCGGACAGAAGCCCAGATGCCAAAGATGTTGACATCAGCGGGGTCAACTTATTTGACTTCAGAAAGCATGATCAATAAAATAAGCATGTGTGCAATGACTGGAGGGCCTCTTTAAACCCAAGTCAAGGCCCAAATCATGCCTTGGGGGAAAAGAGGTTTTGAATTATCAAACAATATATGAAAAGTGATCTGGTTTTAGGCCTTCTGCAAGAATGAGAACATTCTTATTGATGTGAGACTGTTAGATCTGGGAGTTTCATAATTAATTGGATACATTTTTAAATACGGCAATGTGAAATAAAAGCCTGTTTTTAAGCTAAAACCATACCTCTCTTACATTCTTAGATTTATAGATTGGAACTGATAAGGAAGGAATTGCAATTTAGACCACTTCAAAACAACGCGTGTGATGCTGGTTTTTGTCTTTATATCTTTTTGTGTCTGTCAGGTCTCCCCTTCCACAAATTAGGCAAACCACTCACACATTTTCACACATTTTTCTCTCCTTTATTGCTGAAAAAAATGGAACAAGTGCTGACGAGGAGCCAGCAAGCCTAGTTGAGTGTAGCAATGTGAAATTTCCTAAATCAAGACATCTATTTCATAATTGCACAGATACAAATTTGCCAATCGTTTTCTCCTGTATTAACTATTTTATGATTTCCTTGTAAGTCCCTGGTACAAATGCACACTAGAATCTAACCAGTAATGTGTTTGTTAATCTGAAACTAATATACTGGTTAATAACATAAACAACTAATGAATTACAACCAAAAAATATTAGTAGCCCATTTTACAGCTAAAATGTGTTATAGCGCTCTAAAGGAAAAATGCACAACTGTGAAAGACGTAACCTAAAATATTTGTTTATTTTTTCTTATTTAACACTGATTCTCTAAAATCCTAAGCCTGATTTATTGATTAAACTGCAATGATAATAGTACAAATTCACATTTACTATACATTAAATACACACTGCTAGCAATACATTCTATAACTAAACCCTTGCATGCCACACTCTCTATACTGGAGCTCAAATTAGTGAGAAACCATCAGATAAATTACTAAGGAAATGAGAAAATTGGGTTGGTTAAGCAGTGGAGATGGGCTCAGTGAAGTGGCTTCAGTCTCCTTTGCATTCCTTCAAAGCAAAGGCACAGCTGCACGTGAGAACAGCGAGACAATCGGGAGAGAAAAAGACCAAGGAGCAGGAGACAAAAAGCCAGAGGCTGTAAGGGAACAGAAAGCACTGTAGCCTATAGGGATAAAATAAGAAGGTGCTGGACTGCAGGAAAGCTGTAAATTAAAACTCAAGAGGTTGAATCAGGGTGCTGATCGATATTTCTATTCCCAGCTGCTACGAATTCAGCAAATACAAATAAAAAACAAGACGATCTGCCGCAAGGGAAACTCGAATTGATATGTGCGGGACTGCGCTCCACTCTCTCACACTCTTTTCTGTGTGTGTGTGTGTGTGTGAACAGACCAGGACGCCGTTCCCAAAAGGAAACATCTGTACATTCCAGACAAGCTGTGTAAGAAAGATGGAAACAGAGAGAGAGAGAGAGAGCACTCTCCTCTGCTAAACCCATCAGAGGATGAACAGGACAGCAGAAATAAGCTCCGCCCACTAGCTGATCATTCACACATTAGACGGACGGTTCACCTTATGTAACGTGGTCGACATCCGTGCCACAGCAGGAGTGTGTGTGTAAAAATTTGCGTGTACGACATCTGAAAACTGTCTTTCACACCTTACGGGTAAGACCGCACAGACAAGAGCAGGTTAAATAGAGACAGTCTGTATGTGTGCTTAACATGACCATATAATGTGACCTTCAGCATGTCTATTAGCAACAGACTCCCGTTCTCAGCTACCTCTGGACACACATGGTTTTACTTACACATACGCAAACACACACATACACTTTAGGTATAGGCCTGTGCAGAAGCGCACACACACACACACACACACAGCACACATATGGTTCTGTTTTACTAACGGTGTGGCCAGTGATCTAACAACTCCTTATAAGGCCTGTCTGGTGCCACTTATTCTGAGTTGGAGGATGAGAGCGCACACAAAAACACACACACACACACACACACACACACACACACACACACACACACACACAGCCCTCATTGACTACACTGTGCTTGGGCAGAGGGAATGACACAGGAGGAGTGGGCATGTGCTCTGCAGACAATATGAATACAAGAAAGGAAAGATCTGAAGTGAAACAGAAAGGGATGGTTTTCTTTTTCTACTAAAGAAAACTGAAATCTGTTTGAATCTGTCTTTGTTCCATCTGTGGAGACTTGAGAACAAAAACAAAAGTCTTTAAAGCATAGTGATAAAAACTGGGTTTAAGTCAGATCATAGACAAACTGGTTTCTGCAGGCTTGTGGTGGTAATGTGGTCCAAGTCACTATGATTGAAGGCCAACGCTCCACTAACCCACTAAACACAGACTCCTCTGTGGTTGCTTTCATCTCACCTCAGCCTCCCTTTCCTCTGCTGCCCCCCCGATTTCTCCCCCCTTTTTGGTTCTGCTTCTTTGTTTATTCCTGAAGTCTGCACGAGTCAGATGAGAAGGGGAGCAGGACAAAAGCTGAGAAAGCAGTAAAAAACGATGGAGCTGGAGAAAAGGACAGGTGTGAAGTGGAAGCCAAGGGGAAGTTGGAGGTAGTAGCAGTGAGTGATACGGGCCAGGTGGGGAGAACAATCACCCCACTGTGGGCTGCTTCGTTTGAGAGCTGCCAGCCAGAACCTCATGCCTGCGACAAGGGGTGAGGAGGTGGGGGAGATCGGAGTAGTAGGGTACTTTCCCTACTGCAAGAAAAAAGGGAGCACGAAATTAACAGGAAAATGGGGCTGAGGACGTTTGGTCTAAAAAGCCCGACTTTCTACTTCACAGACTGGCTCGCCTTTCCTCTTTAGAACATTCTGTCCATTTTTCCAGCTGCTGCTGCCTGGGTTGTCTGGTGTCCAGCTGGCAAGTTAAGGGCAGCTGTGTGCAGCAGTTTAACACTCTTATTGAAAGAATGATACACTGACATACAAACAAACTCTTTGACATACTACCAATCCATGCAGGAAAAACAAAACTAATTGTTCTTTTCCTGGTAAATGAAAGTGAGTCAGTGCCACATATTACAAGTCATTAAATATGGGTTTAAAACAACAATGGGTCTCTCAAGCATCTAATACAACTGTGGTGAGACAATAAAAAGGAAAAAAAAACAATCAATGCTTCCAGTGAACCACTGAAAATTATGCATCATCTTGCAAAAGGCTGAAAAACCTATGTCTGTGAGTCTGACTGTTCTTTGTCTGTCTCTACAACCATTCATCCGGTCCACTTCAAGCTTGGCAGGTGTACTGCTGTGTGCAAGTGCAGTACTCAATTTGATGAGCTGTTCTCTTACTGTGGCTAAAAGTTGCTCTCTACCACTACTGACTGCTCCACTCTGTGTGTTGGCTGTTTGTTGTTTGTTTAGCTGTCTTTGTATACTAATTTTTTTAACGTCTGTGAGAAATACCCTAGCTTAATCCTAACTTTAGACATAAACCCAACTAACCCGTAACTCTCAAACTGTTCCTTGAAAACATAATTGCAACATTTCATTAACCTGATGGTTAAAACTCAGATGATTCTAAACGTCATCTGAGTTAGCTGGACCTCTCATATTTATTACTGCATTGTGTGCCATGTCTGTCCAGTTGGTATACTTATTCTCACTGAGAAAAGCTAAGAAATTGTGGTGGTTGATGTTATTTATGAGCTAAACATTGACTTTTAGCACGTTACAAGGTGGTTGCTAGGCAACCACATTTTAACTTTTGTGGATATAAATCAATACACATAAATGAAAGAATCATTTTATAAGGAGTGGGTGCATTAAGGCTTAAACAGGTAATTTTAGGGTCTTACAAGGTTTGCCTGACAAAAAGTGACGGCATCATAACATATCATGCATAATTCAATTTTTTGAAATTGAATTATGCATGATATTAGGGGTTATTGTAGTAACTCAAAAATGATACACTGTTTTTAAATGGTGTTATAGGTGCAAAAAATTCTAGGTAACCACAGGTGGCTGCTACGCAACAGAGTACATTGTATAATCTGATATAGATAAGAACCTTCAGGGACATAAGATCTACCGGTGTACCAAGCTTGGTTGCTCAACTTAATAATAATAATAATAATAATAATAATAATGTATAGTTTATTGATCCCCGTGGGGAAATTCTTCTCTGCATTTAACCCATTCACTCAGTAAAGTGAACTTCTGATGGTCTGAGATGAGTTCCTGGACAAAGAAACAAACAAAGCACAGACAGAGATTTTGCGTGTTATAGTACATTTTTTTCTTAGATTTCCAGTAACAACCAAAATTTCCATCTTCTGCATGTTGTAGGCACAATCAAACATATATTTATCAAGTGTATCCTTATAGCTGTCCTCTTCAAAACGGTAACTTTTACAACTGCCTTAATGTCATGTGTTTGGGGGGGGACATCTTTGAATTGTTGCTAACAAAGAATACCGAGTTACACTCAAAATCTTACAAGATGTTTGGAGATGATTGTGCTTTGAAACACAGTCTGTAAAGATCTCTGAAAACTTTGCAACAAATGCAAACAAATACTGCTTCTACTACTTCTCATCCTGTTATATTTCCATAAACTAGCCACACAACACAGTCATTTTGAACAAATGCTTCTGCCAAATAAAGATGTGTGACAAGTGTGATTAATTGAGTAATCATGAGCAATTATTTCTCCATCATCAACGTCAGCCTCGATCATATTAAGATATTAATCTCATATTTATCTATATTTAGTGATGCAGTGAAATAATTTTTCAAATGCAGCACCACGCAACATCAATTCATCATTTCTAATAACTGGTCCCAACAATTAGACATAAAAGCATAATGAACTTCTGCTTGTCCCCTTCACTCTAAGAAACATGTGTGGTGTCTGTTATATAAGCTGTGATGCTGAAAATGTTTTGTTGCTGACCTATAAGGCATTTTTCCATGCATATTTTCAGATGGTGGATTTTTTTATACAATTCTACTAAAGTTGAATTTGTAGCATTAAAGTGAAGAAGATGTGTGACTCATAAACAAATCCATGAAACCTCCAAAACGATTCACAAACTGCACAAACTGCGCCAGTGCACACTGGAGGTGACAAATCTCAATCTTTAGTGGTGGTATATGTACCTAAGCAGAGCATTTACTTGACCACAATCTACGTGTTTTCAGTTATATTCCTGTCTGCAAATGAAACAAACACATATGCTGGTTTGTTGTAACTGTGCCAAGTAAAGGTAACCCACAGACTGTATATAAAAGATGGATGCAGCCGCTATCATATCACAGACTGGTTAATGAATTTGCATTTTTAAGCCACGAGCTGAACGTGTTGTCTGTTATCTTGGTGTTTTGAAACTGATGATGAGCGAGGGGTTGATTTGACTAAAAAGGAACACTGTATGCTGACATAAGCCCACAACTTGCCAATCACAAGGTATATTGACCCTGCTTTATCATTCCTCTTGACTCTAATAGGGACCATAATTCATAAATTAAACATCCTACTGTATTTAATGAGACATGAGAATACTAAAACCACGCATACTCATCAGAAAAGTGTTATGTGAGGTCACAGAGTAGAGGAAATCAGACTTCTTATTGTGATCAGAGTAGTCACCTACTTCTGGCTATTACAAAACATTTAGGCACTTCCATAATGGTTTCATTTTTCAGACCTGGAAGCTAAATTCATGTCTTATATACAATCTCTAATTAATCTAAAACAGGGGAATCAGATTTTTCTTGTTCCATAATAAAACTTTCCCTACCTAGTTGCAGTTTTAAGGCATCATGCAGGTTGCATTTAGATTTTGATCATATGTCTGAGTGTACACATTTCAAGCACTGGGCTTAGTTCTCATGTATTGACAGCCTAAGGCAGGGGTGGGCAACCTGCGGCTCCGGAGCCGCATGCGGCTCTTTAGTCCTTCTAGTGCGGCTCCGCGTGGTTTGGGAAAATAAATTAGAAGTATTTAGCTGAAGTGTATTTTATTTATGTTAGTTATTTTTTTTAACTTGTAGTTCTAAATTGGAAGATTGTTGTGATATTGTAATATAAAAATAAAAATTTTATTTTATTATTTTTTCATCGCTCAAAATAAGCGTCACACTCGCGGAAGCCGGTGTACCCGCCGAAACGCTGTGCATTTATCGAGACTTTCAACCCCAGGTAGGCCAATTATGGATCTTTGGATCCACATTGTCAGCAGCTCCACCGTGAACTATGTTAAAAACAAACACCGCTCACGCCTCACAGATGGCAGCTTACAGTCCTGCGTAAAGATGAAAGTACAGCCCCATTGTAAACATATCACGGCAGACCCGACGATGTTTGCATGAACATGCTTTTCAGCATCTCTTTATTGACCACTTTTCACACACTGTTGCTGTACGCATACAGCCGGCTGTAGCTTTTCAGCTCACAGCCCGACACACACCAACAACAGCATAGATAGCACAGACGTTAAGGTGGCGAGGCGTGATTGCGGGTGCCACTCAGGTGCGTCCGCCTCCCCTGCAGCGGTGCTGCAGACCGCACCCGGCCACACACATTAACCTGGTAAAATACATATTTAGGCAGAATTTTGCAAATATCTATTTTTCTTTTTTTAGCAGCATAGTGCTTTTTTTTCCAATTATTTTTTAAAAGTCAGGTCAAGGCTCCAAAAGCCCAAAGGCGATATAAGGGTGGCGGCTCACAACAGTTTTTGTTTGCTGGATCATTTTAGTTCAGCTGGGTGTCTTTCCTTTTGTTATATTTCTTTAAGAGTTCAAAATGTGTTAATTACATAAATAAAATGTAATTTTCTCTGTAGCACTTCATGGATTTCATAAGAAACACATGGAGTGTACATGGAGTTGTAGAGACCAGCATTTTTGTTTAATTTATCTTGTTTGTAAAATCTGGAAGCACCACATAAACTGATGCAACAAGTGAAAAGGGAATGGTGGGAACAAAAGAGAACACAAAAGATGAAGTCTGTCACCTCCAAAACCATAGAGACAAGCAGAGCTTCAGCAGCCCTGACAACAGAGGCTGGCTGCCAGCACAATCTGTGGTGAAGATGATGACTACTTCAGCTGAGTCCTCCACACCATCATCTGGCAGCCCTTCATCCTTTATCTTCTGACTGGTCTCTGTTACTGTGCTCTCTGCTTGTTGAATCAGTTTCAGGTTCATTGGCATGAAATCAACAGAGTGCTCAACACTGTGCTCACAAATGACACAATGCTTTTGGTTTATTTTCTTTTTCTTATGTCTCTGTTTTAGTTTCATTTTCCTTCAGTAATTTTGATGAGGTTGCATTGAAAAATAAAAAAACAACTCGAAGGACAACTCATATTTCTTAACTAAAAAATGCAAATTGGCTTGTTGTGAATTTTAATCATGTCCTTGGATTGAATGTAAATGAACCACTGTGCTGATTAGCATTTCATTACAGTTCTGGCAGGTTTGTAATCCCAAGTTTAGAGGCCAACAATTCATTTTTCAATTTTCAGCCTCATAGGCCCTTATTAACATTTAGCCCATGGATTGCAGCGTGTTATTCTGGGATGTCTTGAAGTCTTTGACTCTCTGCAGCATAGGCTACACAAACAGGATGTGTTTCTGCAATTCTCTCATAAACACACAAAGACATGCACAAGCAACAGCGATCATTATGCATGAGCTACACACGTAAACACTCGCGTTTTGGCTGTTTATATCTAAAAGCAGGGAACAAAATCCAATTATTGCAGTCTTTTTTTTAATGGGGTAACAGGAGGGAGAAAAGTCTGCTTTTTAACTGGGGTAAAAGATAAATGTTTCCTATGTGATCAACACCTGCATTTTTCACTCTAGAAATGTAACTCAAAAAAGCACCTAGTTTATAAATTAAAGATATAATCTATACACGTACCCCTTTAGTCATTTTATATTCATTTTCCATCCTTCAATTTTCACATTAAAATTCAATGCAGATGTTACTATATTGCTGAGGTAGAGTGTGCTTCTCTTAAAGAATACATGAGTCAGTCTTTGTAACTGAAAGGTTTTGCCAAAGTGAATCCATCCATCTCCTCTGATTGGAAAAATAGTGAATGAATCCCTAATCCAGCCCTAATGTAAAAACAAAAAAACAAAAACTTGAAGCATGTCTTCATAAGACATTATGACATTATGCATTAGCCATACGATGAGCATACAGCATGTTATGATAAATTACTTTAATTAAGAAGTCATGCTTTGATTATCAAGGGTATTCTAGTGAATTGGAACACTTAATGCATTTTTTGCCCTTTCCCCCAGTAATCTCTAACATGCAGTCTCTGTTCTGTGTGCAATTGTTGCTGAGAGTAGCTAGGTGTGTGTCTTTTGTGCAGCAAGACATTTTCATTTTTCTGCATTTTACACATCTTGAATGCCCCTGCTGATTTGATAAGTATTAATTGATTGGTATTAATTATGCTGCAAATCAAAAATAAATAACACTTGTTCTACATGAACACTGTCCTCTGTCCATCTGTACAAATCAAAAGTGCATTTATTTCTGCATTTCCTGAGACAGTCAGAGCTACACAAGTCCTAACTTCATTCATTCATTCATTCATTTACACACACATATATATACATATATATATATATATATATATATATATATATATATATATATATATATATATATACATATATATATATATATATATATATATATATATATATATATATATATATATATATATATATATATATGTATATATATGTATATGTGTGTGTGTGTGTGTGTGTGTGTGTGTTAGGGGTGCAACAATACACAAAATTCACGGTTCGGTTCAATACATTGGTGTCACGGTTTGATATTTTTTCGATACAAAAAAATGTTCATGCTTTTTTAATTTGTCATTTATTAAAATTATAAATATATATTTTAACTCAAAGGTACAGTTTTTAAATTTAATGTTGCTGAAAAAACAAAGTAATAAAAAAATAAATCTATCTGATTGAGAAATCACTCATCTTTGGAAAAGAGAGTTTATTACAGAGAAATGGCTCTTTCCAAAATAAAAGCTATACTATAAGCTTCTTCTGGTGTATACTCTCAGCAGCATATTAAACATATCAGGTCCCCATAAGGAGAATCATGTGCTAACGGCTGTCTAAATGACTCGGTAAAGTTTGTAGCATGCGTGCTTGTTGTTTTTGTCTGCTTTCACTTGTCTTTGCACTAGGATGATGTCGGAGTAAATGTGCAGTCATATTCGTTGTGTTCCCACTAGTGCTGTCAGCGTTAATCTGAAATGACGTTAACGCCACAACACGTCACACACATTTTGTATTGTTCGATACATATGCGTACCGAACCGAAAGCACAAACCTCCTTACAATTGCTCTGGTCACTAACAGATTCCCATGGTCATGCACAGAAGATGCAAACTACGCTTACATGACAGCAAGGCTCGCAAAATTTCAAAATCTCTGGTAGCCCTTCGGGCAGGCATTCTTCAGTTTTTGGTAGCCCAAAATAAATTTAAGTAGCCCGAATAAAAAAGAAATCAATTTTTTTATGTTTTGTTTCCGTTACAATATTATACATTAAAGTATAATATTGCAACAGAAACAAAAATTAATCAAAAAAAATTGTTAAAATGCAAATCACAACAACTGTATAAAAATTACAACCATCAACTCAAATACTTGGTTCAAATTGAACAGAAATTTCTATGAAGAATTTCTTGTAAGAACTGTGTAGAACATGAATCAGTCTGTGTCAGATCCTGAATCTGAAATTTCCAATGAAGTCACAGGTAAGAGGCAAGTGGAACCAAGATCTAGGCCATTTGCTTTTTGAAGTTTGCAAAGACTGCTAAATTTTGCCAATGGTAGTTCACTCTTTCCAATATAGCACGCTGTTCTAAACAGCTTTTTCAGGAGTTCTTGTTGTGCTTGATTTATTTTTAGTATTTTTTTTGCAATTGCTGTTTGTTCTGGGAAAGATACTGCAGACTGGGCAATAATGCATTTCTCATGGGTTCTGATGGGGTCTTTCTTAAAATTACTGGTCCCAGTAACAAAGGCGCTTGTCGACTCAGAAATCAAATGAAACTCACAACACGCCTGGCAGAACATCATGTTATTTAGCTTGTCATATTCCAGCCACAGAAATTCTTTTGTCCATGAAACCAAAAAAGCTGCGCTTTCTTTTGGCCTCATAGTCTGATTTGTCATAACGTTTCCGTTTTGTGGTAGGCTTTTCTTTGGCTGCCCCTTCTTCACCCTGACCTGTCTTATTTGGCTGAGCAGAACTAAAATACCAGCGTAAATCCTGCTGCTTTTACACACGTACTTACATAACGGTCAGCGATTCTTTGCGCACTCAACCTCTCACATGTTTAAGCTTGCTGCGAGAGATTTCACTTGTCGCGTTTGAATAGTAAGCTAATGAGTGATAAGACGATGTCAGAGGAATTGGTGCGCAATTAATCGTCACTCACCAATCAGTGCTGCTGCTCTCTGCACACCGTTCGCGCAATTGCAAAATGAAAGTGAAAGCAAAAAACAAGCGCAAATTCAAACGCGATTTCAATATGTCACATATTGACAGTGGCTCATCGATGCCAATGACATAATTACTCAACTACATTGGCGAAAGAATGCAAAAGCATAGACATATATTTTCCTTCCTATGATAGCCCGACGGGCAGGGCTGAGTTAGATTTTGGTAGCCCGACTGGAAAAATCGCTAGCCCCGGGACGTCGGGCTAGCGATTTTGCGAGCCCTGGACAGACTCTATTTGTTTAGCTTTTTAAATGTTTACTATGCAAACCATAAGCAGAAAATGTTTGCCTTCAAAATAAAAGCTGTGCCTTTTGAATTATGGTTTTTCAAAATGCACAAATTTTACTGTTTTCAGTTTGCGTTGCACTTCTTTAAGTTTTACTATTTAGGAGTTTTTGCAGATAGGCTGACATGCTCCCTGTAAACTATGGGCAACTGCAGCAATCTGCTAGTGACCAAAGCAATAACAAAGAGATTTCTGGTACAGCACCCACTTTGCAACTTTTGTCACCAACCAACAGGCAGCAACCTTCATAACTACTCATCAACCAATTGGGGAGTAACCGTTTTCCTCCTCCTGTGTGACTGAGGTCTGAGAAACTATGCATGCTCCTAAATGGTTACAAAAGCATACTTTGACAAGTTCTGATAAACTAGTCAAACCAAATAAGACAACTGTACAAATTATACCTGTGCTCACTCTGCTAAGGGCACCAGTGTGAGATTGAAGGTAATTTACTAACACCACTCCACTATTTAGAAGCAACTGCAAAAGTGCAAAAACAAGTGAAAGGACCTTAGAGAAAAGGTCACACATACAGCCTTTTCTCTGCACTATTTGTTAGATTGGCAAAAAAAAGTGTGGCAGTTTAAAAAAAACAACAAAAAAAAACAGGAGGGCTGTGAAAATAAAGTGCAGAAGAAGACCCAGACAGACTGGATTTGAGACACAGCAGCACGTATCACTCTGGGAAATAGGAATTACCAGATTCAACTAAGTTACCATTCAAAACAGAATCACTGAGTGTGCTGTACGTGCAGAGAGGGAGTAATGTGACAGAAACGATGAATAAGATGAAAAATTGGTAGCAAGGAAAAAAAGCAGCTTCAGAGTGAGTCATTATGACCCGAGTGCATTCAAGTCTAGATAAGCGTGATAGAAGTTTGTGTGAAGAATGCAAGTGTGAGAACTCCAGGAAGACTAGAGGTATGAACATCAAACTCTGGCTATTTTTTCTTTTCTTAATTTACAGGTGAGCAAGGATGCACTGATGCAATCACAATTCTGGATGCAACTTAAAGAAATCACCCCAAAAAATTTTAACAGAAGGATAAAGTGTGCTGGATAAAGATCCAAGCATGCCAGCAACCTACTGAAACAATATTCTCTTAAGAAGATAATGAAATAATAATTTTGATCCTTGTGAAGGATCACAGATACGGTTACATGAATACACTGAAGGCTTGGGAAAAGGAAAGTTTTACCACAGCTATTGCAGAAATTATTCCATGCCCAGATGATGTCCAATTTAATAACAAACTACATATTAAGCCACAAGTGTGTTTACAAGAACTTTCTCTCTTGCCCATTTTTAACTGTACATCTGTTCTGTTTTTTAATAATTTAAGACCAACAAATGTATTTTTCTAGAATATTATTGCTATTGTTTCTTTACGATAAACACCACCATCTTTAATGCTTTTTAGTATTTAAATATTTCTTGGGAACACTGTAAATCCTGAGTGCAGTATAACTTTAAAGAACACTAGTGCCATTTTTTCCCCTTTTTTTTTAGCATAGTTATTTCTATCAACCCCAGTCTGCATATTAACAACCACGATCGGTGTGACTGATGTGACGGAACATCTCATTTACTTGTTTAGAGGGATTTTGAAGATTAAAATGAACTCTTTCAGGAAACAGTTTGTGGTGTGAGACTGCTGTTAAAATAGTTATCTCAATTAACTTGATTTATGAGTAGTGTAATGGAATATATAATTTATTTATAACTGAAAAGTATTTAAAAATTAAGAACTTATGTCTTCTCAAAAGAAGAAAATTGTGACTATTAAGTAAAAACTGTATTGTGTTCTTTGTGTTACGCTGTTACTTCCTAGTCTGCATGTGTGCATTCTTTTCCAGGCTTTTTTCTCTGTGAACACAACACATCTGGCCGACGTTTTGCTGGATAAATTGCAGTCAACTATGTGAATGATGCCCACATGTGTATAAATAAGCCTTTGAGTATGACAGAGCAGTGTATTTTGGTGGGAACTTGTGAGAGAAAAAAGGCTTGCAGTACTACAAACTAACATTTTAAGGTGCTTCTTGATTAGTCGCAATCAGTCCGTGCAGTAACATTCCCTCCTCAAGTACACTTTCACTATCATCCACAGGACATTTGTATTATTGTATTTACTTTGCGATATAAAGCGCCTTGAGGTGACTGCTCCTGGGAATTGGTGCTTCATTGATCATCAACTGAGGTGACTTGAACTGAAGTCGTATAGAGTAAAATGTCGCCTTAGGAGAAGAGCAGGCCGTTTAATAATCAAAAGTTCAGTGGTTTGATCTTGAGCTCTTCAATCCTGCATGTCAAAGTGTCCTTGGAGTAAAAGGAACTTCAATTGTCCCTGATGCAATACAGTGTGCATGTGTGTGGGAGGGTAAGTATGTACTGTAAAAGCACTTTGAGAGGTCAAAAAGTCTAGAAAAGGTACATAAAAATGCTAGCCTATTCACTATGTTGATACAGTTTTTACAGCTACTTTTACTATGCAGACTTTCCTAATGCTGTTTTGTTTTGGGTGCACATATGACTCTCCACACAATCTTTTCCATTTGCAAAACTCATGTTATTCAGATGTGAGATAAAAGAATGACAAGGATATTTTTGAAGAGTCAGATGGTACCAAGAAGCCTTTTTTATGTTAAATTATGTTTTGTTTTGTTTCTTTCTTTCTTTCTTCTCCAGCCTGCCGCCACTCCACTAAGTTAATGATAAACCAAGACATTTCTGGCACCCCTGGTTGAAAAGTACTGAGTGCATGAAGGCTGAGACAAGCTACACACTTGTTTCTTTCTGCTGCTATGAAACATTAAAAGCAAGGTATCGTTAATTGCGAGCGCTGATAATTTCATTCGCCAATTTAAGAATCGTTAAGGATTTGGCACCCATCATACATTTCTTTGAGTTAAGCAACCTTTATTCTGAGTTTTTTCAGCTAAAGACATGGGCAGGCAGTGAAAGGAAGGATGGGAGCTGGCTCTTCTCTCCCTGGTTCTTTCCTCATTCTCTTATTTATAACTGCCTGGAATGTCTGCACTTCTGTTAGTGATGTCATCAGTTACTTTTGCCATGGTAACACAACAAAATCTCCCCTGCATATGGTCAGTACATTCAATATTTTCCACTTTATTAAAGTCACTCAGTGTGTGTGTGTGTGTGTGTGTGTGTGTGCGTGCGCGCATGCAGGTGGTTGTAAGACCGATAACCACCTTTGGATCTGGAGATGAGGGCAGAAAGGCAATGCAGGAGACAGTGAGAGAATTTTTGATTTTATAGTCTCACCTGTTCAAAAGCTGTCTTGAAGCCCCAAGACCCATACACAGCCAACACAACCAGAAAATAAAGTAGTTTAAAAACATATCGGCCTGCCTGCAGTGGGGCTGTGTGTGTATGTGCATCTTGCTGTCATGGCAATACCACAAAATCCTCCTTGGCAGAATAGATAGGAGAAGGTATGCATGACCACAAGTGTGTTTAAATTTCAAACAAACGATGCTACTGCCTAAAACACAGTCTGTAACGATGCTGAAGAACTGAAGAGCTACTTTACATGTTACATGGCCCGAATAATAACTACGTTCTTTGTTTGGTGCGCTGTGGTACCGTTCTTCAATGACAATGCCAGTGCGTGGAGCCTACAGCTATAGCTACAAACATCAGTGCACAGCATTTATTGCAGCGGAAACTGAAAAGCAAAGTTAACGGAAAGTATTTTGTGCTTACTGGAGTGCAAGTACGACCTAACGATGTCAAAAAGTATTGCATACCCACACAGTATGGTCAAAAGAGCCAAACGTTAGTCTTCTCTCGTGTGCCTGTAACACTATTTGTTTTTATAAACACTATTAAAAACTACTGCTGTTTTTTGTTTCGTTTTTTTAATAAAGGCAAGCTTATATTACTGTCTGATCAAGCTATTTACAGAAACAACACACACACAAAAACTTACAGTACTGAAAACATTTCTAGTTCACTTTCTCTGCCTTATGTCCCGGGACTCGTACAGCAATGTGATGATGTGCGTCCCAAGAATATTCAAACAAAACAACGGCACTTAAAAAAACTTAGTTTCATTTTACAAGTATGTCCCAGAACTGCAAAACTCTCTGTATGAAGTGTTAAGAGATTTTATTATGTGTGTGGGTTGGAGCAGATGGACTGATGTGTAACAGGAATGCTTTTCTCCAACTGCACTCTGCCGTATGTTAAAATATTTCACAGCCACTGGATGTTTTTTTTTTTCCACCAAGGGTGTGTCTAGAACATTTAGATTTGGGGCCAGATAGGGGCATAGACAGAATGGAGAGGAGCTGGTGTTTAATGGATGTGAAATGAGTTTTATTAAAGTCTCGGTGTAGCTGACGTATTTTTGCTTCAGTTATTTTGCAGTAATGTGACACATTAGAAAGGACTGGAGAAGGCAAGGAGAAAAGAATTGGTGGCAAAAAAAGCTCTTTCCTAGCAATTTCTTCAAATGGAAATGTGGTATTTTTACTGAAAGAAAAGTAGAAATTAAACAGGGAAAAGGCACAAAATCCATTTAGACCTACAGCATGTGTTTAGGGTAGCATCCCTACACCCATAGCTTGATCACAGAGACTTTTCCTGCATCTCTCTCTCACAAAGCAGAGAAGTTGTGAATGCTCTCTAAAGCCAGCCACAGTTAAATTAAATTTCATGGTGAGACACTACAGCATTACACTGGGTCCTATCCAGTTTTCCCACAGCTAAATAATGTTAATAAATGTGCACCGACAGAAAAGTGGATGCACAGTTATGCAAAGAGGACTAAGGACAATATTACTAAAGAGTAAAATAAATAAATAAAAACACGCTTGCTCCGTTATCTACTAATCATTTACAGCATCGCTCCTTGTAGATGACTAAAGGACAGTCATTTACTGTGAGCGCTGAGTTCACATCTATTCAAGCTCAAATCTGTAGTCGGCTCCTCCAAGGTATCACATTCACATACAACAGTGACAATAAACTAGCCTGACACCGCTTTAAGACAGACAAATCATTCACTGCCTATTCATTTTTGTGGTGGTTATTTGCTCCAAGGCTACATTTTTAAGTCTGGTAATAGTCTCTTAAATAGAAAAGCTATTTATTTCTAATATAAAAAAAAAGACCTGCTCTGCATGCTGTAGAGATTCACAGTAGCCTTACTGACTCTTCTCTGCATCTACTAAAAGATGTTAAAAGGACAAAGATGATTTTAACAGAGCTAACAATCCAGACCTGAACTGTCATCTCTCTGCCTCAGACAGACCAAAGGCCATTATTCAGAAATCGCTGCAAGTAAATGACCTTTTTTATTCTTTAAAGTTCAGCCTGCAGCATTATTAAATGAACACTACCAAGTTCTCCAGCTGAATGTCTCAGCCTTCTGTGAAATCAGATTTAACTTTGAGTAAAATATTTGCTATCAACCACATGTGTCTGCCTATTGAGTAGGACACAAGTAGCTAAATTAGTAAGGACAGTTAAGTTCACAGCCAGCCGCCTTTACGTATGACTTCCGCTGGTACAGTAGGGTTAAGGAGGTTTATCTACTTTGATGCAATTAATGCTCCAACAAATTCCAACATGAGACATTAACATTCAGATAAATCACAGACAGGCAGTGCGGCAGAGTCTGTCTCTAATTTATCTGTCTCTAAACAAGCCACTTTTCTTCTTTTATGCAAACATTACCACTAAAGGTCAGGTGATAATAGGGGATCCAACTAAAAAGTAGAAGCCCTCTATACAACAAATACAATCAGTGTACCTCCAGAGTTTTATTTACTTATAAAACTCTGTGTAAACACAATTATAGCGCTCATTTTGTGTCCTAAAGCAAGACCTGGCCAATACAGAGTGCACTGATTATGTGCCTGGTATTTATAGTAAAGTCTTAAGTTAAACACTGTAAAGAAAGGTAGTTTCAGTAAAAATAAATAATGAATAACATATGGCTTCCATCGCACAGAACAGAATGTTCTGCTGCAGCTACACCAGAGGCTCGAGTCTGATCTGCTCCACCTTTGGTTTCTGGTCACCAACTTATTAATCCCAACAAACGGGAAAAAAAAGATGCGCGCACGCAGAAGCACGCACACACACACACACAGTCACCAGCAGTCAGTCCTACTTTTGACATAAAAAGTAAACAAAAATTGTATAAATTATTATTATTCTCATTATTGTCTGATTGCCTCCACATAGTATTTATTTTTCAATCAGTTTTGGCTGTGTTTGTGTTTTTACTACACTGGTGCACCCTGAAGACCATCAAAGCCAACTTAATCAAATCTCCACATCTGCCAGCGCGCTTATACGTTCAGGACGCCACAATTTATTCATGTTTAATCTGCCAATTACTGTATCGATTACTTGGACAATTACAAATGCTAATACCATAAATATTTTCATGACGTACCAAGGGGGGAAACAAACAAACAACAGAAACTTAAAGCCAAAAGCGGTAGTTAACAGGATTTTTTCCACCAACAGCCCCAAACAAAGGAAATTACACATTTCCACTGAGTTTAATAAGCAGAAGAGACACAAACGCTCACATTTTAAAAGTTTTGTTTCACAACCATTAAGTCTGACTATTTTCCAATCAGCTGATCTAATTGATAAAACATTTGACCCCTTTAATTACTACAGAACAGCAGCATAAACAATAAATCAAAAACTATTAGCTGTTAGGAATAATGGGGTACACGCATATGGGGATATAACAAGCGGGCTGATAGACAAGAACCCCAGATGAATTAAACTTTTACGTGTGTTACGCTTGTTTTCCGGGGTGATAAGTTTGGTCAAACTAGGTGAAAAACTCTCCACTGTGCATTCATATCATGTGCAGCCTGTTTTGGTTTCTTTACTTACAACACATTGGTGGCCAACGGGATCTCTTCCGCCGCAGGGGCCCTTTCCAACCCGATGTTGGAGCAGTTGACGACGCAGGACTGCTGGGGCCCCAGTGGACAGCTGCAGTTAACGGGACAGGGACTGCAGCTCTTGCCGCCGTCCGCCTGCGCCGCGGAGCCCCATACTTCCAAGCAGCAGAGCGCCACAAGCAGACTGGAAAAGAAACTAAACCTCGGGAGGCAGACGCCATGTTTTCGCTTGGATAAAGTCTGTCCATTTCCACAAGGCATAGCTCACTCACATCTCATCGCCTCTGATGGTGTAAGTCCTCACAGTCTGGGAAGGAACAAAATGCACGGAACAAAAGCAAAAACACGCGCGTCCTTTTTCCACGGCTTTCATATAAGGAGACAAAAACAGAAGAAGTCATTAACTTTTTCACACCGTTATCTGTCTTTGTTTTCCCAGCGTTGTTTTTCTTCTCCTCGTATCCCCTTCCCCTGAAAATGTAACGGAGCTTTTCCAGAATCCTTTGAGGAGAAAAAAGTTTTGGAGAACTTCCTCCCTCCCCCTTTTTCCATATCATGCAGTTCCACGAGCCGCCACTGTGACCTGGCGAATAGCCTGCTTTTCCTTCTCAGTTGAATGAATACAATGTTAGACTGATTACCCCTTTAAAAAAAGGTAAACATTTAAAGTGAAAGTTACTGAATAAAACAGCTAGAAAATGGCATATACAGTTTTTTTTCAAGTTGCCAAAATAATCGATTGAAATAAACACAGTTTTGAAGTTCATATGTAACCAGGCCTCAGATTTCTGGTATTTTTTCCTCTGATGAGGGTTACTCCTTGTTAGAGGGCCTGGGTAAAAGATTCATGGGTATTCTCCTTTTGTTTTTCCTGATAAAGTAAAAAGTCGACTGCTTCTTCACTTGCCCAACTGGCAACACAGCTTCGATCAACCCTTCATTCAAAAAAGTTGAGATGCTGTGCAAAAGGTAAAGCAGAATGCAGCCACTTTAAAACCTACATTTGGTTAAAATTAGTAGAAAGAAAGCATAGGAAACGCTGCGAGTAGGAAATGTTATTGATTCTGTTATCGGTTTTTGAGGGGAGAATATATGGTCATTTTAAATTTGACGCAAGCAAAACATTTTAAAACATTTGAGACAGAGGTAAATTAATGAATAAAGAAAGAAAGAAATGAAAAGTCAGTACCACCTTCTTTGTGGGCATTTAAAAAAGAACCTTCTAGAGCAGAGCTGGACTGGCCATCGGGCATACCGGGCATTTGGCCGGTGGGCCATAGTGATTTTTCGTTTTAATGTTTGTTTTTGTAACGGTATAAACAATGAAAGGTGGTGGATTGGCCAATTGGTCGTGATCGACTCTGGGCTTACAAAACACTCGTAGGTGAAAAGGAAACGATTTGTCCCCTACTTCAGCTAGAATGAAAAAAAGACACAAAGCTGGACTTATTCTGCGTCTTTACGCTGCACAGCTGCCTCTTCTTCTCTCCCCTGTTGCTACTTCAATCATGAAACTGATCAATGATCAGCTGATCGGGTTTTCTGTCTCGCCCCGTCTCTCTTGTTTGTTTATCGCCCAGAAAGAGGAAACCAGCGGATGTCACGCTAAACAGCAGCAGCACGTTTAAGCTTGATAAGCTGTTGTTACTTCAAATACCTGGGCCGATTTTTTGTCCCAGTCCAGTCCTGTTCTAGAGAGTCCTTCAGAAGTAAACACGGAAGCAGTTTAAACTCTGTGAAAGACTGCATGGACAAGCTGAAAACGGTTTTCATCACCTGTAGTAGATGATATCATTGACAGATCAAAAGTATCAGAACAAAAGTGCATGCAAAGGACAAGGCCCACAAGAAATACTGAATCACCTTACACTCATAAACAGGCACAATCAATATACCAGCTCAGAAATGTTTCTGAAAGCTGTTGTGGGCCTGCGATATATATGTGAAGGACTGAGGCCAAGTGAGAAATTGTCCTGTTATTTATTTAATTGCTGTAAGTTCACCCCATGCACCTGGCATGTGGAGGCCTGATTATTGCCAAATAAGGCAGGCTCAGAAGCAATATAACATAACATGATATGTAGATGGCATTTTTTTCAATGACAGCCTTATTTCAGAAACACTGTGCAAAATTACAGTCGACCTACAGCAGCACTGAGGACTAGGTTCAGTGCACATTGAGAAAATTTGCTGCTTTTTGAAAAGAAGATTAGTCCTATATAGAACAAAAATGAGAAAACACTTGCTTACACTACACCACAACCTCGTCTTATTAAAAGAACAGATGATGTAAAACACTGGTAAACATGCCCATCTCCCAGGAAACACGTTGCTGGTATCAGCTTCAAAGTGAGGTTGAAATCTTTTTAATACAAATATTCAAATCATTCAGTTTAAACATCTGTTGTATTTGTACTGTTATTTTATTACACGTAAGCAATTTAAACAATTTCCAATTTAAATCCTGTCTTTATGACATTGTACTTTTTTGAAAACAAAGTCGAGATAACAGCCAGTAATTGAACTTGAGCCATAAAAAACCCGTAAGGTGAAATCAGTTTAAAACAGCGTGACTTTTTTGTTACTATCAGTCAAGAAGGAGTGAAATGAAGACATATTCGTGGTTCTTGTGATGAAGGCGGGCATAAAAACAGTTGCTGAAAAGATAAAAGGAAAAATTTAATGATGAAATAAGCAATTTTGTTCAGATGAAGTGTTAACTATGAAGCAGTCACTGAGTATTCTTTCACCTTGAGGTAGAGATATGACTGTTGCAAAGCCTTCTTCACTCACAGAGATTGAAATTTATTATCTTGCTGAAGTTTAAGAATGAATCTGCTCTGCTGGTATTCCATTGTCAAATGACAAATGTATCACTTTCTATTTTTCATATTTCTCCTCCCTGCAGTATTTCCTGAAGCAGTGCATGGCACGTGTTAGAAGTGTTTCTCGGGTATTTGATTTGGCCAGAGTGCACACATCCTTCCTGCAGGCATCTGGTGCTCTGTACAAAGAAGAGCCCCACAATAACTTGCATACTTTCTTATTCTCATGAGTCTTTGGCAGTTCTTCACTGTAGAGCTTATATTTGAGAGACAAAAATATGCGTGAGTGAAAGACAGTCTGCACTCAATATTTTAGGGGAAGTTAAAAAAAATAAAGAGTTATGTGTACAAATCTATACATACGCCTTTCAAAACATAGTTTGCAATGCACTTTGGCAGATAAGTACAAAGGAGAACAATCACTAGGTAAATTCAAACAAAAAGCCAAATATTAAAGGCAAAGAAAACAACGTAAGGGAAAGTTGAGACAGAGTTTTTAAAAAAGAAAAAGGAATGTACAAAGCAAAGCACAAATTGGTAAACAACAAATACCGAAAAGAATAAAAGCGATAATAACAGTACAGTAAGAATAAACAAGAGGACAAAAGCAATAAATACTCTGCATCACATAAAAAAAATGTGATTTCAGAAGTGATTTTGGAAGGAATTCACTGATTCTGAGAGCCTTATCTCCTCTGGAGTCAAGCCTGAGGATTTAAGGGTGGTGGTTCATGTGGGGATCAGCAGTTTTTGCTACTTACCTTGAAGCCAGATCCAAGCATTCCTTGAAGGTGATTAGCAGAATCTTAAAATCAAAGACATGGAGCTGGTGGAAAGAGGTCAGGAATGGGGTGATGTGATGCTGACTTCTAAACCTGAGTAGTGGCTTTTCAGAGTATGTACGACCCAAAAAGGTGCAAAAAGTTGGGACTCAGTGTAAAATGATGTGCAGATTTTCTAAACTCATATTTTATCCAGTTGGTGAAATTTGTGATCTATATGCAGGCCAGTTCAGCATCCAGACTTCTCTGCTACTAAACCAGGTGTAGCATTTTTTATCTGAAATATGAAAGGCCTTCTCTGAAAAAGGACATAATCTGCTTATGAGCATATGCTGCTTTGATCCTGTATATACTTTTGAGCATTAATGATGCATTTCTATAGGGATTAATGCACCCTCATACCATCTGAGATGTAGGCCTTTGAATTTGGTCCGTTGAACAAGGCAGAGGATCCCTCTCCTTTTTAGGAAAAGCAACATCCAGAAAGAATTTCAAATTTTGATTTGACTGCCCACAGAACAGTTTTCTACATTGTCTCAGTCCAATAATCTTTGGCCAAGAGAAGATGGCAGACTTCTTGGGTCATGTTCACATATGGCTTCTTCTTTTTATATTTGAGGATGGCACAGTGAACTGTGTTTACAGACAGTTATTTCTGGGAGTGTCCCCGAGCCATGGAGTGATTTGTATGACAGAATCGTGCCTGTGTCTTCCCTTGTAAGGCAGAGAACATTCTTCTGAAGTCATTCCACAATGATGTGTACAGACACAATTAATTTGCAGGTTGACAAACCTCTGCCCATCTTTACCTCTGATAAACTCTGCCTCTCTAAGATGGTCTTTTTATATCGAACCATGATACTGACCTGTTGCTTATTAACCAAATTAGATGCAAAATGTTCCTTGAGCTGTTTCTTTCTGGCACCACTTACATTTCCAGTCTTTGGTTGCACGCATCCCAACTTTTGAGACGTCTTTCTGCCATCAAATTCAAAATGAGTTGTTTTTCATGAAATAGTAAAATGTCTGACTAAATTCCTCACAGTGCACATGTTGTACATGTGCATTGAAAATAAAGAGCTATTCTATTCTAAAAACATTACAAAGAAGTAGGTAATAAAAGCTTGCATTTAAAACAAATATTTTCACAATATCCAAAAATTTTAGATCAGAATTTTAAACCAGTTTGTGTCCTGTGGAGTTGAACATTTAACCTTAGAAGAACTGTTATTTCTTATTTTTTGCTGACAGATGTTTAAGAGTGCTTTAGATACCTCCTCGTCAGAGAATCATTTTTATCTTGAGGCCATGGCTCTAGGCTCTTGATCCCCAGGCATAGCTCAAGCTAGGCTTTGCTGGAACGAGAGCAATAAAAAAAAAAAAAAAAAAAAAAAAAAAGCTTTTCAGGCAATTTTGAAACAAAGAGAAACAAGAGTACAGGGCTCGAACACAAAGAACAAGTCTTTCGATGTCAAATTCAACTTGATGAAATATGTTTCCAGTTAAAGTCTCAGAGGGATTCACAGCTTTCTTGAAAATAGTATTTCAAAGCAACAAGGAAACCCCCCACCTGAAATTACTGATCCACCAAGGCACTTCCTGGGAAAAAATAAAACAAAACAAAGACTTTTATAATGTTTTAGTTAATGAACATAAGAAACAAACACAAAATAAAAAAAGAATAAAACCCAGAGATTGGTATTATGTTGAAGTTGATAAACCTTGGTTAAATGTAATAAGTTAAGCGGTTCTGCATATCTTATTACACATTCACCAGCCACTTTGTTAGGTACATGTGTTTAACTTGTTAACCACAGTATCTAATCACCCAGTCATCTCAGAGCAGCTCAGTGCATTTATGCATGACCTGCTGAGGTTCAAAGTAAGCATCAGAATGGGGAAAAAGGGATTTAAGTGAGGTTTAACGTGGCATGGTTGTTGGTGCCAGACGGACTGGTCTGAGCATTTCAGAAACTGCTGATCTACTGGGATTTTCCAGCACAACCAACTTGAGGGATTTACAGAGAAAGGTCTGATAAACACAAAATATCCAGGTCTTGTTGATGCCAGAGGTCAGAGGAGAAAAGCCCGACTGCTTTAAGCTCATAGGAACTCAACAGTAATGTAATGGTTTTGATGTATACGTAATGAAGATTCGGTTTCTTACTGTAGTTTGTTGCCATTACTTTAGAACATCTGAGTTTCTTTTTTATTGATTTAACGTGAGTTAATTATAGAAGAGCGTGTTGAACATCATTGGCTGGTGTGCTTGTTGACTTTTGATATCCCTGAAAATTTTAGGATCTACTCTATTTCATATTATTATCTCTCTCCAAATATCTTTTTGTAGCTAATAGTTTTTCTGGATTTTATCCTTGGCAGCAGACAAAACAAAGACAGTGTTTTCCTGTATTTATTAGATATGAATATCTCCAAATTATCTGGCAGTTTCTTAGTTTCTCCCTTTTATACAATAGAAAATTAAGCATTGTTTTCCTGTAAACTTGAACACATCTACAAATAGAGATTTCAGTTATTTTCTAGAAAACTAGAACTAGTGTTATCTAGTTTTGCCAGCTTGATCTGATGTCAAGACAGAAAATGAATGCAAGAAATTATTGCAGTTTCTAATGAGTGAGACATAGATATATGTGGCATTTAAAAAAATAAATAAATAACACACTGCAAAAAGCCAATTAGTTTTTCAAACATTTCCACAAAAGTGATGCCATGCTGAAGCTAAAGGAAAACAGAAAATCCTCAGTGGCTGCCAAATTCCCAATTAGCCATCAAGAAACTCTGTACAAAATATAATGGCAATATTCATTGTCTATTTTAATCCTTGGACCCACATAGTTTGTCTTGATCTGCCCTCTCTGTTGACTATATTGGCTCAAGGAGACAGCCCGCAGAAGCAGATGGTCCAAATGTATCAAATGAAGTATTTTGTGTTTGTCTGGCCCAGACTGGTCCAGTCTGGGCTGTGTGAAGGTAAAATAAGCTTGGCTCCTGTTTGGTTATGGGGAGGGTCCTCCAGCCTGGCCAGGAAAACAGCACTTACTGAGGCCTCTGTCTGTGTTTTTGTAGGTCTGCAGGAAGAGAGGGGAAGTGGGGAGTTACAGAAGGAGAGAGTGAGAGAGGTCTGGAGATGGTGATGGAGATGGAAGCACATAGCAGTGAAAAACAGAAGAGCCCAAAGTAGAGGAAGCTGACAAAAAAGATAGAAGAAAGTGATAGAAAAGTAGAGGCGGTATGAAGACAAAATTTCATATAAGACGTGAACCCCCCCCTAAAAAACAATGAAAAGTTGCTTGTCTTCTTTGTCTTCTAAGCGATATAGATGGAAAATAGCATGTTCATTACATGTAATATAAATACATGTATGACTTGATTTGAGAAGGAGTGACTTTTAATATGTATTTCATTCTACATATTAAATGGTTTATTTACTTTTATTCTTAACAAAGTTACCAAAATTCCACCTGAAAACTAATAATTAGTCAATAATTAATGGAGACATGATGATACACCTGACAGAAAAAGGCAAAAAACAAAAGTTGTTTAAAATTGTTTCAGTTTTTATCCAATCCTGCTGCATCAATAAATGATTTTTTTTTTTTTTTCAAATGAGCAACACGACACTATTATCTATTCTACTTTATATACATACATATATATATATATATATAAAGCAGGCACATGTAATAGAAAGTAAACAATATTTTAGGTCAAACCCCTAAAACTCTTTGGATTACTGTAATTACAGGGCAATATCTCTTTAATGTTTTGAGGGAAAGAAACATTCACAATATATATTCAAAAATATATATTGTGGTGAAAGATACTGTGATCTTATATCTTTCCAATTTTTGTGTAAGTTAATGACAATCCACTTGGACTTAATGATGAACTAAATAGGGTCTAGTGGTCAAAGGTGAGCGCGACCGCACAATTCAGCTGTAATTTAGGAACTCATGTTAAAACTAACTTTCTGAAAAATGCAGAGTAAATCATAATATTTTATTTTACACTTTATAGGTTCAAAGGTCAGGTCTGGATAGACATGACCTTAAATGGTTAGTTAGTAAAGTCATTTAATAAATACATCTGATAAAAATCCAAGCCAATCAAATTTAGGATTGACCAAGAGGCAACTGCTGCTTTGCATCAGCAACAGGAATTTTACATTGTCCCACCGCCTGATGCACAATAACTAGAAAGCAAATCAGTACAACGCCTAGTGCAGCTGTACTGCTGAAACCTAACAGGGGAATATGACTCCTGAAAGAAATCTGTTTTGTGTAGCCAAAGCCTTAATCTAAAAGCTGCGTGGACAAAGGCAACAGCAAACTATAAAACTCTCACCAATAAAACTAATCTATATATAAATAATCCAATAAAACCTACAAACTCTTCTGTTGACAATGTATTGCGGCTCCTCCAACCAACGGCCGCGGCAGGCTAAACATGAGGACACAGATGACGCGCAACAATAAACACATAAAATACACTTCTGCACCATTTGCTCCTTTTATTCCACATGCAACTGTCCAATATACAAATCAGCGCCTGGGATTAACTATTAAACAAATGCACAGACTGCACAAACAAATAACTGCAACTCACACAGAACTGCACTAATTACTATGCCAAATTACAACTTGGCCTAAGGCATCAAGGCATCACAGTCAAAATACATCAAACTCATTCAAGCTGCGCTCAAGCTGCGGTCAACAGAAGGTTTTGCCTCATGCCCACCCTACCTTTCTGCTCATCAACATCAGTGCACCAATACAGTGAGTCCATTTAAACCAACCCACTTAGTCAAAAAAGGAGCAACTCATATGGCTCCTACAATAATCATCTTAATTAATAAATCAGTTTTCTCAGCTGGAACAAATCCTGGACACCTGGAGGTAATTAATAGCTTTTTACTTGATCCATAAGCGGCATAATTTTGAAATCTTTTTATTTGGGAAATTTTAATATATTCAGCAGAATACAGAATATGTTTGTTGGATCATAATAATTTGCTCTGCATACTATATTAATAGTTTTTTGTTGTAACAAAATTACTGCTTTAGTAATTGTTTAATACACATTTCCCCATACTTCAGCATCACTATGAGTGAGCAGTACTGTATATAAAGACAATCCCGATTTACAAGCTCCTTAGCTTTATGCAAGGATGAAAGATTTCTGTTGTGATGTGGAAATCATTACGATCTGTGGTGTAGAGTGTGCATGACTTCTATGAGTGAGGAAACAGTAGTAGAGAAACTAAGTTGACAGCATGTTAGCAGACTATTAGATGGCAGAGAGGCAGAATGAAGTGGCAGCAAAAGCTTTAAAGTCTGCGTACGCAGGGCTGAGGCGTTCCCACTTGACATTGATGAGCTCCACCCCACCAACCAGCAACTTGGAGCACGTGCAGGAAAAGCTGAGTTACAGCCCAGGGGTTCGTAAAAGACATTTATCTGAGGTGCCAGTCAGAATTGTAAGTCGTCAAACCACGTGGGCGGAAACAGTCAGCAATTTCAGTACATATTAACAAAAAAATGTTCTTTGAGCAATGAACTGATGGAAAAAACAATCTTCCAGGACTTTTATACGCTCAAACATTCTTCCAGGACATTTCTGTTTTGTTTTTTTCTTGTGAGAGTGATGAAAATCACTTACACGAAGCAAAATAATGAACATATAGAAAAATGAATTCATTCAGCTTGTAATAATGTATAGGTATTATTGTGTACCAAGGTCAAATAACAGGCAGTAGTGCTCTCTGATAGACTTTATTGCCACAGGAAAGTGCCTTACCTTCAATCTTAAGCTGCAAGGCCACTTTGGACCCAATCAAAACAGTGAACACGCACCACTCCAGTCCAGCATTGACAAACAAGACTTAAATAAATGCTCACTTGGCAAGAACTCAGAGAGGTTGTAGTGCCACACAGGGCATCCAATAATCTAAAGGAGCATGTTTTAATGTCATACTGAATATATAGTTTAGTTGTGGGAAATTGTTGAATGAATTTCACTACTCCTGTATTTAAAGGACACAAAATGATAGATGCCCAAGGTCAAAAGGGAAATCTGTTCAGTCTGATCAAGGGAAAAGAAAAGTCCATTATATCACAATTTCTTTGGTCTTACTTTTTTCTTATTTATTTATTTTTTTGAAGAAACATTGAACCTGAAGGACAAGGAAAGTGAGAGAACAGAAAGAAGCACGAGACACTGTCTCCTTCACCACAGTAATTATCACCCAGCTCTGACTCTCCCTGTACAGTTCTCCACAGTGTGGTGTTCTTTAATGAGGACACTCTTCTTTGTTCTGTCAAGGAATCAGCTGCTTCCTCCTCGCGTCCCTCCCTGGTTTTGCTATCCAATGAACTAATTGTCAGTTCTCTTTGCCTAAGGGCTAAGGAAACTTGGTGGTGGGCTGCCAATACTTAAATGTCAGCACATGTGCCAGTGAGCATCTGTAGCTCAGGTGGCTGAATATGTTTGACTTGAATTATATGGTTGCTGGTTCAATGCTGAAATTCTCCTGTTTCAAGGGTGCGTTTAAAGCCCGTTGAACTCCAGGAATGTAAAGATGTGAAATTAAATGGTAATAGTACCAGCTGATTATGTATTTTTATTCTTGTTTTGCACAAACATACCCAGCTTAATGGGTCGCATGATTTCGAAATGTCTATAATTTGATATATAATGCAACTTTAGATGTAGCATATATAAAACAAGCAAATTAAAAAGACTCAGTGGTTCATATTTCATCTTTCTTGCATTTCAAGGCTTTATAGGTAGAACTGGTTTATTATAACCATTTGAACCCACGTGCTTATAATGAGGCGATCTGTATGGATCTGACATGTTGTGAAAGGCTTTTTGCTGGCAGTGTTTGGGTCCAACTACTTGGTCACCTAATCCTGATTTAAACCTTGTAAGGATAGTTTTTCCTGTACCATCTACACTTCGATTAGCTGCCGATTAACCAGACTCTAAATAAAAGATAATGTTGCTAAATATGTTATACAGTAACTTTAAGCTGACAACTAATTTCCACTGCCCCCAAGTGGTCAGAAAAAGACTGAGTTCAAGAAGCATTTTGGGAAATACTTACAGTAATATACATAAATTTAATTGAATATGAGAAATATATATAATGTAACACATACTGGACCTCAAATATAGATAATTTTGAGGTCCAGGCTCTGAGGAGGCCAATCCATGACTAATAGTAATCTGTTCTGTGTTTTTCTATCCAGGTATGCATTTACTGCATTGGCAGTGTGTTTGGGATTATTGTCTTAGTAAAAAAAACGAAGTCTTGGCAAAAAGATCCTTTCCAGATGGTTCTGTATGTTGGATCAAAATCTGATGGTGCTTTTCTGTGCTTATAATTCCATCAGACTTCCCTCCGTATGCCTTCATTAGGAATGGTTTCTTTACATGGCTTCTTCGTTCTTTCTGGGTGGTTTCAGTCAGCTGCTGCAGAATCTTCCAGCTATGCACACCTCACAACATATATGATGCTTCCAATTAACACAAATCTCTTAAGATTCTTGTAAAAAATAAATAATGTTTGAGCTTGATCTTGATTTTAAGTCTGTTGTAATCACATGTCAAATATAAGGAGCCTCTGCTCTCTGTAGTCCTTATAAGGATGATTGCACCACAAAGAGACCACAAACCTATCCACTGACTGCATTTGTTTTTGCCTTCTCTTCTTCTAACACACAGAGAGGTCAAAGGGTACACGTTTTATGCAAGATTTTAAGTAACATGTTTGATGATAAGCTTTTGACTTCAAAACGTTGGGTTGAATATTAATTATTATTAATCTTTTAGATGTCAGCAAGACATAGTGCTGAGTGCAATTTAAAAACACACTGAAAGTGAATCTGTAGATTGCCCACAAGGAAAATCTTGGTATCCCTCAGAAAGCTTCTAGGGTATAAGTGTGATTTTAAAAAATAATGAATGAAATCAGAATTTAGAGATTTCAGAAAATCTCTTTCTCATAATTTCCTGAGCATTTCACACTCAGCATGAACCTAGAAGTACCTGAAAGCTCTATAAGCATACAAGTAAATGCACATTAGAGACTGCTTTAGACTATTGTTACACAGTGAAAACGAAATGAAAAATGCCCAAAAGTTGATTCTGTTCATCTGGACGTAGCGTTTTCAGTGGGAGAAACGTTTCGTCACTCATCCAAGTGACTTCTTCAGTCTCAGCTGACTGCAGGTTTCCCCAATCTCATAAACATCACATTTGCATAATCACTGAAACTATCACCCCTGAAGGAACAATGGGCTGGGAGCAATGTTCCCTCTAAGCTGCGCGCGTGCGCAATTGCGCACTGCTGGCACGGTCTCTGCGCACAGAAAATCTGCGTTGCGCACACAAAAAAAACAAAACTCTAACCTGAATTGAAATTAAAATTAATACTTTAACAATTCTGTTTTGCAGTGTTAGTCAGTGAGTGTCTGGCTGCTCCCGTATGGGATTACAATGATGCCACCTTATCCTATAGTCCAGCCAATAATGCGATTCACATATATGCAGCTAATCTACATCGTTGACAGGCTATGACAGCGTCCTTATGTGCTGACACCGGTGTTTTAGCTAGCAAAGCCGCGTGGCTGATGTGGAGTGAAGCCACATTAATGACAACGTGTACAACCATTGGAGATGTGAGCAGGACAGACGGAACAATTGCCGGAAAAAGTGTGGACTTTATACCAGTTTTTAAATTGTGTTGATAGGCCACGTAAAACCAGAGTTATGATAAAAAAAATATATTCAATGTTTGGTTTTCTTCCTGAATACTATCATTGTTTATATTTACTGCGGGAAGAAACAGTAAAAATGGCGTTTTGTATGAAAACGCTCCAAAGCGCTCTCCACCTGTGAGCAAAAACAAAACCAAAAAACTCCCACCCTTTCCTATTGGTGGAAAAATGTACCATGTCGACCAATCAAAAAAATGATATGGCAGCATGGCATTTAGTTGTTTAGGAAAGGGGAAGTTTTAGGAGTTGCGGCGGTGTTTTGAGATGTGAGAGATTTACCACGTTTAGCGCAAATCTTGTGTAGTTAGTGTGTAGTGTAGTTTTGTTGTGTGTGTCAGAACAATGAGGCGACTGCTGAATGTTACAGGTGTTACAGCAGTGATACATCTCATGGGGGCCCGGCCCTGGCGCAGGGTGCCGCCGGTGCGTCGAGCCACCTGGGGGGCTCTTCAACTGGTGAGGGAGGTTGTCACATCTTGCAGGAGCTTTCCTCTCTTCGGGAACTCTCTCTGCAGGAGGGGGAGACACAGGAGAGGTGGAGGAAGATCTCAGCCTGGGCGTCTATTGTCTTATGCAGTCTGGAAGATGAGTGGATGGTGGGGTGGGTGCAGTTTTCTCTGTGGTGGGGTTGGGTGGACTGTCCCGGGCTCTGAGGGGCCGGGCGGCGCTGCTGCACTGGGCCCCGGTCTGGATGGGCCTGGGCCCCCTTTCCCTGGCGGGTCGCGGAGTATGGGGGTGCCTACTGGGGTCAGCGGGGGAGCTGGCCCCAGGGAGGGGTCACTTGCCCCTCCCTTCCTTCCTTCCCCATCTCCAGCTGCCTCCCTCTTCCCGCTCCACCACAACCACCCACACATGCAGGGCCTTGGAGTAGGGGTGTGTCACCAGGGTGCAGAGGAGGCTACCCCCCCCCCGTCCCCTTCTGGCTGCCTGTGCCTCAATTTTATCCCACAACTTAGACATTCACATTACTCACACTCTCATTACACATACATATAGGATCTTGGGGGTGGGCACGCTACACGGATTCCAAAAGACCATCAGGGTGTACACCTCACCCCTGGCGTCGTTGCCCACCTCTCAATTTTAAATACACGTAGACATTGAGGGCTAGCAGGAGGGACTATGCGCTTACCTGCTGCTCTCTGGCAGGTAGCTCCATGCCCTCCTGGGTTTTAAATGCACCTTAGAACACACATGCATCAACACTACAATGAGCGGGTGGAGGGAGGTTTGGAGTCTTCTCTCACCCCCGTTCTCTGCGGCCTGCTGGAGCGGGGGGGCTAGAAGGAGGAGTTGGCCGTCCGACTGCGGTCTGGAGTGTGGGGCCTCCCTGCTGCTGCGGAGTCGGGGCGGTCTGCCTCTCCCCACCGCAGGGAAAAGGGTTACACCACCTGGGTCTGGGTGCAGTTCCCCCCTCCAGGGGCAAGGGTACCTAGACCCGGTTCGTAGAGTACGCTTGGGGAGTGTGATTGTGTGTACAGCGTCTCTTTATGTTTGTCTCCACGTTGGTTGAGTGTGGAGTAAGTGCATATGAGAGCATGAGGGTGGGAATGGATGTTTGTATCTGTGTGTGTCTGTATGTCTGTGTCTATATGTCAGGTTGGGTATCAGACGCCACCTCTCTGGGGACATCTCAGGCCCTCCAAGGTTTGGAGGCCTATCTCCCCCCACCACCACTTCCCCTGCCAGTGGCAGACGCCCTCAGACATCGGTGCGTTGGTGGTTCTTTGTGTCTGGGGGTGGGCGTCCAGGTACACACCGGCTCACTCCTTGGCGGCTGCTTATCGGGGCCTGGAGCCTGGGGCTCGCTCGGGCCACTTCGGAGGTGGGGTGTCCCCGGCCTCTTGGCCTGGGGCTCGGTCACTCAGGCACAGCTGGCTGCCGGCGGAGCTCACGGGCGCGTCACTGCAACCCCCCCCTGGCTTCTGCTCCGCGGCTGCTGAGTGAGCCCTCATCTGGGACTCTCCTCAGCTCTTTCTGGGACAGTGGCGTGGCTGCCCCTCTGTTGGTCTTCCTTGGTCTCTTGTGTTCTGGGGGCCTCTGGATGTCTGGAGTTTTGATCTCCTCCATACCTGCTTCATGCCCTGGAGGACGGGGCTGTGGCTCCCCACACCCTCTAGCAGATCATTACATGAAGGAACCTTTTAAAAAAACAAGCGCGTCCATGCTCACAGGTGTACACACGGGTGATCACACCCACAAACTACACCCTTTTTGGCTCCTACCTCAAAGCACACTGTGTTCTGTTGATCTTATGTGCTGCACAATAATGTTTAATATTTAGTATTTACTGTCATATTCCCATATGTCATTGTGATGTTGGTTATTCTATTACTCTTGTTCTCTTCTGCTTGTTTTCTTTTTTCTTTCTCAACAGGTGATCCAGGTGATCGATAGATGCATTTTTTTTTTCTGCCCATTCTGTTGGTTTTTGTTTTTTGCCCCTATCCCTCTTCTCAGCTGTTTCTCTTTCCCTCTTTCTTTCTCCCCTTCTTTCCCCCAGTCAAGTCTGTCCCGTATTCAGCAAGTGAAAATAAAATAAACAATAAAAGGTGAATCAAATGGACCATTACGGCAAGGCTGGGATGGTCAATTTGGTAAAGTAAATCCGTTGGGCATCTTTCTTTGCCTTTAGACAATAATTCTGATGGCAAAAGAGCCAAACGGGACAGGCAAAAAAAAAAAAAAAAGTGATACATCTCCTGTTGTCAGGCCTGCAGGTATCAGGCTGCTGTTCTCCTTTATCTCATAGTGGACACAAATTATTTTTTGGAGTGGCACAAATAATTTGTGTGGCATCAAATTTGATGCAGAACAGCTGATTGTTCTGTAAATAGTTTGAAATGTTTATTTTTTTAAAAAAACGCCTTGGCTGCATTTTTAGGTAAACAGCTGCAAAAAACTTTGTTGTTTGCATAACTCAGTTACTTTTTTGAAGAAGTAACTATATAATTAACTGCCCAACACTGGTCATTATATACTGTATTTTGCAGACAGAGAGTTACAGGACTCTCTCCCAGACCACAGACTCATAATACAAGTCAGAGCTTTATGAAAAAAAAAGAAAAAAAAAAGAAAGAAAGTTGTGTTTTCAAAATTGGAGTTCAAGTTATTTTTACTTCCAATAGTGTTAACATACTACACAGGTCATGAACAAGATTTTTTTTAATTTTCATTGTAAGTGAGCTAAAGCAGTTAATTAAAAGTAGTCTAACATAAATGTAAATGCTGTAATTTTATTATTTTAATAAACCATGTAACTTGGATGGATTCGATGCTGGCGTGTACACAGTGCACACGTCTGCACACCATTCACAGAGAGTTGGGGAATGGCTGCAATCACAGCATTGTAAGATGACGAAAGATGCACCCTTAGTCCCCTCCTCGATTCAGAGATGGTCTTTCCCTTTTCAGGCAAATGGCCTCCTTGACTCCGCGCTCAAACCAGCGTTCCTCCCTGTCCAGGATGTGTACATCCTCATCCTTGAAAGAGTGTCCACTGGCCTGTAGGTGTAAATAGACTGGGGAGTCCTGTCCTGACGAGGTAGCTCTTCTGTGTTGTGCCATCATTATGCAAATGTAGTGTTTCTAAGGCTACGTCCACACTAGCCCGGATAGATTTGAAAACGGCGTTTTCGTCTGAAAACCCTCCGCGTCCACACTGGCGTTTTCAGTCGTTTTCACTGAGTTGTGCGTCCACATTGAAATGGCCGAAAACGCTTACGTTCCAGTACTGCGCATGCGTGAAATGCAAGAAGATTCGACCTGCCTCATTTCTGTCTGCCGCTTATTTACTTTGCGGCTCTTTGAAATGTTGCTGCAAAATGTTGAGGGAAAGCACTGAGTTTTTTAAATGGACTAGTTGCTGCGAGTAACACAAAAGTACAAAGTTGCAAAAGCGAGTGAGAATTAAAGAATTTGAAGAAAAGCTATCTGGAGCATGTATAGACTGATATTAATCTTTAATAGGGCTGTCAAAATTGAGAGCAAACAAAACAACTGCTGCATCACATGACTAAAATGCCCCTTTGACATTTTGACATTTTTTTGAAAGTCTCCATTTTCGCTGTCCACACTGCGACGCGAAAGCACCATCTTCAAATGTATTCGTTTTTGAGAGCGTTTTCGAAACGCTGCGTTTTTCTACGGGGAAACGCCGTCTCAGTGTGGACAGGAGGCCAAAACGGAGAGAAAACGATGCGTTTTTGTTTGAAAACGCATTAGTGTGGACGTAGCCTAAGACTGGGGAAACCTGCAGTCAGCTGAGACTGAAGAAGTCACTTTGATGAGTGACGAAACGTTTCTCCCACAGAAAACGCTACGTCCAGATAAATCCAGAATCAACTTTTGGAGATTTACTTACCTGGATGATTGAACACGCATCAAGACGAAATGGAAAATTAAAACTACTCAGTGGTACATCAGACAGTATTAAAGGTTATTAACAGACACAGGTCACACCAGTACAAAATAGATTTTCCTCGGATTAGAAAGGAAGAGATTTAAGATTTTCTGGAGCAGGCTGACTGACCATAATAGTTTGAAAGCTCCACTAATGAATCTAGCTGCATGTAGAAGATTAAGAATTATTTAAGTACAGATTTGTAGTGCTAAAATGAAATGATTTCCTTTCATTTCTAATACACAGACATTAAAATAGACAGTACTGTGCAGTCCTGTACAGTTTTTTGCTATTTTGTTAGGACAATGGGAAATAGGTGAACTACAATATGCTGTATAAGGCATGAACAGAGTTTGTACAGTTTTAACGAACTTGAAAATAGTGTGACCACCTTTGTTCTGCAGCACAGTCTGAACTCTCTTAGACAAACTTTCTTGTAATTTCTTTGAGTAGCCTTCGGGAATAGTTCTCCAGACTTCTCGCAGGACATTCCAGGACTGATCGTGGTCCATTGTGAGTTTTTATATCCAGGTATGCTTCTGCTACATTGGTATTGTGTTTGGGATCATTGTCATGCTGAAAAATTAAGCTGTTTCCAATCAGATGCCTTCCAGATGGTACTGTATGGCTAACTGAGATTTGATGGTACTTTTCTGAGCTCCTCTGAACATACTGATGACAATCTGGAACAAGCATTTCACGTTTGGAGCTGTTTTCACTGATTTTCAATGCAGTTTTTGTGTAATTTGGTAATCCACAGCTTTTTCTCCCTGTTCCTCTCCTTAGAAATGACTTATTGACAGTCACATTCCCACTGACACCATTTCTGATGATGCTTTGGTGAACAGCAGTTGGATTAACTGAAGGGTCAGATGCATGTCTGTGCATGTCTGTTTGTTAACGATATAACGTTCAGATCTGCCATAAATTCAGGAGCTTGGAAAGAAAGCTTCACTGCCCACTGTGCTGAGATATGCCAAGTTTTAGGATAAAAGCTCTTTAAGAATAACCTTGTATTCAAAAATACAGTTTTATGCCTGTCAAGCTGTGTTATGTTTGGCACTTTTGTTTCAATTCAACAAAAGAAATGGGAACAAATTTTATGTTTTTGTGACGGGTTGCTAGTAACAAAGTGCCTAAAGATACCACTTAAAATTGGCCCATTGTTTTCGGCTATGTGTAGTAATAACACTGGTTCATCCCTTGTGTACCTCTTTTATGCTTGAATGATTCACTGGTTAGTGTTAAGTGGTGTAACAAATAATGAAGCATTGCTCTGAACAACTGGACTGAAAATGAGTGAAAAAGCAGCCAATATGTAAAGAAAAACTTTGACAGCCTGAAAAATGTTTGCTTAAGACCACGTTTTGCAAGAGAGCCTGGCTTAGAAGCAAAATATGGTCATAAGGTGTGGCTCAATGCTTTTGCACAGTACTGTGTGTAGGGAAACCTGAAAAACCAAGGAGACCTTGTAGTGTGTTACTGAACGATAAGTTAAAAATATAGCACATGATCATCACACTTAAAATGATTAATTTTCCTGATGAGCCTTATCACTGACGGTAAACATGACGACCAAACCGCTTCATGTGTGAAGACAAATCTTTAAGTGAGGTGTTATCAGATGGAAGAAGGGCTGCATGACATTTTTGTGTATTCAGGCTTATTTAAACGGTAAAGGATTTTTATTACATGTGTGGCTGACTACAAGTTTATTTGCAAACAAGAAACTATTTTGTAGTTTTTTTCAGTCATTTTAAGAATAATTTATTTGTGACATTTTGCCATCAAGAATAAATTATTCTTATTAAGCAGCACAGTGGAGACATACAGGTAATTACATATCAAAAAGTGGGCTGTCATCAAACCGGGGATATTGCCTATCAAAACACCCAGTCTAATGTGTTCTGGCCCTTTTATCACATTACACCAGCTCCTGGAAAAAAACAAGCGTGATATGGCAGACAGGCGAGAGTTGGATGAACCATTCATGCGTATGAGAGAAGTTAGTTAAAGTCAAGAGAAAAAGAGGCTACTGGTCTGTGTCACAGTGAACAATATGGCTGCTTAAAAATACATGGGAAATAAATAAATAAATAAATAAAATAAACCCGTGGATTACACAATATTTTGGTTTCAGGGACTCCAGTTGCTTTTCTTTCCAAGCTCCTTGGAGTAATATGACCTGGATGACTGAGACCTACACAGATGTTTCAGGGACTCCAAAATATTTCTTACAACTGCTAGTTTTTTGAGTCTGTTCTACGGTGTCCATTGTAAGTCTCATGGACAAACTGGCACCCTTACAGCATTTCTACTTAAAGTAAACACAAAAATATTGCAGCAATAAGTGCTCGGACTATAGCTTGAAGATGCTCTCTTTATTTTTGTTGATATAATAATGTGCTGCAGTCTGTCCTACTACACAATAAAACTCTGAATGTCACTGTTTGAGACCTTGAGAGTTTTTCTGTGTGGCTGCATGAGACTGTGGAGTCCTTTGAGAATGCTTTGTGGTTCATGGCCAAAGAAATAAAGCACACAAACAATTATTTATTTCTTTTTCTATTTTTAGACTCCTTCAGCTTCTGAAACATGGCTGCAAGTCTTCTGAGTATCCATTGGGTAGAAATGAGTTGCAGTTTCAAAAGATGCCTTTAACATGTTACAAGAAAAATGTGCAAAAAGAACACTGCAACAGCAACACTGTTGCTGTCTGGTTGCACCCAAGGCACTTCAAAGCCCCTTTTGAAGATGCAGCGTGAGTGTGGTGTGAGCTTTGTAAGATGGCTCACCAGAAAGATTTCCAAAGGAGCCATGCAACCGTTTCCTGGACACTTCTTCAAATGACAGTAGAAATTATAGCATCTAGATACATTGTAACTACTATATTGTCACAGATTGTAACTCTAAAGTTCATAGTAATTTGTATGAGTCAGTGAATTATTATCACTTCATTAATTGTGTAACATTATAAAGAACTGTAATGGAGAAGATGTTAGAGCTGCCTCTGTATAAATAAACTGAAAAAGCTTTGTCATTCTGTTTTGTCTGTGTATCTGTAAATGTCAGTCACCTGAAAATGATTTAACACACAAGCTGTTGCTCTCTTTCTCCCTGAACAAACCCAAACAAGGCCAACCATACATACCACAAGCTTTATATGTCTGACTGACTGATAATGTTTGTCTGTGGCTTCCAGTACTCTCTAACTCTGTTACCTCTTTTTCTATGTATTCTTTCCTTCTCTGCAGGGAACATAAGGAGCTTCTTATCCCCGACTACCTCATAAAGATTTTGTAGCAGTTTTTAGTTAATAAATGTATCTAGGGAAAGAGGGGAGAATATCTGTCCATCTCCACAACAATCCCCTGGAGTGAAGCTTTCACACAGCCCGAGGGCTGACCTTACCAGCCTGTCAAAGGACATTAATGTCTTATGGGCAACGTGCATGTGAGAGGGATAAAATAAAACTGAGAATCTGCACAGAGAAAAAGACAATGCAAACAAAGCAAGCAGCTTTATACTGACCTATAAAAGATGCCAGAGTTCAAACATGTTGATGATGTGAATGCAGCTTCTTTTTCATAATAAATTTAAAATACCTCCAAACAGATTTATGAAAATTCTGATGTAAAATTGTACTTTGAAATTTTTTTTTTTTTTTTTTTTTTTTAGCTGTTGTGGCATGTTTGAGCTGAAGAGATTTATGAACAGGTCTGCATGCAGAAATAATTCATATTAGCTGTGAGTCCCATTTTTTTTCTACACAAAACCTTGAAATGTTTTAAAAATCTCATTGAAGGGAAAGAACTTTTTCAGCTCACTCAAGCCAGGAAAGGACTAGCAAGGTCTAATCCATCAAATTACAACTTGTCACTTTTACTCTTACCTTTGTGCTGAATAATATACATCATATATATTAATCAATGAGCTAATGTTTTGATAGCTGGACTGCATGTGCTTTAGACAGAGGCTAGGTTTCCATTATTTATGTTTAATTAAGATGAACTTGACAGCTGACTGTAACTTCATGTTTAAAATACAGTACTGTGCAAAGTCTTGAGCTGCTACTCAGTTCTTATATTTCGTTTCCAATGAGCCAGACTTTCTTGTAATTTTCTTAAAGTGGTTTAAAGCAATTGATCTCCAGGCTTTCTGGAGGTCTTCTAAAGTTTTTTGTTGGACATTACCTGCTTTTTTACTCATTTTCAGTCCAGTTTTTATACCCAACCATTTTCAGAAGAATGTTTTGTTTTTTGATTTTTGTTGAAGTCACATCACAGTGACTGATCAGCCATCTAAATATAAATAAAGGCACCAAACGCAAGGGATGAACCAGTGTTGTATCTACACATAGCAGACAACTTAGCAAAATAATAATTTTAAATTGCATCTTTCGGGACTTTGTTGCCAACAGCTTGTCCCCAAAATAGAAAAGCTGTTCCTATTTCTGATGCTTCAAATGCTTCAAAATGCTGAAAGCTTCACATGATGAACAGTGTGTACCTAAAAATTCTGAGGAAACTGGTCAACTGATGACAAACGAAGAGGTGACAAACCTAAAACTATCTGTTGCAGATGACAGGTATGTAATGTCATTAAAAACTGAAAAGAAAAAAAAATCCAACTTAACAATGGACACGAGAGATGCATCTGACCCTTCAGTTAATCCAACTGCTGTTCACCAAAGCATCATCAGAAATGGTGTCAGTGGGAATGTGACTGTCAATAAGTCATTTCTAAGGAGAGGAACAGGGAGAAAAAGCTGCGGATTACCAAATTACACAAGAACTGCACTGAAAATTAGTGACAACAGCTCCAAACATGACATTTTTGTTCCAGATTGTCATCAGTATCTCTCCAAAAGTTGATTCTGTTCATCTGGACGTAGCGTTTTGTGGGAGAAACGTTTCGTCACTCATCCAAGTGAGAATTTGAATAATTAGGATTAAGGAACTGACCTCCCAGCCCATTGTTCATTCAGTGGGCTGGTTTCAGTCATTATGCAAATGTACTGTTTATAAGATTGGGGAAACCTGCACTTGGATGAGTGACAAAACGTTTCTCCCACAAAATGCTACGTCCAGATGAACAGAATCAACTTTTGGAGATTTACTTACCTGGATGATTGAGCATGCATCAAGACGATTGTCAACAGTATGTTCAGAGGAGCTCAGAAAAGTACCATCAAATCTCAGTTAGCCATACAGTACCATCTGGAAGGCATCTGATTGGAAACAGCTTAATTTTTCAGCATGACAATGATCCCAAACACAATACCAATGTAGCAGAAGCATACCTGGATATAAAAACTCACAATGGACCACGATCAGTCCTGGAATGTCCTGCGAGAAGTCTGGAGAACTATTCCCGAAGGCTACTCAAAGAAATTACAAGAAAGTTTGTCTAAGAGAGTTCAGACTGTGCTGCAGAATAAAGGTGGTCACACTATTTTCAAGTTCGTTAAAACTGTACAAACTCTGTTCTTGCCTTATATATTGTAGTTCACCTATTTCCCATTGTCCTAACAAAATAGCAAAAAACTGTACAGGACTGCACAGTACTGTCTATTTTAATGTCTGTGTATTAGAAATGAAAGGAAATCATTTCATTTTAGCACTACAAATCTGTACTTAAATAATTCTTAATCTTCTACATGCAGCTAGATTCATTAGTGGAGCTTTCAAACTATTATGGTCAGTCAGCCTGCTCCAGAAAATCTTAAATCTCTTCCTTTCTAATCTGAGGAAAATCTATTTTGTACAGGTGTGATTATGCCTATTAATGCTATTCTATAGTGACTCACGTAGAACTGTTAATAACCTTTAATACTGTCTGATGTACCACTGAGTAGTTTTCATTTTTCATTTCGTTTTCACTGTGTAACAATAGTCTAAAGCAGTCTCTAATGTGCATTTACTTGTATGCTTATAGAGCTTTCAGGTACTTCTAGGTTCATGCTGAGTGTGAAATGCTCAGGAAGTCGTGAGAAAGAGAACATTTTCTGAAATCTCTAAATTCTGATTTCATTCATTATTTTTTAAAATCACACTTATACCCTAGAAGCTTTCTGAGGGATACCAAGATTTTCCTTGTGGGCAATCTACTGCTTCACTTTCAGTGTGTTTTTAAATTGCACTCAGCACTATGTCGTGCTGACATCTAAAAGATTAATAATAATTAATTATAATAATAATTAATATTCAACCCAACGTTTTGAAGTCAAAAGCTTATCATCAAACATGTTACTCAGACATCTCCTCCATGCCTGCTTCATGCCCTGGGGGACGGGGCTATGGCTCCCTACACCTTCTAGCAGATCGTTACATGGAGAAACCTTTAATACAAGCGCGCTCATCCACCCAGGTGTTCACTGGTGTTCACTATTCATAGACACAAACCACACCTTTCTTGGCTGCTACCTCAAAGCACATTGTGCGCTGTCGGTCCTGTGTGCTGCACAACAACACTCAATATTTAGTATTTACTGTTATTTACACTTTGCTAGATTAATGCGATGGTGTTGTGCTTATTATGCTGCTCTCTTTTTTTCCTTGTTTTCTCTCTTTTTTCTCTCAACAGGTGATCCGGGAGATCTTTTTTCTTTTTAAGTGTCCTTTCTCACTGTCCCTCTTCCCCTCTGTTTTTCTTTTCCTTCCTCTGTTTTCCCTTTCCTATCCCCTAGCCATGTCTGTCCCTTTTGCAACAACTGAAAATAAAATAAAATAAAATAAAATAAATAATAACAACAATGGTCAATCAAATGGACCAATACCGCAAGGTCGTGATGATCCACTTGTTAAAGTAAATCCGTTGGGTATCTTTGTTGGCGTTCAGACAACAATTCTGACGGCTAAAGAACCAAATGGGGCAGGCAAAAAAGAAAAGAAAAGAAAAGAAAAAGACATGTTACTTAAAATCTTGCATAAAACGTGTACCCTTTGACCTCTCTCTGTGTTAGAAGAAGAGAAGGCAAAAACAAAAGCAGTCAGTGGATAGGTTTTTGGTCTCTTTGTGGTGCAATCATCCTTAATAAGACTACAGAGAGCAGAGACTCTTTATATTTGACATGTGATTAGTACAACAGATTTCATTTATTTATTTTTACAAGAAACTTAAGAGGTGTGTGTTAATCGGAAGCATCATATTTGGTGTGAGGTGTGGATAGCTGGAGCACTGCAGCACTGACTGAAACCACCCAGAACAACACCGATACCCATTTACAGAGCATCAATAACACTGGGGACTATAAGAAAATACCCACTGTGGTCTGTGAACCCTGCTGTCATCTGGAGACAAGTATCTGCTGTTGCTCCACAGGTGAATCTGAGGGGAAACCTCAGAGCATGTTTCTTTTCTCAGGTTTAGAGATTTTTAAACTTATATTCAAACTTTCATCATGAATAGATATACTTGTTTTGGTTTTTTTTGTTTCATTGCATGAACATTACATCTGTAATTTTGTTGTGTTGTGTAATTGAGTGATTTAGAAACGGAACATTTTTTTTAACCATCTCTGTGGTACATGCGGTGAGCTGAATGTGTTTCAGCTGCTGTCTAACAGATGGTCATTGTCAAACAGACTGCTATAAGTGTGTACCCCTTAGTTTGATTTGACATTTGGCTGTTGACAATGTTGGACCAACAAAATTACACAAAACTTTTCACTCACTCATTTTATGCCCAAAAGACCAGGATAGTGTTCTAGACTGAAATAATGACAGCAAAAGCTGTTCCAAAGATAAAGTGCAGTTCACTAGTTCCTATTTGTGTGTTGATTCATAATAAGTGAATAAACAAGGATCTAAATTAATACCAATGAAGAGTAACTTAATGACAACAGTCTTCCACACTGTGCAGAAGGATCATACATGTTGAACGGTGGTGTAAGAAGTACTTTCATCCATTTTAGCAACTAAACAAATGACCTGCATTTACCATCCTCAACTCAAAATATTATTTTATATTAGAGATTTAGACTTAGAGACTTGCTGGACCACAAAGGTGCAGAGGTAAGAAGAGAAAACAATATACAACAAGGGGAAAACAAATAAATAAATAAAATTAATAAAAATAAAAAGCATATATGTATACATATATGTGAGTGCGAGAATTATATTATATTACACACACACACACACACACACACACACACACACACACACACACACACACACACACACACTCTGTCTCTCTCTCTCTCTCTCTCTCTTTCTTTCTTTATAAATCCTATCAAGCAAGCAGCAGAGCTGTGTGGGCAGAAAGTTGAAGAAAAAGCAGCGGAGCTGCTTGCCAGTACATTCTGCTCAGCACCCCAGACAGCGAACAGCGAAGAGAGCTAGAAAACAACTTTCAATCAATACTGGACAAATACTTAGGAATCGGAAAACAGACGTGACTTTGTTCGGGGACTGATTATTTGAATCTGATTTCAGAGAGACTCTGACTTTTCCTCTTCTAGACATAGTAAGCCCGTTCTTGTCTTGATCTCTGCATAAATCTTTACTCTGCGAGTTTTAAAAATGTTCTCCTCTAAACGCATCGAGCCTTTAAACAAAGGCTCAAGATATTCAACCTTAGCACACACATTCATTAATGACACATTCATAATTATAGAGCGTGTAGTCAAGAAGATGTGCCGTGCGTAAAAGCGGTGGCACCATTCCCAGCTTGACGCACAACACGCCGGATGACTTGTGAGTGGTTCCAAAGTAAGATCAAAAGAGACGTTAACAGTCAGATCTATTTAAAAAAAGAAGAAGAAGCAAAGATAGAGCTGACAAATACAGCACATCATCATCTGTGACTCAACTGCTTACAGTCTAATTCCTTATACGACTACACTACTGTGAAGCTACGTGTATGATACGCTCGGATGTGGAATGGAAGCACACCTGCCTCACTGGAGTTCGCTCAGGGCGCACGGTGCGCACACAAAGCTTTAGAATTATCGGAGGAGTTTAATGTAGTGATTATTGGTCTTTCTTGTGCACGGACTGTTGATTGAGACAAACTGGATTGTTCCTTTTTTATAGTTCAAAATCACCTTTTCATCGCTTTACTTCACATTTTAAAGCGTGGGGGCTGCTCCGGCTTCTGTCTCGAAAGCATGGGAAAAGAAGAAGGAGGAAAGAGTTTCTTCTAAATCACTGGAATCAAGCCACCATATGGACTGTGAACAATGGAGCAACAAGACCAAAACCTCTGGTATCCCTTTTCATCCGAGCTCAACTCCTCTACATCCTCACCTATCCTCTTCTCTTATCCTCGCCTTTTCAACATCTCCTCCAACATTTCCACTCAGAGTGTCCCCTTTCAGGGCAGCAGCACTCTGATGACCGCAGTCATATCCCTCACAGTCTTCGTGGTGGGTCTGACCGGCAACACTTTGGCGATCTATGTGGTGCTGCGCTATGCCAAAATGAAAACAGTCACCAATATCTACATCCTGAACCTGGCTGTGGCTGATGAGCTGTACATCGTCGGGCTCCCCTTTCTTACCACACAGAATGTACTCTCCTATTGGCCCTTTGGCTCTTTCCTGTGCCGCGTGGTCATGACTGCAGACTCCATGAACCAGTTTACGTCTATCTTCTGTCTCACAGTAATGTCCATCGACCGTTACCTGGCTGTGGTTCATCCAATCCGCAGCACCAAGTGGAGACACCCCCGCATAGCGAAGGTAGTGAGCGCAGCTGTGTGGGCCGTTTCCTTTGTGGTGGTCCTGCCAGTGGTCATCTTCTCTGATGTGCAGGTATACAATTCAGTCATGTGCCAGTGAAAACTTCAGATACGACACCGAAGCATGGTAATATGACCGCTCCTAAAGCGAGAATTAAGCACTGGTTTAATGGCCATATTGGTAGTTGTTACAGATTAATAACTACGTTCCTCTACAATCTTTGAACAAAGGTATTTTTTTTAAAGAAGGAACAACTATAAACGACAAATGTTAACAGTAAAACAAAAACTGTAAATAATAATAATAAGAAAAAGAAATAATAATAGTTACAAAAATCCAAGCTAAATGTCACAAGAGGGTTTTTGTGAAACATGTTAAAAACACTGAACTTTCAGCACTGTTAATGGTACTATTTTTTTTTATAAAGTTTGCTTGACCTTCACGACTGTTTGCTAAAGTAAAAAAAAAAAAAAACATTTGACAATATTATGTTCGACTGTTCTTTTGGAGACTTCTTGGAGTTCTAGCTCACTCCCTGGTATTTCTGTATTTGTGTTAAGCTAAACTAAAACATAATTCCCCATTCTTTGAAATATTCATTCACATAATGCAGTGCAATGCATTTTGCTTTAGCAATGATTCTAATTGCAGTATAACAAAACAAACAAAAAAAGCAGGAATTTGATGGAGGTACTCAAATCAAGTGGTTCCCAGATAGTGCGACCAGTGCACCATGAGACAAGTCCATCATATTTTTTCAAAACCATATATTATGATTATGCAATATACAACTGCACTTCAAGTTGAATGAGTTGTTATATTATCATGTCAATCTTTTCTGTACACTCACTGAGAGGTAAATATAATATCCTAAAAATTCTTTGAACAAACGTGTCTGTCGGTGCACCTTGGATGGATTACCAGATAATGAGAAGCATTACAGTCTAAGTATGCCCTGAAAGCGTGGAGGTCAACAAATAAGAAAACTAATTCCTTTCCAGTATGGTCCAAACCACCACATAATATCTCAAATGTAAGATGTCTTACTGCTTCAGCTGAATCAATGGTGTCAACAGTCTACATGTGTTATCTGTCATGAGAATCTGGCTAATGCACATTTGGTTCCATGCAAGCTAAAGAGCCACGTGCCAACTTAACCTCCTTTCCGAGAGAATCTTTTCCTACTTCAATCAATATTAACTGAAGGCACAAAGAACATTTGTTTATGGTCTGGTAAAGTATCCATTGAGTCAAGACAGCCAAGTCAAATGCTAGTCAAGTGGTACCACCACACCGAAAGTGTGATGCTAGGTCTAAGTGCTGGAAATGGGCAGTCAAAAGTGCCTTCATTTGATGATACAATGTGAAATAAAACACTAACAAAATGCCAGCTGACATGGAAGCTGTTTATTCCACAGACATGAATACAAGTGTATTTGCAAAGATGCACTTATGTAAAGTTTATGAAAAAGAAAAGAGTTTCTGCAACAACAATTTAAATGAGCAGACATTGTTAAGCTCAAAGACAGGCAAAGCTGAAATGGCTTGGTATGTGCAAAGGAGGGATAGTGGATATATCGGACAAAGGATGTTAAACCGGTAGCAGTCATGCAGGAAGAAAAGAGGAAGACCAAAAGACAAGATTCATGGATATAGTGAAGGAGAACATGCAGAGGGTTGGCGTAACAGAAGAGGATGTGAGAGGGATAGGGTGAAATGTGGGCAGGTGATTTGCTGTAGTGACCCCTAAAGGAGGAGGAGGATGAACAAGAAGAAGTAGAAGATGAAGATGATGATTGACATTTAAAATTAAGGGATGTGATGGAAAGCAGTGGATTAACTTCCAGATTTTGTTGTTGACTGTCTGACAGATTCCGATTCAATTCTGAATTGACTTTATTTGTTCAATATTCATTTTTCTTTAGGATACATTTAACTCCTGCAACATGATCTGGCCAGAGCCGAAGGATGTGTGGTCAACAGCCTTCATTCTCTACACTGCCACAGTGGGTTTCTTTGGACCACTGCTCATCATTTGCCTCTGTTACCTTCTTATTGTCATCAAGGTAGATATTTTAAAATTAATTTTTAAGTTGATATTCTTTTCTCAGTCAACAGTAAAGCACGATTTCCATCCTCGTCATTATAATTCAAATCTTTTTATTGTTATTTTGCAGGTGAAGTCCTCTGGGGCACGGGTTGGTTTCTCTAAACGCCGACGCTCAGAGCGCAAAGTGACCCGAATGGTGGTGGTGATTGTGGTGGTGTTTGTGCTCTGCTGGCTGCCGTTCTTCATCATCAATATGGTCAATCTGGTGGTCATCATCCCGGAGTCCAGTGCCACTGCTGGCATCTACTTCTTTGCTGTCATCTTGTCTTATGCCAACTCATGTGCCAATCCGTTTCTCTATGGTTTTCTATCAGACAACTTTAAACAGAGCTTCAGAAAAGTACGTTGAATTTCTTCTCACCATAGCAGTGCTGTTAAAGCCCGCTAATTAGCATCTTACATCTTGTTTATCTGATCTCAACTCATTGTGTTTGTTAACTGTTGAACTGTTGTGAGCAGTGATTTTTTGAAGGTAACATCAATTTCTACAAACTGCATCAGTTTGACCCACTGCTTCATCAGTGCTGTATAAGAATAGGAATATAATCATAGTTTAGGGCTCTATCTATTGCAGCTTCATTTTACTTTCAATTATGTTTTCATATCATTTTTCATCTACCAATCACAGCAGGTACCCGTTCAACACTGCTCAGAACTGTGGTTACTAAAACATGTCCACATTCTTTTAAAGAAAAAAGATGTTTGCCTTTAATTTAAATGTCATTAAATTCATAAGAAATGTTTCTCCCACATTTTGTGAAAAACAACCATTTAAAAATTATAAATTTTTTAATCAGTGATATGGTTTCACTTTTTGGTTCATTTATGAGAGCCTGTACCATCCATTGCTGCTATCTAGGATTGTTTTACCCCTATGGTTGAGACTCATCTTTAGCAGTATTATTGTTCTGGTTATAGAGTGCAGCATTTTTATTTCAAGTGTATTACAATCCTTTTTTTTCTGAAAAAACAAACCTGGATCCAGAATACTGTTATTTTCTAGTCCGTACACCTTCAACAGTATGTTATGTTGCAGAGAAGGCTGATGTGTACCAACCCTCTAAAGATAATAACAGCACTAATATTGTCATGACCCTTCAGGTGCTGTGTGTGAGGACCATGAGGTGCGTTGCCAATGGTGTAGATGATGGTGACCCCAGTGCCCCGCGCACTGAGAAAACCACAGCACAAGACTGCATCCTGCTGTCCCCGCGTAACCAGGTCTATCACGATCCCCAGAGCAGCCAGGTAACCAGTGTGTGTGCTCATGTGGAGCTGAGGTGATGTATTGCATAATGGGAATTAAAGGGATTTGGAAAAATAAAAAAGAACAGAGATTTAAATCAATTTAGTACAGCACTAGATCAAAAGAAAGGCATGTGTTATTTTTGTTTCACTAATATTATAAGAACAGTGGAGATGTGTTTGGCTATAACCAGATCCCTCTAATTAGACATACAGAAATACAGATACATACGCAAACAAAATTGCAACTCTCTGCATCATAAGTGCGTCACTTCTGTATTAATCAACAGGCAGGTGTGTGCATTTGTGTGTGAGAGCAGCTAATTGAAGGTTTGTGAATTAATGCTGCTGCAGAGGCAATGATTAGAAAAAATCCTGAAAGTGCCAGCGAAAGTGAGGGAAAGAGGGAAGAAAAAGCTGTGACTCAGTCTGTGCAGTGTGGCGCTTCATGGTGTCCATTTAGATAACTAGTACAAGAGCAGTGAGGTGCATTAGACGACAGAGTGGCTCTGATGAGGCTCTTCCAGTGCTTAATCAGCTTTTCAAGGTTATATAATGCCAACTTTCTCCAAAAGTCACAGAAATTATAGATGCGCTTTGTGTAGGTCCCTTTGATCCAAAAGAGGAGAAAACATGAGACTAATAGGTATGAAAGGAAAATACACGGAGACAAAATAAAGGGAGACGTGGAAAAGAAAACATAAGAAACAAAAGTAAACGGTTAAAACTGGAAAACAAAAGAAAAAATGTTATTTAAACCACACCAGGGACCAAATACATAACAGAGTGCCTCTGACTGAAAGGCGGTGTTTATAGATTTTTATGCCTCATACAGATGATGATGATGATAAAAACAGCAGATCTAGCGTGTCATATAAATCAATGATGACAATTGTGAAAAAATAAACCGCTTACAGTTTTAGTCTTTAAGCGTTTCTCGTGGCTCATAATGGGCCTCTGCACACATAAGCACAATCGGTCTGTGTTGCTTGACATATCTATATATTTTTAAGATTTTGACCATTTTATGAATAAAAAATATATTTAGTTTCAATAAGTAACAACCCACTGATTTTTTTTTATTGCAGTCTTGGAGATATTTCATTTGGTTGAGTAAATAAAACCCCACTTACAAAAACAAAAGATCAAACATCCACTGAGTGCATTCATGTCATGCCTCTTTTTTTTTTTTTTTTGTAATTTCTCTATTGTCTTCCCCTTTTTCATGTTCCCATCTTGCTCTTTCTTTTGTTCTTCTTCTCTCTGAAGATCTCACCTCACCCGCCGGGCTCACCAATGACTCACACTGCAGCAGACCTGCACCGCTCCACCCCTGCATGTAAGTTTCAGTCCACTTACCCAGGAACCGGACTGGCCACTACCACAGCAGCCTCGATGCTAAACTCTGTTGTAACTGTAGCTGAACCTCCCACAGTCACTGCTCTGACCACTAGCTCCTCCTCTGGTTAATTAGGGCCACATGAACAGTAGCAGAGAAACTCACAGATGAACTGAGAAAGAAAAACATATTTTAAGACTACAGAGGAGGAAGTAGGATTAAGTGATCAAAGTGGCAAAATCGATGCTTTTCTGCCTTTTTGTCAACTATTTTATTACTACCACGCACACTCATTCTACATCCATTATAGCACATTGGTGGAAAAAAAAATCACAACATTTTTGTTTATCAAGACCAATTTTGTTCCTTTCAGCAGCCTGACATAAGTGCCTTTCCAGCTATAATCAGCACAGCTCCTAAAATAAACATTTACACCTTACTCCTTTCATTTTATGTTGGTCATGTAACACTGAAGAATGTATTTACCTATCAGAACCAAAAAGCCTCTTAGGACTTATTTCATTCGGTGGATGTAATTTCCTGCAGGTAGCAAATATGAGGGGTTTATTTGGGCATTATAGGGTCCTCTCTACAACAGCTTTAATCAAACAGTGCAGTAATTCATCATATTTTCTCATTTCCAACTGCTGCTTATTTCTGCTTTCTTACGTAAGTGGATAAATTGTGATGATTGAATCCGACGTCTGTATTTGCTTTGCGTAAAAGTCTTTTGTGATCTCATTTGCGTACCGTTGAGAAGTTTAAAAGAAAAAGGAAACAAAACGAAAAACGGCTTGCTTGTCTTTTCTCAAAGTAAATGTGATGCTTTGGCAGCTCTATGCTTCTCTGTAAATATGTAGCCCCCCTTAAAGCTAAAACGCCTGACATTTTTGGATGTATGCTTCTTGCATTTTGTTTTTGTGTTCATGTGATGTGTGTGCACAGTAAAGATAAACTTTATTTGATGAACTGGCGATACAAGGTGTTTTGCAAAAATTACCAAAAAGAAAAATAGAAAATACACAAGAGAAAAAGAGAAAAATAGCAATATTATTCACAAGAAAGGGACACTTTTAAACATTAAAAAAGACCTTTCAACACATTATGCAAATATCAGTCTGTACAAGTGGGTTTTTAAAAGCTTCTGGATTTGACACAGCTGATCTGATAGTAAGGAGAAGGTATAAAAGTCTGTTCCACATTTGTTTTAAGCCCTTTTAATAGGAACTGATTCTCTGATGCCAGGAATCTGGGCACAGAATAATAGGTTAGCATGTAAACAGAGCCATTCCATGTAACAGTCTGGTTATTTGTGCCTGTTTTACTTTGCTCTACCGAGTGTATGTATTTATTTTTTGTCTTTGCAAGAGTTGCGATGTAGCAGCATATGTTGTTATCAGCGCTATTGGGTGTAAAATAAATGCTAGAGCAAATCAGATGAGACAGGAGACACTGTGTCTTTGGCCTTTGCAATTGCATCTAGATCATCTTAGGTACAATTTAAACGCTTAAAGCAAACTTTAAAGAACAAGTTTGAGCACAGCTTCTCCTTTAGTGGTAATATGTCTAAAGTATTGATGTATTATTATGTATGTATTGTTTATACATTTTCTGGCTGCCATGTCTGTAAAGCCAACAACCAGTGACTGAAAATCAGTATATTGTTGAGAATATTCATTAATGCAATTGAATACTGTAATACAATAAAATAACTCACAGTAATGGGATTAGTTTACTGCAGTAGACAATCTCGCTGATGGATTGTGGGTGTTTTCCAGTCACTTTTTCATTATGTACAAAGAAAGAAAATTCATATTAGTGGCACAAAGAGTGTGAGTATAATGGAGTGGAGGCAGTGAATAATGTAAACTAATAGAAGCAATGGAATAACAAAAAAAACCAAGGCTGATTAAAAAGGCTTTTACATGCAAATACAGCAAATGTGATGTATATTTCAACTGATATTTATAGCTGTTCAGATGTGTCATTGCTATGTGTTTTTGGGCTTCTTTTGAATAAAAGATTGTGATTAAAAACAGAGACAGAGTGTCTGTTGTTGATACTCAGACACACTAATTACACTCAGTTATATTTATAAAGCACTTGTTCACAACAGGAGGCAGCACAGTAGTGCGGTGATTAGCACTGCTGCCTCACAGTAAGACGGTCCTGGGTTAGAATCCACCATCTGTGCAGAGTTTGCATGTTCTCCCTGTGTTTGCGTGGGTTCCCCCTGGGTACCCTGTCATGCAGTTATTGGGTTTAAATTAACTGGTAATTTTAAATTGCCCATAGGTGTGAATGTGAGTGTGTATGGTTGTTTGTCTCTCCGTATTAGCCCTGCTACAGACTGGGAACCTGTCCAGGGTATACCCTACCTCCTGTCCTATGTTACCTGGGATAGGATCAAGTCCCCCTGTGACCCTGAATAGGATAAGTTGCATGAGTGGAGCAGAATGTATGGATGGATAGTTCACAACACCAGTTGTTTCAAGCCACTTATAAGGACAAGACTCCACAATATTACCTTAATGAGCAGATGATCCTTTGCAAGCAAAGACATGGTGACAGTTGGGAAGAAGAACTTCCTTAAAGCAGGACGAGTGGTCTAAAAGAACCAGGCTTGTAGGTCTGCCATTTGCCATGAGGGTAACAAGAAGACAGAAAAGAGGAGCATAGAGAGACTCTGACAACCGTAAACCTATTAGTTTATGGACATTATGGAGAAAAATCTGTACTTTTAAGCAGGCTATGAGAACCCCATCAACTAGAGTCTTTACAATCTTGTAGATTAACATTTATCTAAAGTTTGGTCTGATTTTTACACCCTTCATGCCACACCTGAAAAACTGCCACAAGATCTGTATTTCCATACTCTGCACAGGTAAATGGCCTGTATTTGTATAGCGCTTTACACATCCAGTCATCCACCCACACTGACAGAGGCGAGGCTGCCGGACACTGGCGCCACCGGGCCCTCTGACCACCACCAGTAGGCCACGTGTGAAGTGTCTTGCCCAAGGACACAACGACCGAGACTGTCCAAGCCGGGGCTCGAACTGGCAACCTTCCGATTACAAGACGACCTGCCAACTCTTGAGCCACGATTGCCCCGTCATGATACATTGCATAAGTATGATGATAATATAACCTCATGTTTATATTTATATGCCCTCCAAGGTGCTCAGGAACTTTTATTCGTGCACCATAGAGAGCATCCTGACGGGAAACATCTTAACCTGGTTCGGGAACAGCACCATGCAGGACAGACGAGCTCTACAGAGGGTTGTGCGATCAGCTGAGCGCACCATCCGCTCCGAGCTCCCTGACCTGCACTCAATCTACAGCAGGCGGTGCTGGACCAAGGCCAGGAAGATCGTGAAGGACCTCAGCCATCCCAACAACGGACTGTTCTCTCTGTTGAGGTCAGGAAAGCGATTCCGCTCCCTGAAGACCAACACAGAGAGACTGAGGAGGAGCTTCTTCCCGCAGGCGATACGGTCTCTCAATCACACCACCACACAGTACTGACCCACACATATAGTTCTTACACACACACTGGAGATTCTGGACATTGTTTTTCACTTCATCACTTAAATCACTTTAAGCATATTTGCACTGCACAAGACACTAAATAATGTGGATTGCACAACACTGGTCATTATATTCTTCATTTCCAGTTAATACTTGTACAGCTGCTGTTATTGTATATATATATATATATATATTTATATTTCTTCATACATTCTTATATAGTTCTATACTGTGTATTGTGTATTTGTTGTACAGTTATTTTATTTTTCAACTTTAATTTATATATTTTATCTTATTCTTTCCCAGTTAAATTTACCCTTCATTCTAATTTGTGTTGTACAGTTATTTCATTTTTAACTTTAATTTTTATATTTTATTTTATTCCTTCCTAGTTAAATTTACCCTTTTTAATTTTCATATTTATTTCCTATCTTATTCATAGCCTTTTCTTTTTTTCTTTAGGTCACGAGCAGTTGTCTAAGCATTTCACTGCATATCGTACTGTGTATGACTGTGTACGTGACAAATAAAATTTGAATTTGAATTTGTTTAAATAATGAAGAAATGGTACAAATGATATCCTTGCACTGAACAAGCTCAGCTCGTATGTGCAGGTATGTGTCTTCTTTCCCTGAAAGGTCTGTGGAGACAGCCCATCTAATGACCACAGACTGAATGTCAGGTTAAATCTCCTTCACTACTTACAGTAATGCCTCTGACTCAGTACCACAGCCAAATGTACAATCTCTTTATGGCATAATTTTTTTAATTAAACATTATTCTAGTCCCCAAGGACATCACAGGCATGACTGTTTGTGTGCATTTTGACGGCAGGCGATAGCCGTTTTTTTTTTTTTTGTTTTGTTGTTTTTCTAATCTGCTTCATTATCACAAATACACAGCTCTGAGACGAAAGAAGAATAGATGAACAGTGGGCATCGCTTGTTATTCACAGACCCATTTACTAAGCAATATCAAGTAAATAGCAAGCACAATAATACTTATAGGGTCTGTATGTATTATTGTAGGGTCTACCTTACAATATAAAGCGCATTGAGGTGACTAATGTGGTGATTTAGCGCTGTATAAATAAAATTGAATTGAACTGAAATCTAGACAATATCTTGTTTTTTGCAGCTTCCCATTCTAGTGGTTTTTTGATTTATTAGTTCAGCTGTGAGCAGAGTTTCGTTCAAAATTCACTAATTTGCATCAGATTTAATGGGCAGACCTGCTGCTGGCTATAAAATAATTAATACGATTTTGGTGAGAGCTGATTCCAGTGGGAGACAGGAACATGAAGTAAAAAGAAAACTGTTTCCAAGGAGAGATGTGTCAAAATTTAAATATAAACTGAATTCACTTGTGAAACTGGAAATGATTTAAATCTTAGATTTAGTTAAAAATGGTCAAATAAAACATATAAAGGCAAAAAGCCACCAAACCTTTCACGTATGGCTATGGCCCAGGGCTCTGAGATTGAATTAGGAACACTTAGGAATTTTAATTGATGACTGGCTCTCTTTTTTTCTCCACCTCACATTCAGCAACAGGGGAATAAATAAGTCTTAAGAGTCAAGTCTTGTCTTTGTTTTGTGCCATTATAGAGACTTGTTGCTTCCACTTTTGTCAGTGCTGCAATAACAGTTTTATTTACACGTATGAATCTTTGCAATGCTTAGATATGCTGGTTTCAGTTTCCCTGTAGCATAAAGATTCATCACATACTGTATCTTAGTGGCCTTCTGTGTTAGATGACACTGTCTTATCCTTTCAATTCAGCCATGGATTCAGTTTTGTATTAAATTTAGTTTTAATTCAATTCAGTTCAATTCAACACAATTAAATTTTTCTTTATATAGCGATAGCAATGCTTCTACTGAAGAAGTGCTTATATTAATGCTTATATTAAGTCCAGGTTTTATTGTAAGTGGAAATAAACACCACAATTTACAAAGTACAATTAAATTCTTATTTTGCCAGTCTCTCTTAATACAAAAAATTAATACAAATTCTAATAAAAATAGAAATAAAGAGAGAAAAATACAAAAGGAAGTGGAAATAATAATAATAATAATGATAATGATAATGAAATTCATTAAAAGACCTGGGCTTGAAAGACCTGAGCCTGATTACTTATGCCTGTGTGCAATTTTGCAAACAGATAATCAGCAAATAGCCGATAATAATAGTGCACTAACAGTGAACAGTAGTGATGTGGCGGGATAGGAGCACTGCTCAGCGTCTTACTCATGGCCTGTGGGGAAAAGCTATTTGAGAGTCTTTTAGCTTCTACTCAAGGCCAGAAGTGTGAACAGGCCATGTTAAGAGTGTTTATTGTCCTTAATGGTGCCGTGGGCCCTCGTCACAACCCTGGTGGTGTAAATATCCTGTAATGAAGGAAAGCCTGCTACTGAGATGCAATGTGTACGCTGGAGAGCCTTTTTGTCCTACACAATGCAGCTTTCATGCCATGCTGTAATTGAGGTAGTGATGACACTCTCAGCTGTACATCTGTAAAGTTTACTGAGGATTTTGCTTGACATGCAAAGTTCCCTTCTATTTTTCCTCAAAGCTTTTATTGAATTTGTATCAGCAGCAAAACACATAAAATGGCCTCACTGAATTAAGATAATCAAATTGGGATCTAGATTAACTGGAGGTTGTCAGCTCAGGATGCTCTTTGGCTAGAGAAACTGTAACATGTGCAAATGTAGAATTTGATGCCAGCAACATGTTTTATGACAGAAATAACAAATAAATGTAAAACACTAAGAAAAACATCAAGTGACTATATGAACTATAGTATTTTAGATATTTTATTTTAGATCCCATGTCAGAGGAGATGATGTCACCTCTCTCTCGTTCTCCTCCTGGAAGGCCGGTGCCTTTCAGACACTCAACGTGTCTTTCATTTGGTTTGATTGTTGATTATGGTGCACTTAACCCCAGCTGAACCTGGTAGTTTTAGGTTAGTACCTATTCATCAGGTCTATGTTTTTCATCTTCTATACCTACTTATTTTGACTAAGTAAAAATTGCTGCTTTGTGGATCTCCCTTCTTGTTACATCCTGAATGATATACAAACAGTCTGACAGCTATAGAAGCCATACCAGTCAAGTGGCAAAATGAGCTTGTCACATGCTCCCCTGCAAAAAGCTTTCTCTCCTAAAGTTCGTCTGTCACTCAGTACATCTATTTACAGATAGGTTTCCTCCACTTCCTCCGCTTGAAATAATTTGAAATAATTTTCCTTGCCCTTCTGTTTCCTTTTCTTGTGTTTCATCACTGTGTCCCTCTTTCTTGTTTCTCAGCCTGCGCCTCCTCAATTCCTCTTCTTAAATTAGTGTCTTAGTCCCTTGAGGAGAGAGGAGTCAAGGCAACAGGCATTTAACCAAATGCGATGTCCTTGCCTCAGAGCCTCATTTTAATTTTTAATTGTCTTTAAAAGTAATAGTACTTTTATCCAGTGGACCACAATAAAAAAAAATTCAAATGACAATGAAATATGCCTTTAAACTGAAGATTAATTAAGTAATCGAGTTAAGTATAGGTCTAGTAAATGTTTTTCCTTCAGGGATGGCATCCACTATACAGATTCTTAGACCAGAAGGGTGGTTTCCACAACTTTAATGTAGAAGGAGGTAAGTCTCCCATTTTACATAGGTCATTGAGTCAAATAATGCCCTATCTAAAACTGACTTTCATGAAGTCTGGGACAACACTGATGTTTGCTACATTGGTACAGGCCACTACTAATTGGTTAGATGCAATTATGCCACTCTTTGTATAGGGAAACCGCTCGTTGTATCGGTTGATCTCTTTTTTTTTTACACCTGAGAAGCATCAATTTGCAGGTTATTAGCTTGTGTTACAACTGTCTGACATTCTACACTCTCCTTCAAGCCAGAGCACAAAGTCCACCAGGTTATAGTTGCCATCTGTAGAGGCTGAGCAGGCATGCCCACTCTGCAGGAAGTTTAATTAACAAGCCTGTACTTATGAAGCACAGCCTAGCTCTAATTCAGAACATGGACACAATGTGACCAGATGTTGTACCTATTTTAAACCACACACAACAGTTAAGGGTAGAAAGTTTGATTAGATATCTTAAAAGAAGCCGCTTCCTAGTTTGAAAGGTCCTCTGTTTGTCATTTTGTCTATTCCTGCTGAGTCCCATGAATCCTTTACAAGTTCAAAGCGAAAATACTTGCACAAAGGATACATCAGTGCATCCTCAATTATAGTCCCTCCATTCAGCCTTCTCTCTCATCTCTCCTGCATCACTTTAGGAATGGAGACATCCTTCAATGTGGTATATTGAGACTGAAAAAAGTCCCTCATCTTCCTGTTGGTGTGTGTTAGTCTGTTTTCCAGTTTACTTCCTGCTTTATTTAATATCATTTCATTTCATTTCTCACTGTTTTTATTCCCACCCTTCAGATGTGCTCTATTATTGCTCTGCCCACTATAAATATGATGTTTGTAAGTTCTCCTGTAGTGTTTCTCACCTTGTAGCTTTCCCTGTTTTTTCCCCTCTTGAGTACCTATGTTTGGTTTATTTAGTTAGTTTATTGGATTTTTCTGTCCATCCATCTATCAATTTTTCCTCTACTTATCCAGTTCAGGGTCTCAGGAGGACTGGAACCTATCTCAGCAGGCAGGAAGGATATACTCTGGAAGGGTTTTAAGGCTAACACAGAGAGACTGACAGCAGTTCATGCTCTCATTCCCTTAATGTCAATAATTTAAACCTTTAAAATCCAATGGAAAATAACTGTTGAATGTGTTCTTTATTTAGAAAAATACCCTAAATAAAACAGCATAACAGCTAGTAAACAAACATTGTCCTTGCGGTAATACTGCCTTTTTTTTTAATGTTACAGCAGATACTTGACCCAGCAGCAAAATACTAAGACTCTAAGAAAACTGGACTAATGATTTACACATGTTACTGATAGAAAAGATGGTGAGAAATACATTTTACGGTTTCTCAGTCAACTGGAGACTAATTAAGTAACAGGAAAGGATGCTATGTTGCAGGAGGTGGAGATGTAACGGAGACTGGCAGGCAGTTTGAGGATTGAAATGTGGACAAGGATCTGGAAAAGCTTAAAATATAAGAAATGCACACAAATGGAAAAACAAATAAGCACGACCTTTGAGTACAGCAAAGGCAAATAGACAAACATCCTGCAAAATCAAATACAGAAATGTGATGCAAATAGTAGAACTAATATGGGAAATGTTTGCCTGGTGAATCTTCACATTTTAACCATTTCCAGAATCACTAATGAGTGGATGACTTCAGTGATGTCAAAACTAACAAAACAACACTTTTAGATTCGTCCGGTATATCTGAGAATAACATATGTTAAGTATTGGGACAGAATAAATACTTTTTAGGTTTAATATATAGCATTGTATTATGAATTTCACTCACAAATAAACAGGAAGAGAGCAGGAATCGCTCAAAAAAGATAACACCTATAATTTGTGAAACAGCATCTGCTGATTAAAATTATGTGATGTTTTTAGAAGCTGCAGAAAAGCTACCGAACAACTGAACTTTCAAAATCTGTAAATCACGGACAGTCTGTTACCAAAAATCACTTTCTCTCATGTCAGAATTGGAAAAAACAACTGGACAAAAAGCAGGAATGATGAAGGCTTTTTAACATACAGCGTTTTGTACATAATTAGCATCACAGTAAGAACAGAAGGCGAAAATGTCATAAATTAGTGAAAGTGCTGCAAGAAAGCAAAGCAATTTAAAAACCATTCATAACAAAATGGGTTTCATAGTTCTCTTATATTGGCTCCAGTCTCACATTACATTACATTACCATAATGGCATACCTCTTGGTGGAAATGATAAAACTGAACACCAGCCACCTGAAGAGAAGTTAATGAATGATAGCAAAACCGTAACTCACCCATAGTGTCTCTCATCTCCTACCTTTTGTTTAGTCATTCTAAGCCTTATGCCTCCATGTTTACACAGTGGCCCGTGTAACCAGACAAATACTCTCACAATGAGCCACGATGCAGCTTGAAAATTATTTCCTTCTAAGTAGCATCAAAATGAAAATAACACAATAGAAGCTCCTTGCCCTGCTGGCACTGTTAGCACAAGAGGGCCGAGTTGTTCTGTACGCTTGATTTGCTTGACCTTTTAGCTCTGCTTTTCTAATAACAAACAAGCTTAGACACCCACACCAGCAAACACACAAAGCAGGAAAGGCAAATGACACACCGAACATCTCAGTATGTAACTGATAGTTTTGCAGCCAGTATTGTGCTCCATTAGGTTTCTGATAGGCTTTTTGACTGAAGAAACATCTCAGAGAGAGATATGAATAATATAATATAAGACGGCGTGTTTAATATTAAACAAAGTGTGCTTGTATGTAAGACATGTTGCATATGGGTTTAACAACAGATTGAGATAAAGGAGTGATGAAATGACAATCCTTTGGTCTTTAATGTCTGGAAAACTGACTAAAATATTATGAAAAGGTAAATACAAGTGCACGCAAAAACAAATGTGCACAGTTGTTCCTGATTTTACCTTTCTATCTAAGCTCCCTTTTAGACTTCACCTTTCATTTTTATCTAAAAAAGTGGCACTCTGTCATCTTCCTAATACTCCCATCTGTTTCATCTCTCTCAGTATCCCTTCCTTACCTCTCTTTGATTTCTCAATTCAAAGCATTGTCATCTTGTCTTTTGCTATGAGCTTCTTCCTCCCCACACTTTCTGTGGCATTCACTTCTATACTTGGCAGCATGGAAGTTCCAGCTCCTGCCACAGAAAAAAAACCCTCCCAATCATCAATAAGTGAACAGATGTTGTATGAAGTGACGGACACAAAGGGACTAAGAGAGTGTGCAGTTGTCAGAGATGTGACAAAGAGAGCATATGAGTCATCTTCTGTGTGGTCTCATTTTTCTGCACGTCATGTAGGCTGATAGACAGGTAACATCGTCTATAGTTCACCTATCTGTCAATTAGTAGTTGTGCTGCTGTATTTTACTCACTGAAGCACCAGCATCATTTATTTTTAATGTGTTTGTCATAATAAACTTTGAAACAGAATAGTGCATGTGATGGACAGACTGCACTGCAATTCCTGTTTTTGTTTTTTTGTTTTTTTTTTATGTCAGGCTGCATTTAAACAGCTTTAAAATGTCAAAATCAGCTTGTTTCACTTTGAGCAGGAGATTTCCTGATTATATATGTGACATGCAATTATCTCATTTAAATATATTATATATGATTAGGGTGGGTCTTCGGTGTAAACTACAGGAGTGGGGTAAACTGGTAGTCCTTCCAGATTTTGCAATAATTTTCCAAATACCTCCAGATGACTTTTTTTGAAGACTGATCTTTCTGTTAAACGATTAATTATGTTTGACATACAAGTCTTGCGGAGACAATGGGCTTTTTTCTGGGTTCAAATTCAAATTGAAGCAAAGCATAATGATTACAAGCACTAGCAGTGAGTTAAAAAAAACAACACGTGTATATTAAAGTCAAACACAAAAAAGAACTAATGTCCTGTTCCTTGTTACATCTAGGATATTTTGTGGTCTGCGATCTATAAATTACTAGATGACAAATATGGTTTTACAGATTATTCAATGACTGATGGTAAACTCCTTCCAAGAAAAAAAAAAAAACTCTACAAATGTTTTGCTCTATGTAACATTTGTGTCGCCATTGAAATGGCTGCACTCACAGGACCTCTGGGCTTTGAATCCGGAATAAATTTCTGTCCTAAAATTGATTAATGATGGTCCAGGGAACTCGGTGCACCATTACCCTTGATGAGCGTATTGCTGAGCACCAGAGTAAGTGCAGGGTTGGCACTGAGGTTTTCTGGATAAGAGGTGGTCTCATTTTTGACCCCAAACATGACAGACATACTTTATAAGTTCACAGATGTTTTCTAACAACAGAATAGAAAACCACTGTTTTATTATACAGCAGAGACATTTACCCAAACGATCACATCAGTTTTATTTTTTTTTTTAAATCATGAAGGCTTTGGATACCTATCCTTCACGGATGTAGTGAAGGAAGGAATGTAGAGGGTTAGTGTGACAGAAGAGGATGTTAGGGATGGGAAGAGATGGAGACAGATTATCTACTGTGGTTATGGTGACCTCTAAAATGACCAACTAAGAAGAGGAGAAGCGGGGGAGGTGGAAGCTTCTTCATCTAAGAGCATATGGGGAACAATGTTGAATTTAAAACCACTGAAAACATTTCAAAGTGGAGATAGAGAGAGAAAACAAGGTAGTACAGCAACTTAATTTAGTGATCCTGGCTTCCTAACAGCAGTTTATTGTCCCCATTGTGTTCCTATGTCCCCAGGCTTCTGGCAACACCACTTTTCAGTTGGCATCCTTATAACAAAAACATTAGATGAATGGGATAAATCTGTCACTTTTTGGTGTGATCAGACCTCTCAAAGTGATGAAACGTCTCACCGAGTGTCATCTGTCTCAAAAAATAGAAAAGAGGAACTGAAGCTGAAACCTTTAAGTTTAGTGAAGAATTTCTTGTGCCTGTGAGAGTAACGGATGGCTATACATATAAACATATAACCTTGGACATTAAATCAGAAAGTAACTTTTTTGTGTGCAATTATTAATAGAAGTTGTTAGTGTCACTGTGGTGTTTGCACTCTTTTGCAAGTTGTGAGATTATGCTGTGAGAAGGAGAGTGGGGAAGAGAAAGTCAGCCTGAAGCCTTTGCAGACATTCTGTTTATATTTGTGTTACGATGTATTCTTGCAGAATCGTGCCCTTGTTTGTTTAAAAGCTGAAGACCTCCTGTTGAGATTATGAGTTTTTTGTTCCAGACAGCGAGGTTTGCCAGGGAACAAAATGAGGAGCAGGTGTGTTGTGATATGAAAGGCCACGCTGTCGGTGGTCTGCACTTATCACAGCTTCACAGCATCAGCTTCTCTCTCTTCCCCCTGGAACCTCATAGCAATCTCTACTGGTCCTTCTACGTCTTTTCGCTGCTCTTCTCAGTCCTCTCCACTTTACCCGGCATCAAGCTGATCCTCCTTTCCTCTTTTCCTCATCTCATTCTCTGACAAGAATTGAATTGTGCATTTCCAGTAACGATAGCCTCCAAAAGGGTAATACAAAGTCTAAACGTGCCAGCAAACACAGGCTCCTAATATATGATTCATAAACATTTCAAAAACATGTTTTCTCTCTACTTAAACTTAAGTAAAAACATGATTCAAAAATTAAATTAAATTAAATTAAATTAAATTAAATTAAATTAAATTAAATTACATTTTTTACTACAGTTTTCTACAGGTGCTTTACACTGTATGGTAAATGACCTCCAATGCTAACAATCATTTGATCCCCTATGAACAAGCACTTGGGGGTGGTGAGAAGGAAGAACTCGCTTTAAACAGGATGAGATCTCAAGCAGAACCAGGACCAGAACCAGGATTAAGTATGGGTAAGGCTGAGGGTGAGGGGGAAAAAAAGAGAAAAAAGGACAGCACAGAGAATAAACAGGCAAAAGACAAATTTTGGTAAAAATGCTCAGTGCATTATGGAAAGTCCCCTAGGAACCTGAAAATAGCTAGATAAGTAAGGACTGGTTCAAGAAACCACAGACTAAGCAGAATTAATACACTTTTTACTTTTTCCATACCATAAAAAAGTAGTGAATGAAAACAAGTTATATTTCATGTTTCCTTTCCTTGTGTACTGCAAAAACAATGATCAATAAGTAGTTTATGTTTTCCACAGTTGGTTTCTAAACACAAAGTGCTTTTTTGTTTCAACTGTATCCAAGCCAGGTATAGTTGAATCACACATCTATAATCCTGTAAAGCTGTTTAACCTATTTCATGTGAATTCATGCACATTAATAAGTTAGCAAAAATAATACATTTCAATTACTTAGGTTAATTTACCGAGCAACAGTGAAATGCAGATCATTTGTAAAATACTGAAACATTGCAAATGGCTTGAAATATTTCAATATATTTTATTTAATGATTTTTTTTTAAATTAAGTGTTTAAGTTAACAGCAGTTATAACATGGAAGGCTACAACTACACAACAATACACCATTAAACCATTAGTAATACATCACCTGCTCGGTCAGTCACTCCAGTCGTTCACAGCACAATATCTTTGCATTCTTTATATCAGAAAATATATAAGTGATTAGTAGATAGTACAAATACAACAAACATAATTATGTTTTTGTTTGCTTTACACATTGTCTAAACACAACAACAAGCTCTTAACCATTCGACTAAACATCATGCAATGCAACTAGATTCTAAGAGAGACAATTTAATCTAATTTGGCATATTGCCCAATTTTTTATACACCCCTGAAGCATGTTTTGTGTAATCACTCGATATCACTGTTCCTTTTCACTATGTTGAAGGCAACATTATGAAAATGAATGATTTATTTAAAAAATAATCCAGAAAAATATCAGGATTCGATTTGAAATGAAAATATCTTTTACTGAGACGTTGCGTATGTTGCTAGGTTTTTTTTTATGGCTAAAGATTAATATTTTTGCTTGAAGTTAAAATTTTCATCGCTTTGAGCAAAAAACAGATTACATGAAAAAAGATAATTTATTTATGTTCAGAAGAAACTCATTCCTGCTTTTCTCTCTCTTGCACATTCCCAGACAATTACTGGCCTGTTACTGCAGTTAATGTAATTTCACACTATTTTGTAAGCCGTAATGAGCCTCATATAATCTCTGTATTGAATTATTCCTCTCTATCACAGCCATCTCTTGTTGACAAACATTGTTGTCAATAACAGGATTTTCCCTGCTTGGCATCTAACTGTGTTCACGCTGCAGAGCTGGAATAAGTACCTGATTAGATGGAATATGAAATCAGCCTGGTGTATGACCGCTAGACTGTGAAGCATGGCCTCATTGGAATGCACTGGATTACTTTCTCAGGATCAGCTGACTTAATTTGGTTTCTGTCTTCTGTCTCATTCAAAGGGCAATATTTATGTAATGATGATTAAAGTGCGGTTCACCCAGGGTGTGAGAAGGTTGGTCTCGAGCCATGTTAATTGCCTCCCAGAGCTCCTCTGCCTTTTTAAGATTAAGGCTACGTCCACACATACCCAGGTATTTTTGAAAACACAGATTTTTCTATGCGTTTGCACCTTTCGTCCACACGTAAACACAGCGTCAAAGGTGTGCGCCTTTTTTGACGTCACACTGTGCGCCACGTTATTGTTTCGGTGAAATTAATTTCTACAATACCGTTACTGTTAATTGTACTCTTTGCAGTGTTTAAATGTTTACATGTACACACACAGTTACTGTCCCTCCACACATACGACTCGGTTCTGCTTCTATGCCCCAGCTTTGTTTACTATTTCCCACCGAGGCTTCTAGACTTCTGATTGGCCAACATTTCTACACGGTTAGGAATATATCGCCACCTGTTGCTTTGGCATGTTCCTAGCAGCGTTTTCCTTCATTTCTGCGTTTACGTGTGGACCGGATTATTTTTTAAAACGAAAACGGAAAATCTCAGTTTTCAAAAATACCCGTGTACGTAGCCTAAGACAGCTTTCAAACATGACATCTGACTTTCTCTTTGGGCAATTTACATGCTCTTTACCTTTTTCATTGTAGCATTCAGAAATGTAATGTCTTTTTTCACTGTTACTGCTGGTAATAATTTCTAAAATATAACCTCATGTCACTATATAAATCACTGAATCGTTACTAATGCAGCAGCCTTGCAGTAAATTGTCTTCATCATTTCGAATGCAAATGTTTTTTGATATGTTTAACCTTGATATGCTTTAACATTTTGAAAAGAAGGTAAACATATTTGCATTTACTATCAGCATAACAAGAAAATGTTTGCATGTTTTTGTACACATGTTCATACTCACTAATACTGCATCACTACAGTACTTACTTTTACTATGTTCAGTCATTGGGTGAGTACAAGAAAAAAGTTTTTACTTGACTGTAGATATTTGGTTTTGTGCTAGCATAAGGGAACCAACTAATATTTGCTATGGGTGCTTTTCTGCAGTTTAATACAGTGGTATGTACAGCCTCAGAGCAAAACCTCAACTTTTATGTGATATCCAGATATGTACCAGCCAAAGTACTTAATTTATCACTGCAGGAGGTAACTAACTATGATTTTTCCACAGGCCTTACCGATGTCGCTGTGACTGAAGCATATCTTGGATGGGGTGTACCTCATAGCAGGGTACCGTATTTTTCGGACCATAAGGTCAGTGTTGCCAACTTAGTGACTTTGTCGCTATATTTAGCGAGTTTTCAGACGTGAAAGCGCGTATCGCTTTTACTCTCAACAAGCAGCGGGTGCTGTAACGCAGTCAGTTCTTCTTTTACTCTTTTACTCTTATGCTGTTTTGTGGATCACAAGGTTTAAAACTACTTATAAACACACACACACAAAGTAACTCCACCAGAGTGCCTATTTCGGGTCACTTTTGCCGGTCCAAGCCCAGGTAAAGGAGCAGGGTTGGAATTGTGACATTAAAAAAAACAATAATTGCTAAAAGAAATTTAATTTGTAGTTCTAAATAAACTCTAAATGCATTTAGGACGTTTTTTACTCACTTTATGTCTCTTCCACGATGTTATTTCTCTCTCCAACAACATAGGTTACAATTAGATTAGCATGACCAATTATGCAAATTAGGCGATGACGTCATTTAGCGACTAATAGCGACTTTTAGGACAACCAATAGCGATTTTCCTTACTGAGGAGTTGGCAACACTGCATAAGGTGCACTGGATTATAAGGCGCACTGTCGATGAACGGGTCTGTTTTCATACATAAAGCCCGCCGGATTATAAGTGAAACAGTCAGATAAATAAAATTTCACCTGCCCTATTCCCATGTTGTTGCAGTATATTAATGACTAACCTCGTATTGTGGATGGATTATCGCAGTTGTTCTTCTGACTGAAGTTTGGTCCGTTTACAGCATCCTGCCATGCGATTGCATCTGTCTTTAACCATCGGGAACCCTCTCATTAACTAGTGGGAAAAAAAAATTTGCGTTCATCCTCTAGCGTCACTGTGTTTGTTATGCTAACATAGCTGTGTCGCTAGTGATCACGTAGCACATCATTGTATACCAGCTAGCCCAACTTCAGTAACCCTACAAACGTCACTGCTGTTTAGTTTTCTGTCTTCATTTATGTTGGAAGTGATAGCAGAGCTGTATGTTTGAATTTTTTCAGAAATCTCTCAGTCATGAACATGCTATATCATGTTTCAGTGGAAACTAACAAGATAACTTCCTGCTAACTTCTATCTCCATTAAATTTAATAAATTCTGTTTTCATGGATGCCTGGATGTTAAACTTAATTGTTACACCTGGTAAAGCAGCAACACTGATCATTTTATTAAAGATGAAAGAATTTAGACTATTTTTACCTCTCAGTGATGCTGCAGTGTTCGTTTGACTTTGGGACCTGAAGCTGACTGAGTTTTGAACCCAGATTACTCCGCGAGGCTCCTGACTACAGTAGCCGTAATGCTCCGACAATCCATCAAGCGGTGTGGCTTCGTAGCTTACCAAAGTCGTACTAAAACATTTTCTGACAGATTTTGAGCGCCGTGTACCACATAAAATCGGTTCGAGGTCAGTAAGCACAACCAGAATTCATACATAAGGTGCACTGGATTATAAGGCGCACTGTTGATTTTTGAGAAAATTAAAGGATTTTAAGTGCACCTTATAGTGCAGAAAATACAGTATATAAAAAATCCTCCAAAAGGCACATTTGTGGTCCAGAGGTCCAGTTCAGTGACCGAAATTGGCAAAGACAAAAGCCTAGCTCACAGTGATCAGGTACAACCATCTGCTCAAATACTTTTAATCAAAGCGCACTCTAATTTTTAGCCATAACATAATCCATAAGAAGAGCAAAAAAGAACAGAAAAAAAACCCCAAAACATAAAAAAATCCACATACAGTTTTTACTGTAAGGTAAATTAACTTTATCTTTGGAACTAGACTCTAACATGTTATTTTCATGGCTGAAGATGGACATTTTAAAATGGGAGTCTATCGAGATTGGCTTACTTTTAGAGCCAGTCCCAAGAAATTGCAGTTTCTGGCTCTTCTGTAGTGGTTTAATTATTCAGCCCCCAGAGCATTTGACTTGACTCCCACTTATTTCCAACTGATTCTTACTCTCCTCTCTTCCTATACATCCCAAACTGCTGCATGCATGCCAAAAGAGCACGCCTGGGTGCCAGATATGTTTGACATGTACCAGAGTCAGATTAGACTTTGCGCTTGTTAGCCTGTTGGCCTAAGGCAATATTCATGGCCGCCTGCAGACTTTTTAAGAATTGCTGTTGAGGACAAAGAAGAATATTGTTTTTCTGCACATTTGATAGAAGAATGTTAACTTAAGGTGTGCAAAAAAGTGCACCACACACCAAAACTCTAAATAGATATTTTATATTTCAGAGGTTTTATATTGAGAAAATTAATCCCTGACCCTTACAGGATACTTTGACTGACACTTCCTACAGAACCCTGAAGGGAGATTATATCAAGTTGAGGTTTTTGGGTTTTTTTTTTAGTTGAATGAACATAGATCCTATATCAGTAGCATCAGTCCAGTTCCACATGGCTGTATGTACAACCCAACACAGCAGAAAATTTCTAAACCATAATTTTTTTTCACAGACCTTTCCATCTATCCATCTGCTAATCATATTCTGAGCACAAGCCTGTTTTTTTATTGTTATTGTTATAATTATATTTCTATCATCTTGTTGTTGTATTTTGTATTCTTTATAACCTTCACTTTATCCACAACAGTAATTTGAGTGATTATCTAGCAGGTTCCAAGAAAAAAGTGCAGATTTGTTTGTATAGTAATTAAACTTGCTCTATGAAGTATGAAGTATGACTTATGGCTGAGTTTGTGCTAAACTAGGAAGTGTTTCCATATATAGGATATAGTGAAATATACTCAAGACTAAAGTGAAAGAATCTGTAAACCAAAATGAACCTGGATGCCAGTTTGAACGTGATGGACTGCTGAGATGAAAACTTACATATAGTCATGTTCATTGCCTCTCAACAGTATTCAAAAGGAGGAATTTAATCATGTTCTGTAATTGTGTTTCTTTAAAAGTCATATATAGTCATTCATTGTAACACTAATCACTGACTACTGTCGTCAGCTGTGCAGATAAAGATGGTTGTAAAAGTGACAGCCATGAGTGGCTCCAATGATTCGAGAAGTTGTGAGCTTCCTGTTCAGTGTAGATAAGAAAGAAGGCTGCAACCTTGAAGCTTGAAAGAAAAAGTGAGTTTGTTATTGGAGGTAATACGTTTTCTGAAATTAAAAAAGAAAACAGATGCTGAACTAATTCAAATAAGGTTATGTAACTACAATGAAATGAGGGAAAATAACAATTCAGTGCCATCTAAAGCTTTAAGAAGAGAATATGTATACATAGAGAACAAATAGTATGCAACATGAAAGGGTTCGCTCATAGTGAGGAACCCACACAGAATTACTATCACACTAAACAAGATGCATTTCAGCTTTTTTCAGCTCATATACAACATGCAGTTTTACTGTTTTGGTTCTGCTGTCGTCTGTGTTGTTTGTATTGCAGATCAAGAAGGAGTATGAACAAGTATAAACTGCAAAAGATGCACCTTATTTCCGTAATGCAGCGCTCTACAAATATCCAGCTCTGCCACTTCTACAGTGCCAGACCTCGTCAGTCTAACCTTCAGACTTTCTTCTTTTGCAGATTGCTGTTCTTCTTCAAACAATCATGGATTGCCTATATCTTGATTATTCTTCCATTTCCTCTCTCTGTCTGACTCCATCCTCTGACTTCCTTCAGTTTGCTTGGGTTTTTTTTCTCTCAGCCATCACCAAAGCCTCCCTCACTGCTCTGCAGCCTCATCCGCACTCCATCATCCTTTGACACACAACTTTTCTTGTCTTATCTATGTCTACTCCTGCAATAAATAATTCAGGCCCATTTCATACAAATGAACATTTAGGAGCTTTGGAGTCAGATGTTCTCCTTAGGAACTGAAAACAGTGACTTCATTGTATAAATGAAACAGTTTCCATGTTTTAAATATAGGAACAAAACTTCTGAAGTGAAAGGTAGAGTTCACAGCAAGAGTTTCCTCATATATCTCATGTATTTCTGTATATATCTGTTCTTTCTGTGCTGCCTGTGCTGCAATTATGTTATTATTATGGTGACTTCATATTTATTTTTGCTTCTGTCCTGTCAGCCTGAGGTTTTCTGTCTGCAGCCTAAGCAGTGTCATGTGACTGTGGATGTACAGTAGAGAAATCTTGAGCAGCCTGCATTTATCTGCACACTAACACACAGTTTTTTGTTGCATTTGTTTCGCTTTGTGTGTTACATATGTATGGAACTACATCTGTACACCAGTGTCAAAAATTATAATTAGACCTGCGTGCTCACAGATCAACTGCTTATTATTTGTGAAATCATCCATTTTGAAAATTTGATAAAGACTTGTACCAGCCTGTGCAAACTCCAAAACTAAACCAAAACAAAACCTTTTGAGATTATAAATTCATTTTTGAGGCATAACAACAAAATTAATGAAATCTTATCATCTTCTGTGACTCTGTGTAAACCTTGTGAATTGTATGTGTGTGTGTGTCTACTAGGTTTACATATTTTTGTGGGGATCAAAAACTGGAAGTTTACTTTTTTTGTGGGGACCAGAAGGCCTTATGGGTACAAAATCTGCATCCCTGAGAGTTTAAAGGTATTTTTGAGACTCAAAATGTATTAGTGTAACAATTAGGTTATGATTAGGGTTAATTCATTTTTTAATGAATTAGTGTAAGCAGCTAGTGTGTGTGTGTGTGTGTGTGTGTGTGTGTGTGTGTATAGTCACAACAGTTTAAAGGTTTGAAGTTCAAGTTCAAACCAGACCATCCACATTTGTGTTCATGGCTTGGCTCAATGTGAACGTTATTGTCTAGACAAGGAAAAGAGGCAGATTATTGGGATACAGCCAACACCGGGTTTATGGAGTGGGTGGGGTGAAATGAAACAGTGCCTTCAGTGAAATGCTTTGATCATTTTTAACACTCTCATACTTAATTAAAAAGAAGTTCTATAATGAATCTGTTTTTTTAAAGGTAAGGCGTAGCCTACATTATCAGCTGATCCACATATTTTTGACACATCCTCTACGTGACAGTATGCAGCTGCAACATGGAGATGTGGATCTCCAAACTGTGTGGCAGAGCATCCAAATTGAAAGTAAATTCAAGTTAATAAGCAACTTCAGCTCACGTTCATTAAAGACCTATATAATGAATTGTCGATTCCATCTCTTTCCTGACATTTTGTGTCACCTCCATTCTCAACAAAGAAGAATATGTTTTTTAAACTCTATTTTCCTAACTGGATCTCACTCCAAAGTTAATTAGCTTTTTGGCCTGTGTTGGTATTAGGTCTTCATTTTTCATAATTAGAACGAACCAAGAGGAGCACACACAAAATAGAAAAAGATGCCCTGGAGTACAGCAGATATTATTTTATTTCTATTCTCTTTTATACCAAAGACAGAAGCAATGGTGCTGTCTCCTCAAAGCTATCATCTTTATATGCTGAAAGAAGACGGTTTTTATTTCACAAACACACTGTTAACCCTTCAACAAAATACAAACAAAACCTTACTGGTTAAAAAGTGATGACTAAAATATCATTTTGTGCCCATAATATTCAAGGTTTATTGATACAACACTGATGCATTGGTTGTAACATCTTTTATTACTTACATTTCTTCTTGAGACACAAATCCCTTTGGGTTCTGCCAAATCAAACTTGTGGAGCTACCCACTGTGTTGACCCCCCGAATAAGGGAGCAGCTGAAGGTAGCTTTATTCTGCAATATCTCAGCTATGACCTCTATATCTGTACTCTCTATACTGAGAGAAAAAAAGGATTTTTTCTCACAGTGTCATTTTTAAATAACACAAAGCAACCTTAATGTGTGTCAGCCACAGTTTTTAGAAACCGACATTTGTTACCTGTCCCGTATGTCTTTGTACAATAGAAGGAAAGCCTCTTTGTGACAGTCCTAATGCCTAATCCATTGTTCCAACCTCTGATGTAACTGACACATCATGACTGCAGAAAATAGCTCATATAGATGGCTCTGCAAACTCACAGAGGGATAGTTAAATTTTGTCATAAGGACAAGAGAGAAAGAATCTCACCGCTCACTCAGAGAAACTTTTATAGAAATATGGGTGCAGGTGAAACTGTAACCATGCTCACTTTACCCAAAAGACTAGACACAAGTCATAGTGTACCCTGGCTTTCACCCTATGTCTCCATCCTCCCCCAAGATTCTGAGTTGAATAAGTGGTTAAGTGGTGAGTAATGTGTAAACAGGATTTTAGTGTAGTTAGTCAAGAGGAGGGTAGATGCATCGTAAGATAATATTTGGATTATTGCCCAATCTTTGTGGTCCTGTCTTGTAGCAGTGCCCTTAAGTAGTGTTTACAACGAGCTCATATAGTGCACAGCTTTAGGCAATCATGTTCTAATGTAAGTTATTGATCTATAAAGTATTTTCTCTTAGATGCAGTGCCGTAGGAGTCGTGCACAACAAGTGAAGATTGTCAGTACAAACTGACAACACTGAATGTACTTAATGTACTTAATTGTTTCACACCTGGGGTACTGGCCATGTTCCAGCAGCGTATCTCTTTGTCCACTGCTTCTACCAAGTGGACAGTAAGTAATATTGCATGGAGTAGCTTTCAGTTATTTCTCTCAGCTGCAGGCTGTTCTCAACATTTTTATGGGAGCTACGATGCAAAACTTGCTTCAATTAGAATATAACATAAAAGTAAATGATGAAAATAATTTATAATGAAGATCAGCAATGTGGATTTAATAATGATTACTTTCATTTCTATTTCATTTCACTTAATTTACCTGACAACTTCAGTCTCTTTCACACACCTGTTTCACTTTTGCATGTGGTAGCCATTCTGGATTTTATGTCACTTTTCATTCCTCATCCTGCTGTGTTAGTTAAACTAACAACTTCATTCATCATTATAACGTATTTGATCTCTAAGGACATCTTTTACAGTGATGGCTCTGCTGTTTGATAACTACCACACCAAAACTTTGAGAATTTGGTCAAATTTGTCAACATAACAAGCATGAGGATGCTTGTTATGTGTAATTTGTTGGACAAAGACACACTTTTTTGTAGTTTTGCCTCTATACACTACAATTAAAAATATAACCAATCAATATATAAAAGAAGTGCAATCTGTCAACTTTAGTTCAGAGAGCATTACAAAAATGTTTGTGTTTGTGTAAATTGCCCATAGGTGTGAATGCGGGAGTGAATGTGAGTGCAAATGGTTGTCTGTCTCTGTGTGTTGGCCCTGCGACAGACTGGCGACCTGTCCAGGGTGTACCCTGCCTCTCACCCTATGACAGCTGGGATAGGCTCCTGCGCCCCCCGTGACCCTGAAAAGGATAAGCGGATGGATGGATGAAAATCCTTTGAAGTCAATGACTTCCTGAAGACTAGAATCCATAAATATCATCAAGTGCTATGTTTTCTCTATTGAAAAGCTCTGTTAGGCCTTTACTTCAGCCACCTTCAGTTGTGTCATATTTGTGTATCTTTAGCATTCAGTTTTGTATTTAATAACTCAAATCAGGCGACTGGTCATTGAAGAATATCAAAGTTCTTTGCCTACAGAACCTCTTGGGCTGCTTTTACAGGATGCTTTATATTCCACCCTTCTGGTACAAGTACCTTGGTTACGTCTGTCCAAAGAATTTATAAATTTTTACTACCACTACTACTAATAATAATAATACTAATAATGATACTAATAATAATGATAATGAATCTTCCTCTTAACCCCTGTGCTTGGTACCAGACTGTAACTTTGGTCCTGTTAGTACACTCATACCTCTATGGATCTGGTGCTTAGGCCCTATTTTTGTGCTGCCATGATCAGAGCTTTTGTGCTGTTCTTTAAGCAGGCCTTTTTTAGCCACTGGTAGGATATCTTGATACCAGCCATTTCCTCTATCTGTCAATGGTACAGCCCATAAAGGGATGGGACATTGATTCATGACAGTTCCTCCTCCTGTTCCTCTTCAGCGTCTGTCCTCAGCTGCCTGAGGAGCAGCCCATCTCCATGTGTTTCATTCTGGATTGTGCCCTTGACACTTACTAATTCTTGCACTTCCTCTTTCCATTTCTTACTGATAGGGAGTATGTACTGATTGCTTGGATCTTATTCCTGATGTTCAGTGGATTCTTCAACGGCTGTTCTGCCTTCTGGAGGTATTTGGTTGTGGCGGGCCTCTGTGCATCTTTACCATGGTTTCTGTTGATCTGTGGGATACACAGGCACACAGGTTGCCCTGCGTGTCTGCTATTCTGCCTTCTGACAGGTCCACCCCTGCAGTCCTGATCACCTTCCCCGTCTCATTTGACCACACTTATCCTGCCCGAACAACATCTCAGTGACCTCTTTGTAGAACATTTCTAAATCTATAATGATTCCTTCTGGTTCCAAACTTTGAACATCCATGACTTTGGAAAAAGATTATAACATATTTAAGAGATAACAGCAGTCCCACTATTTTCCTTTTTTTTGTGGTCATTTTCATTCTTTTTTTTAATATCTTCCTGGAAACCTAGAAGATGTCCAAATCTCCTGTAATGCTAAGAATACTTGTTGTTAACCACCATTAATATTTAAACAGAAGCTGTTATTATTTATTATTTAAGATTAATTCTCCCTGCTTACCTGTAAATGAATATGCTCCCTGTATAAAAATACCGGAAAACCAAACTTGATATCTTCAAAAAGCTGGAAACAATGTGCGAATGTTTCATGCTTTATGTGTGTGTGCGCATTGTTGAATATGTAAACATAAATACCTGTCTACTCACATTGTTGCTCCACCTTCTTTTTGTAACATTTATTTGTTCATCCCAGTAACTCTCATCAGAGAAAGAAGCAGGATCCCGTTGGCTCACATAAACGTCTCACTAATTCATCAAGGTAAGGACCGTCTGATCTCTTCTGAAATTATGAAAATACAGAAAGAAAAAAGAAACAAACAATAAAAAACAGTGCTAATACAATATGAAACAAAAGGTTTCTTGCTGGTATAATATAAATAACAAACAGAACAAAATTAAATAAGTTTAATATAAATATAACAAGTAAAAGATCATTCTGTTTGTTATATATGAAAAAACGGATCCAATGCATGGTGGCTTTCTTTGGTTTTGAAAAAAAAAAAGACAGAAAATGGAAGAATAAAAATGAATAAAATGTAAAAAGTAAACACAATTACACAAGTGCAGTTTTATACTTTGATGTGATTTATACAACCATTTAACATCTGGTGATGGAATGTGTGTTTATACCACTTTTAAAGAGGCACTGGCTCCTCGCATAGGAAAGTTTTAACTTTTACATTTTTATCAACTCACTGACAGGTTAAATAAGATCTGTTTCGGTGGTGTACACTTTTACATTTAGTTCTTTGTAGGTGACCCATTTTAGCAAGTGCATTTTCTGGATTGCAGGGATGCCAAAATGGCACAATAGGTGCAGTTATGAAAACATATGCAAATAACACCCTGATCTCTGTGACCTAAAAGATTTAGGATTAGATTTAGGATTAGATTTAGGAAAACACATGGTAAGAATAAATACAAGTCAAACAATTATGTTTGGTGATTTCATAAATGTATTTAATATAAATATATACTCATAAGAAATAATTATTTGGGGATGTTGAAAAAGTTTTTGAATTTTAAATGTAATTAGCATAAAAGTTCATTTGTATCTTTGGAAACAATAGTTTGACAAAGAAAAAGGAAACGTAATATGTCAATAATTTACATCCAATGTAAAAAACAGAGAGTGGGAGATGAATTACACATTATCACCATTTCATGCTACCATGATGACGGTTTTCGTCATCTTGCCTGCCAAAGCATGACTGACTTTTGTTTTTTCAGTGATAAAAAACTACTGCATTCCATGCAGGTGGTGTATTAGTTATGCATACACATCTGAATGAAAAGGATTGTTGTAAGACAGGTGCATTGTGTTTCACCTTTTACTTTTGATTACAACCAGAAGAATTCAAGTCACTGAGTCTATCTCAGCTGTCACTGGGCAAGAGGGAGGGCACTTCCTGGACAGGCTGCCAATCTAAAGCAGGATCGGTGCATAGAGACAGAAAACCATTTATGCTCATATTCATACCTATGGCCTGTTTGGAATCATGATGTCCTTTGTCTGGAGAGAGTTCTCTGACACGGGGGGAAGATACACATTCCACACAGAAAGGCCCAAAGCTGAATACGAACCCAGGAGCTTTTTGCTGTGATATAATTCACTGCTTTACAATATTTCAACCTTGTTGCCAAGTTTTCACTCTTCACTCTATTTCATTTTCAGATTACAAAGCTTAACTGTACTTTCTATTTAATTTCCCCCCTCCTCCTATAAACAGACACTATGGAGGTACCCAATACAGGTTTCCCAGCACCACCATACCCCGGTCCCCCTTTGGACTACAACGCTGTTCAGCCTGTTGTCCAGCCTGTGGTTCAGCCAGTTGTCCAGCCTGTTGTCCAGCCTGTTGTTCAGCCAGCTGTTCAGATTGGTGAGAGATCAGAAGCTACCAGTCATTTTATTTAAATAGTTCGCCTGTATTGCTCTTTTATGATTTGCCACTTTAGTCGGTGTGGTTGAAGGTTTTCTTCAGCTTTTGTTAAGATTGTTTAAAGTTAAATATCTTTTCTTTATGTCCAGTTCAACAGCCTGCATACCAATACAATGCACTACAACCTCAGGTTGTGCAGCCAGGTGAGTGTCTTGCTTCAGTTCAATATGAATTTGCAAAGTTAAGCAAAAACTGAGATAGTTCCAAATCCAGTCTTCATGGTGTTTTAGTGAGGAAGTATTATTGTTATTAAAGTCATCAGAAGAGTGTGCTTTGTTGTTTTTGCAGTGAGTCAGGTGGTGGTGATGCAGAGTCATCTCCCAAAAGATGTTCCTGGACAGATGAAGTGTCCTCATTGCCAAACCGATGTTGTGACTAAAACCGAGTACAAAATTGGGATCCTCACCTGGTTAATTTTTGGCGTATTACTACTTGTAGGGTGAGTTAAAAACCCCAGCACACATGACCAAAAAAAACCCCTCATACACGCTCCAAAACGTCATACAGGAGTGGTTACTCAGCAACACATAAATATATTATAAATATTCTAGTAAAACCGAGACAGTGAAAAGCAAACAGTTTACATTCAGATGTTTCTACAGAGTGTGATGCACCTCAAATCCATTCAGGTCTACAGAAAGCTTTTAAAATTAAACAAAACAAAACAGAATTTGGTCTACGCTGAAGTTTCCTTTTTTAGTAAACTAATTAAATTTAGGACCCAAAATGGAATATGTGTACAAAGAAAATATTCCATTGTACATTAGATAACTCAAGAGCAGTTTATGTCAATTCCTGTTGTTCTTGCTATATAAATATAAATGGTGTAATATATATTTGAAAAGCAAAAAGCAAAGGGATTACCATAATATACGTGTTACTGTTGCTGAAAACACAGACGAAAATTACTTAATATTATAACTACATACATCATAGTTACAAACAAAACAACAAATCGTTGGCAATATGGTGACAATGCAAGACAAAGTGAGGATTGTTATTGAAGTCAGTCTTCTTCTCACTGCGTGCCCATTAGTTCTGGTAAGCAACTAAAATAACAGATCTGTGAGTTCAAGATGTGGACTTGTTTATTGACTCTGCCTAATCTTTAACAAACATTCAGCATAACTGATCATTCACATGAGGAACGTAAGCTTTATGTTAAACATGTGTAATATGTGATGTGATCATTATTTTGATGCCATTTTGTTGGTTCAAACCAGCTGCTGGCCTTGCTATGTGATCCCCTTCTTCGTCAAAGAATGCAAGGATGTGGAGCATTCCTGCCCCGCCTGTAACAGCGTAATCCACATCCATAAGCTCCTATGAAGCAGAACTACAGTTTACCTTCTACTGGACCAACAGCAGCAAGGCAATATATGTTTTACCTGTATATGTACTGAACATACTGATAAAAGCTGTACATATCAGCAATAAAAGAGCTTTCTTGTTTTCCAGATGATTACTTGAATCATGTTAAAAAATATAAGTTAATTATTAGGATTGTTTTTATTTGTTTTTTTTAAACTTGTAGTGAGTGGTGTGGTCTTGGTATGAAATACCTCAGCGATGAAGTGAAATGAAGGATAATATGTATTAAATGAACTCTAGGGGATTTTTTTTTTTTAGAATATTCCTACGAGTGAAATTTGTATATTATCTTGATTTTCTTTTTGATGACATATTGAATGTTTTTAATCAAATTCATATTAATTTAATATAAAAAGACAGCAAAACTGATAACAATACAACTGAAGATAACATGTCAATATTGACCAGTGATCATTGTTTGCACCAATATTTTAGTCTTTTAAAAACACTGGACACTTTTCATGCAACATTAACTTTTTTAAAAAAAATAAATGTATTGTCACCTAAATCACTCATACAGTTTCTGGCTTAATTCTGTTTACATTTAAGTCTTTTTAATTACAATAATAATTCACTGTTTGTAAAATGGAATCATGATCTACAAATAAATAAATGTTTAATTATCAGTGAAGTGCAACATTTCTTGACTGTATAACTGAAGACTGCAATAGAGTTTAAGTCAATAAATATTCTTCCTTCCTTATATAAGAAAACAGGTAAATTTAAGTTTTAACCCAACATTTACTCTTTATTACTTTATTTGCTTTTTCATAAATGAGAAAAACAAAGATAAATAATTTGATGGGTAATATTGGTAAAGTAAGGCATAAATGTAAAAGTTTTTTATTCAATAGAGGGATGTGTGTGTTTTTGTGTGTGAACTGATTGGTGCAATATTAAAATATAATTTATATGCGTGTCCGGTTACATTGATGTGACGGAGTTACACCGTCCCTGTCAGGGTCCTGGGTCTGGGCGGCCCAGGATCCCTGGGCAGTCATGGACTGGTGACATTATATGTATTTTTGGTGTTGCTGCTGCTCTTTCTCCGTGCTTGTGTGTGTGTGTGTGTGTATGAACACTGGTTTGCAGGCGCCTTTGGGCCTGGTGGGTGTGGCCCTGCTGGGGGACTGGCCACACCCGAAGCCACGCACCTGCGGCTGATCAGGCCTCGTCGGGGGAGCTACTTAAGAGAGTCTTGGAGCTCCCACCGGCGCGGGATCATTGCTTGAGACTCCACGTTAGTCATCCAGTTTAGGTTTTGTCGTTAAGTGCATGCCTGCCATTGTTTAGTGTCCTGACAGCTGCCGCTATTGTTTCCCGCAGGAGGAGCGTGGAAGGCCTGAAGAGCAGCGAGCACCGGGAGTGCAGACACGGGAGCAGAGAGCACTAGGAGGACACGACACGGGAGTCTGGGGAAAACACGGGGATTTATTGTTGTTTTGTACCATACACTGTAAATAAACGCACTGTTCGCACACAGAGCACCGCGCCTGGATCCTCCTTCCCTACACCCCCCACGGTCTGCCATGCCAAACCGTGACAGTCCCGGGCCGCAAACAGCTGATCTGATCTACACGCACCACCACCATTAGTCTACTATTGTTGCGCTGGGTTACCGTGGCTGCACGTCTTTTAGTCGACCGGGCAGTTAAACAAAAAAAGGGGTGAGAGGTATATTTTGAGCCGCACAGACGGTGGCCAACATATTTTTTTTGCTTACCTTTAATAAGGCCGGTCGCATAGACTCCCCGTGATCGCCGTTTATGCGAGTGGTTATGCAAGCCGATGGTGTTCCAGGATTCAAATAGGGGGTTCGCGCGCGCTTGGAAAGGTCACGTGAACTGCATTATTTTTGTTTGTGTTTTTTTGTTATTGTGAAACACTGTATGCTGCCTGGAAGTGGCCATAAATGTCTATATATATATTGTAGGAATACAGCTGGAAATAAGCTGAGGAAAAAAGAGTGTGTTGGGAAAAGAAATAATAAAGGGATGACTATTATGCCTAGTGGGAGGGGCAATGGGGTATAAAAGGAGGCTGTCAGGGCCTACATGGGCATTCTGTGAGATGTTACAGTGAGGGTAACATGCAGACTGGCTCAGCCGCTTGTGTTTTGTATATAGCTGTTTGTTTTGTGTTGAATTAAGTTCGTTGTTTATTTTCTTTGTAAATAATCTTTTGTGCACCTGGGAGGCCGGCAGAATAAACTATCCACACTGAACGCTTACTGACTATGCCCGCATTTGTTCGGGAGAAGCCTAGGAGAGGACCCCGCAACAATTGACATCGGTCCCGGAGTGCCACATAATCTGCAAATAAAGAAGTCATTTTATAAAGCTGGTGGGTCAGAGTACATCCAAAACAATTCATGTTTCTGGACTCAGTCACACTAGATTAGACAGCCACCTCCTCTTGACTAGGAATAAACAGTGGTAGCCAGGTAATTGCATTGATTGTTTTTGTTTGTTTTGTTTAAATTTGGTGACAAAGACAAATGCATTTGGAGTAGAAGACAAGTTGGATGTTTATAGTGTGGTACTATGAGCAATAATCTACTGGAAAAACTTAGATTTCAAGATTCATGTGGCTCTTATAGTTATTAATGTTACAGTCAGCAGGTACACACTGGAACCCTTGTGCATTCCTTTCTGGCAAAAGTATCAATGTTAATGACACTCTTTCAGTGAAGTAATGTACTCTGGTGTTGTTCACTTCAAAACATACGCAAGGTATCTGCTGCTGATATCTTGATACCACGATAAATCGGATCAGTAGACTTAATATCTCAGTGTGTCACAGCAGTTTTGGAGGGACAACCTTAATCGTAAGAAGGTTTTATTATTGAGGTATTAGCTGTATGAAATTATTTAAAGAAACAAAACCTCTTACTAAATAATATGAATAAATCGGAAAGCTGAAATCTTATTTTCCAAAGAACACTTTAAATTAACTCAGCAATAGATTGCAGGGAGCTAATTCCTAGTATTACAGCATTTAGTGTTGTGTGTGTCACAGTCTGCGGGGTTAACTATGTGTAGAGTGAAGAAAAGGGACTCAAATGCAGACCAAAAACAGAATGTGAAACATGACTTGAATTAACAAAAAACGAGCCGTTTATTATGGCTGGTAACAGACATACAAAATTAAGGCAAGGTGAACACTAAGCTAAAACCCAAAAAAACTAGACTATGATACTATGACAGGACATGGACATGAAAACATGAGCAAAACCTGAGCTGGACCGTGGAATAACTGAATCTGAATGACATGGACAAAGGAACACAGACGATCTGACTAAGACTGAATGACACACACAAACTAAATCTAATATCTAATACACAAAAAACTATAGTGGCCACCTCGGCATAACTGAAAAGAACTTAGAGAACCTAATACACTTAAACCTAAACCAAAATACATTAGAACTTAAAACGCTGGGTCAAAAGACAGGCAACACTGCCTTCTGGTAGGGTGATAGAGGACAGCTACGAGTACCTGGGGATCCAACAGGCAAATGGGAAGCATGAAGAGGCTGCTAGGAAAACTGCAACCACCAAGTACCTGCAGAGGGTCAGGCATGTCCTCGGGAGTCAGCTGAATGGTAAGAACAAGATCCGAGCTATCAACACCCCCAGCAGGGTACCAGTGATCAAGTACCCTGCTGGGCTGATAAGCTGGCCAAAGGAGGAGATAGAAGCCACTGACATCAAGACCAGGAAGCTCCTGACCATGCATGGAGGGTTTCACCCCAAGTCCAGCACCCTGAGGCTGTACGCTAAGTGGAAGGAAAGAGGCCTGGGACTGGTCAGTGCCAGTACCATAGTCCAGGATGAGGCAACGAACGTCCATGAATACATTATGAAGATGGCCCCAACCGGCCATGGCTCAGTGAATACCTCAGGCAGCATAAACCCAAGAAAGAGGAGGAAGAGGAAGAACCATCATGGAAGGACAGGCCCCTGCATGGTATGTACCACCGGCAGATAGAGGAGGTGGCTGATGTCCAGAAATCCTACCAGTGGCTGGACAAAGCTGGACTGAAAGACAGCACAGAGGCACTAATCATGGTAGTTGTATTATTGTCTTTTTTGTTGTTGAACTCATTTTATCTTATACCTGTAATTCCTGTTTTCTGGCTAATTATCAGTGATACTAGTCACATGTGTGGAATGGGTCTAAAGACTCTTACAGCTGAGTGATATTCATTGGTCTCTTTTTAGAGTAATAGTAATGTGATGACTTCTGTTTAAGACTATCCCAGGTACACCACCAACCTGTTCATGTGTCTAACCGTTTTCCCCACTCGGCGACACACCCGCCGGGGGTCAAACTCTGGTAATTGGTGATTCTGTTGTCAGACATGTGAAGCTAGAGACACCGGCAACCATAGTCAATTGTCTTCCAGGGGCCAGAGCAGGCGACACTGAGGGAAATTTAAAACTGCTGGCTAAGGGTAAATGTAAATTCAGTAAAATCATAATTCACGTTGGCAGTAATGACACCCGGTTACACCAATCGGAGGTCACTAAAATCAATATTGAATCGGTGTGTAACTTTGCCAAAACAATGTTGGACTCTGTAGTTTTCTCTGGTCCCTCCCCAATCAGACCAGGAGTGACATGTTTAGCCGCATGTTCTCCTTAAATTGCTGTTTGTCTGAGTGGTGTCCAAAAAACGATGTGGGCTTCATAGATAACTGGCAAACCTTCTGGAGGAAACCTGGTCTTGTTAGGAGAGACGGCATTAATCCCACTTTGGATGGAGCAGCTCTCACACTCGGCTGCCTGTCCGTCAGAGGATAGACTTTAAAGTTCTAATGCTGATCTATAAAGCTCTGAATGGTTTAGGACCAAAATACATCAGTGACCTCCTGACCCAGTATGAACCTTCCAGATCCCTCAGGTCATCTGGATCCGTTTTTTTTTTTATCAGTTTCCAGAGTCAGAACCAGACACGGAGAAGCTGCATTCAGCTTTTATGCTCCATACATCTGGAACAAACTCCCAGAAAGCCTCAGATCAGCTGAAACACTCAGTTTATTTAAATCCAGGTTGAAGACTCACCTATTCTCTCATTCTTTTCAAAACCTACATTTTAACTACTGATTTTATCTACTGTTCTGATTTGATCTACTGTTTTTTTTAATCAATTTTAAATCATACTTTTTATTTGTCTTTGTTTTTTAATGTCTCTGTAAAGCACTTTGAATCACCTTGTTGTTGAATTGTGCTATATAAATAAACTTGCCTTGCCTTGCCTCATTTCTAGAAATATGGACAAATTTTTTAAACCCCCCAAAATATGACTATCCAGGGTTGGGACCAGGAAGCAGAGTTGCAGTCTTACACGCCTCTCTGCAGCTTCTCTCCTCCTGCTACCCCCCCAAAAACCCATCTCCATTGAGACTGTGTCAGCTCCCAAACAGACAAAAAACAAACTAAAAACCAGCAATAAACAACTTAAACATAAAAAATCACAAAGAAAGAACAATACAGTATCCACAGCTGAACCAAAACAGTGAAATGTGGATTATTAAATATTAGGTCTTTCTCCTCCAAGTCTCTGTTAGTACATGAGTTAATAATTGATCAACAAATCAATTTACTTTGCCTTACAGAAACTTGGTTGCAGCCGGGTGATTATGTTAGTTTAAACGAATCAACACCCCCGAGTCATTCTAACTACCAGAAACCTCGAAGCACAGGCTGAGGGGGCGGTGTGCCAGCAATTTTTTACACCAGCCTATTAATCAACGAAAGACCAAGACAGACTTTTAATTCATTTGAAAGCCTGATGCTTAGCCTTGTCCACCCCAGCTGTGAAACTCAGAAACCAGTTTTACTTGTTATCATCTATTGTCCACCTGGGCCTTACACAGAGTTTCTGTTTAATTTCTCAGACTTTTTATCTGATTTAGTGCTCAGCTCTGTGAAAACTAAGGCCTCAAATCAGAAGTACCTGACTCCGTGGTATAATTCTCAAACGCGTAGCCTAAAGCAGATAACTTATAAGCTGGTTCAAGGTTCAAGGTTCAAGGTTCTTTATTTGTCACATGCATAGTTATACAAGTATAACACACAGTGAAATGTAGCCTGACACGCTCCTCGACATGTGCAAAAATGGGGGGGGGGTGTGTGTGTGTGTGTGTGTGTGTGTAGAGGAAGAACATTATATATATATATATATATATATATATATATATATAGTATATACATTGGGTGAATGTGCAGTAGTAGCAGCAAGCAGGTGAATTCTGTACATTAATATGAATAGACATCTGACTATTTTACAGAATAGACAATATACACATATTTAAAAGTAAAGGAATTTGGAATGCACATTGTGCCTTGGTTTAGAGTGTCTGGAAGAGAGTCCTGTCTCAGTCAATTATAGATGATGTGAGAGGGCGGTGTGTGTGTGTTTAGGGCCCGGATGGCTTGGGGATAGAAGCTCCTCTTGAGTCTCTCTGTCCTTGCCCGGATGATGCGGAACCTTCTACCAGATTGCAGAAGTTGGAGTTGGAGAGGAAATGACGTGTCACAAATTTAGAAGATCATCATTTAGCCTGGAGAAATAGTTTGTTGCTTTATAAGAAAGCCCTCCACAAAGCCAGAACATCTTACTATTCGTGAGTGATTGAAGAAAATAAAAACAACCCCAGGTTTCTCTTCAGCACTGTAGCCAGGCTGACAAAAAGTCAGAGCTCTGTTGAGCCAACCATCCCTTTAACGTTAACTAGTAATGACTTCATGAATTTCTTCACAAATAAAATTTTTATCATTAGAGAAAAAATTACCAATAATATCCCACAGATGTAATATTATCTACAGCTACTTTCAGTACCATTGATATTCAGTTAGACTCTTTTTCTCCAATTGATCTTTCTGAGTTAACTTCAATAATTACTTCCTCCAAACCATCAACATGTCTTTTAGACCCCATTCCTACAAAACTGCTCAAAGAAGTCCTGCCATTAATTAATGCTTCAATCTTAAATATGATCAACTTATCTCTAATAATTGGCTATGTACCACAGGCCTTCAAGCTGGCTGTAGTTAAACTCAAAAAGCCACCTCTAGACCCAGCAGTCTTAGCTAATTATAGGCCAATCTCCAACCTTCCTTTCATATCAAAAATCCTTGAAAGAGAAGTGGTCAAACAGCTAACTGATCATCTGCAGAGGAATGGCTTCTTTGAAGAGTTTCAGTCAGGTTTCAGAGCTCATCACAGCACACAAACAGCTTTAGTGAAGGTTACAAATGATCTTCTTATGGCCTCTGACAGTGGACTCATCTCTGTGCTTGTCCTGCTAGACCTTAGTGCAGCTTTCAATACCGTTGACCATAATATTCTATTAGCACGATTAGAGCACGCTGTAGGTATTACATGTACTGCGCTGCATTGGTTTGTATAATATCTATCTAATAGACTCCAATTTGTACATGTAAATGGAGAGTCCTCTTCACATACTAACGTCAGTTATGGAGTTCCACAGGGTTCGGTGCTAGGACCAATTCTGTTTACATTATACATGCTTCCCCTAGGCAGTATCATTAGAAGACATAGTATACATTTTCACTGCTATGCAGATGACACCCAACTCTATCTATCCATGAAGCCAGATAACACACACCAATTAGTTAAACTGCAAACCTGGATGGCCGCTAACTTTCTGCTTCTTAATTCAGATAAAACTGAGGTTAGTTTACTCGGCCCTGAAAATCTTAGAAATATGGTATCTAACCAGATTCTTACTCTGGATGGCATTACCTTGGCCTCCAGTAAGACTGTGAGGAACCTTGGAGTAATTTTTGACCAGGATATGTCCTTCAACGCACATATTAAACAAATATGTAAGACTGCTTTCTTCCATTTGCGCAACATCTCTAAAATTAGAAATGTCTTGTCTCAGAGTGACGCTGAAAAAGTAGTTCATGCATTTAATACTTCCAGGCTGGACTACTGTAATTCATTATTATCAGGATGTAATAAAAACTCACTGAAAAGCTTTCAGCTAATCCAAAATGCTGCAGCAAGAGTACTGACAGGGACTAGAAAGAGAGAGCATATTTCTCCTGTTTTGGCTTCCCTTCATTGGCTTCCTGTTAAGTCCAGAATTGAATTCAAAATCCTGCTCCTCACATACAAGGTCTTAAATAATCAGGCCCCATCTTATCTTAATGACCTTGTAGTACCATATCACCCTATTAGAGCACTTCGCTCTCGCGCTGCAGGCCTACTTGTTGTCCCTAGAGTATTTAAAAGTAGAATGGGAGGGAGAGCCTTCAGTTTTCAGGCCCCTCTTCTGTGGAACCAGCTTCCAGTTTGGATTCGAGGGACAGAAACTATCTCTACTTTTAAGATTAGGCTTAAAACTTTCCTTTTTGCTAAAGCATATAGTTAGGGCTGGACCAGGTGACCCTGAATCCTCCCTTAGTTGTGCTGCAATAGATGTAGGCTACCGGGGGATTCTCATGATGCATTGAGTTCTTCCTTTCCAGTCACCTTTCTCAATCACTATGTATTAATAGACCTCTCTGCATTGAATCATATCTGTTATTAATCTCTGTCTTTCTTCCACAGCATGTCTTTATCCTGTTTTCCTTCTCTCACCCCAACCGGTCGTAGCAGATGGCCGCCCCTCCCTGAGCCTGGTTCTGCCGGAGGTTTCTTCCTGTTAAAAGGGAGTTTTTCCTTCCCACTGTCGCCAAAGTGCTTGCTCATAGGGGGTCATATGATTGTTGGGTTTTTCTCTGTATCTATTATTGTACGATCTACTGTGCAATATAAAGCGCCTTGAGGCGACTGTTGTTGTATAAATAAAATTTAATTGACTTGATGGCAGGTATTAGAGCCATATATTACTGTAAAGACATTGTTCCTGACATCTTGCCTGGATAAGCATGGCTGAATTTTGTTTTTCCAGTGAGTAAAAACTACTTCATTCCATGCAGGTGATGCAGGTATAAGTATTTTGTTATGCACATGCGTTTGAATGAAAAGGGATTTCTGCAAGATAGGTGACTTATGTTTCACCTTATCGATCTTGCTTACAACCAGTTGTTGTTTTGACTTTTCTCGCTCATAGTTTTGGATCTGAACACAGTACAGGAGACAACATGCTTAGTTTCCTGTAACATTCGTTATAGATGAGTTTGACCAAAATTTACTCTTAAACCATTAAGTAATACTAAAATTCAAATCTGAAATATTTGAGCAAATTTGATAAAATTTTTGATTTTTAAAATTGTGAGCCTTGTGTGAGGACAGGTGGGACTTGATAATAAAAGGTTATTTGACCAGCTTCACCTTTAAACTCTGACTAACCTTAGCCAAAATTATTTTGTACATTAGGCTAAAACAGTTTGATCATCAAACATTTTAGTGCAAAAAATAACAAACCCACTGGACTCACAATACTTCCATGCTTATTTACTGTCCGTCTGTTTTAGTTACTTAGACAAACTAGCCTGTTTGTCATGTTGTTGGGTTGTGGACCCAGCGTTTTGCGTTTTTTTTTTTAAATTATTATTATTATTATTATTATTATTATTGTTGTTGTTGTTGTTGTTGTTGTCTGTGAAGGTTCTCAGTCATGCAGGTCATCGTAGTCTACAGTGTTGGGTAAGTTACTTTAAATTAGTAACTTAGTTACATTACTAGTTACTTCTATCAAAAGTAACTCAGTTACTTCAAGTTACTCGTTACTTTCAAGGTAACTAGTTACTAGGGAAAGTAACTTTGGTTTTACTCAGAATTCTCTTGTTAATGTGTTGCTTTCATAACTGGATACCCAGCCAGACTGCCAGTCTTCTAGCTTGCTTACTTGCCACAAGTGCACTGTGCCACCTACCAACAGAAAGGAAAAAATAATGTGCACATTTCCACGAGAGAAATCCCACGCCTGGACCGTCATTGACCGCTGCCATGATTCCAGCCTACGTCACAGCATCACGTGCGCTTTTTACATCCAACACAAAAACTGCAGTCGTGGTGCTTTCGATTGTACTCAGAACTCGGAAATTCTGCCTTCCAAATAGGAAGATGTAGGTCCAGACTGCAGATGAGCTGCATACAGGGCTGGACTGGGACAAAAATCGTCCCGGGCGGTTTGACTAGAGACTGGCCCGCCATTATAGGAAAAATCATAAAGACTTTGAATGAAAACAAACGCTGTTGTGACAGTGATGTACACTGTCTTGATGGTATATATGTATCAATCTATCAATCGTTTGTTGTAAGATTCAGATAATTATTTTTTAAAGGTAGATATTTTAAATGAGAATAAGAAAGAAAAGTACTTCTTTGTGGCCCCCCTCTCCCTGTTAATGCCCTACCTGACCCCCTGGCAACACTTTGCTAGACCCGCCCCTGCACACTTACCAGCTGTCAGCTACGTAGAAAACGGATCCTGGTGTTATTTGTCTCTCAGAAACAGTTCATAACTTCTCTTCAACTCATTCATGTCACCTAAAAGGTAAACCTGTTTCTCCATCACCTGTTCAGCTCTGATGATTCAGTAAGGACATCTCCTGGTTTCATCTTCATGTTTCCCTCTCACCACATATCCAAACGGATATCATGACCAGCAGCTTTACAGCTGTGGCTCCAGCAAACATCAGCTGATACTAGAAATTAATATTAAATACATTTTAACAACAGCTGATCAAGCTTAAACGAGCTGCTGTTGTTTAGCACGACATCCACTGGTTTCCTGTTTCTGGCGCAAAGTGGGCGATAAACAAACAAGAGAGAAAAGCCGATCAGCTGATCATTGATCAGTTTCATGATTGAAGTAGAAACAGGAGAGGGAGGGTGAGAGAATGAGAGGAGAAGAGGCAGCTGTGCAGCAAAGACACAGAATAAATCCAGCTTTGTGTCTTTTTCATTGTAGCTGAAGTCCGGGACAAACTGTGCTCCCTTTCACCTCAATACGAAAGCTGTAATATTTTCTCTGAATACAAGACGATTCTGTTTGCACGGGACGGTTGGCAACTCTACTAACTAACCTTATGAACAAAATAAAGTTCAACATCAGTAACATCATAGCACCCACCCAGCTGTATAGAAACCCCGTCATGCTAGCTAGTACCCAGTAGGAAAAAGTCAGCATAACGAAAATAAACGCCACCTAAACTTGGTTTATATCTGACCCAGATAGACTGCAGGTCATAACTTCTTACCTGAAGTTCAGTTCACACTCGGACCGGCGGCCACCTCGGGTCTCTCCTCTTGCCTCCCCTTTCCCTCATCCACCTGCTGGCTTCCACCACTTGCTAATGTTACTGAATCTGTGGAAGCTCCGCGATAGCCACCACACGAAGTAACGAGTAACGACCCTATCTAAATCCCAGTAACGACTAACGCGTTCCTGATTTTGGCATAATAACAAGTTACCGTGCTCATCACCACAATAATAACGTAGTTACTGTAACACGTTACTTAATAACGCGTTAGTCCCAACACTGGTAGTCTAAGTAGCTTGGAAAGAAGAGCGTCGGGACTTCTTTAAGTTGCTTGAAGACGTTTCACCAAGGTGTAGGTCACAATCAGCCAAGGTTTCGGGTGAGCTCAATGTGAAACCTAGCCCCACCCTATCATGTGATTTCCTGAGGTCAGATGGCCCATGATGTGGCTTACTCACATCCTGGGCCATCTGACCTCAGGAAATCGCCTCAGGAAATCACATCACTAATGGTGGATTCTGCTTTGTACAAACTCAGGGCCCTGTTATACAGGACGTCCTCATCTGAATCAGAGTCTGAAGACAACGAAGAGAGGAGGAGGCTCTTTGTCTTTGCTGGCTCCTTTGTGGTGGCATCTTTACACTGTTCCTGCAGCAGGGCCTCAAAGCTGGTGCAAACCTCTTCTAGCTCTCCCCTTGCAAGACACTTTAAATCCTCGGGTCAAGCACAGTAGCTATCTGGAGCCACTGATGGTTGAGTGTAGCTACACATTGGGATAGGTCCTTTGTGAAGACAGTCTTAAATTTCATCATGTAGTTTGAGTCATCATCTGAGACATCCATGGTGTAATGCAGGTGGCAGAAAGCATGTAAAATCACTGAACATGAGACATATGTCTCACCTCTAAGAAGTTCAGTCACAAACCTGTAGTAGACAGTTCAAGAAAGTAATTATTAATCTACACGATAACTGTCAACTATAGAGCTTTTTGAAGAAATGGTAACAATAAGTTATAAAAAATAATTTTATTTACCTGCATGGATCAAGGACAATTGTCAGTTTTTGGAGTTTTATCAGCTCTGATGGATTTAAAATGACTAGCTTTTGATTTTGTTTGTCTAAAGCAGCTAAAACAGCCTCTTGATTCTTTAGTAGACGAGAAACCATAACCAACGTTCAATTCTACCGTATGGAAACATCCTGTATGAGTGGCTCTTTCTGTTGCACAAGTCTTGTTTGCACAAGGTGCAGTTCCTCCATATTAGCAGGGCTGTCTTTAATGCATCTAACTTTGCTTGCTTTTCAGTGTAATAAAGCTGCTGAATTTTACTCGGAATAGTCTTTCGGCACAGCATTTGGAATGTTGGATCACCTGACGCTAACTGTAGCACATTTTCTAACCCCCCTATCTTCTACCACTGATAGTGGTCTACAGTCCAGAGCAATCCATTTTGCGAGATCATTTGTAAGTTTGTCCGATGCTGACTTACTGATTTTGGTCCTGAAGCCAGTCATTTCATCAAGTTTGGGCTGCTGACACCTTTTGTTGGTACTTGGACTGCTACCGCTAACAGCTCCCACAGTTTCTCTGTTCGCTGCAACATGTTTTGCATTTAAATGGTACCGTAAGGTTGAAGTGCTTCGGTGGTATGCATACTCCCTTTTGTACAGTTTGCACAAAACCACGCTTTTATCAAGGCTTCCGTCGGGTAGTCTTTTGAAATGAAATTTACCTCCGATCAGTCCTAACAAGGCTTCTTTGTAACTCAGATGTGTGCATCAGTTTAATTGGTATACCAGTAAATCGTGCATTGACAGAAGTTCCCCTTTGCTTGGAATGCAAAGTGCAATTAAATGCGTTATTTTTTCTAATTAATTAATCACAATTAACGCATTAAATTTCCACCCTTAATTCAAACCCAGGGCCTTCATGCTATGAGGCAACAGCGCTAACCATCGTAGAACCATGCTGAGCTTCACTGCTTTAAAATCCTTCAATGTTCTCACTCACTCGAAAATGTTCACTGTAAGCTAAAAGTTGTTGGAAGAGATCGGAAGAGGTATAAAGCTAGTCTTACGAGATTCCCCACTCCTTTTTGAATGTGCCCGTAGTCACTATTGACACAGATTAGGATCAATGAGTTCCTTCAGCATGTCTCTACCCTGTTATCTTCCATCTCTGTCTTCTTTTGTCTTTTGTCAGAACACTTGCAATGCTTAACAAAATTATTAGACTACCACCCAGTGTAAGGGTTATGCCACAGCTGCGCACTGTAAGATGCCAAGTTAGTTATTTACTTCCATTCCTGATAAAAAAAAAACCCAATAGTTTCAGTGGTTTAATATAATGCTTGATTATAAGCATTATATTTGCATTTAAATTTGTTGAGCATTGTAAATGCTCACTGGGACAGAATAGGATGCACACATACAAAAGACAACATGGTTAAGTGCTGGTTTGTCAAACATTTTTAGGTCAGTGGCAAATAATTTATGTTCTCTATTAAGTTAAATTCAAACTATGTGATATTGGCGCTATAAATGGCAAGGGGGATTTGTGACAACAAGCATGAGAGGGAATGTTTAAAAGATGGTACCAAGACATGATATGAATGTTTGGAAATGGCGGCATTAACAAAAAGACAGGAGGTGGAGGTGGAGATGGCAGAATTTAAGATTCTGAGATTTCCTGGTGGAACAGGATTAGAAATTTGTGTATCACAGGGACAAGTGAGCAGCTTGGAGACATAGAAAAGCAAGGTTTAGATGTGTGCAGAGGAGGAATAGTGGATAAATTGGGCAAACAATAATAAAGATGGTGTTGCCATGCAGAAGCAAAGAATAAGACCTTAGAGAATATTTGTGGATGCAGTGAGAGGGAGAATGTTGGTGTGACAGAAGAGGATGCAACGGACAAGGTAGATGCAGATGACCTGCTCTACTGATTGCTAAAGAGAGCAGCCGAAGTTATATTAATAATAATAATGATAAGAGGAAAGGGTTTATGTTGAACCATGAAGGGATTTGAAGGAAAGTGTTGCATAAAACAAGCTAGCATGTAAGCTTTCAAATAGCAAGAGGTAATAAATGAATTAACTTCCAAAGTGAGACAATTTATCCTGTGAGCCACAAAGTTAAATTCATATTTTCATCTAAGTCATCAGAGATGTGGAAAATGGCTTCATTAAGGTTTGATTTGCTCATTTTCGAGCTCTCTGATAGGCCATTATTGGATGTATTGACCAATAGCTCTTCTTCTGCTCTTGCTCTTCACGAAGGCGGTCGCACTTTTCTCCTCTCCTCCTCCTCCTCTCCCTTAGCTTCCCTGCTTAGCCTCTTATGTCCTTGTCTAGTCTTGTGTTTTTTGTATTACTTTTCCCTGGAACATTCTCTCACAGTCTGTTCTCTAAAACCTAAAAGAGGAATTATGGATTGGATCAACTGGTCCCTAAATGCAATTGACACCCCTTTCTCAACGACAAGTTTGGGCTTGGGTGAACCTGAGTGCTGAAGATATCTACCTATTCGGAACCATGGTAACAGGGTTCTGGCTGATCGGAGCTGGCTTGGCCCTGACTTATTGAAGAATTAAGAAAGCAGAACCGGCTGTTCAAACCCCCACAAGGCTGCCCTCTGGGATTGGAACGATAGGAGAGGTGTGAGTTTCTCAAAATGGGCTCATTGAGTGCAGCACGGATAAGATCTTGGAGAGGCTACGGCTGCTGTGAATACTCAGAATAAGATCTCTGACTGCAGACTGGATACATCTCGTAAGAGCTAGCTCAGAATAACATCTCTGGGCGCAAATTGGATGACATCTCGGGGAGGCACACTGCCGTGAGTTCTCAGAAATCGGCTCCTTGAGCACAAGAAATGACAACATCACAGAACGCAAGTATGGCGAAGCTCGTGGCTCTCCAACGGGAGATTGAGAGACCAGTGTTGGACTGTAGAACTGCTTTGAAATTCATATGAGCTGTTCGCACTAAAGTAAAAACCACCATCACTTATGCGGATACCCCTTTGGCGCCAGCTGCGGTCTCAAGGCTGGAGCTGAACACACTGATAACGACTGTGTTTAGTCTGTTCCTTCCCATTCCATGCAAGGCCACCTGGGTTGGCTGGAAGACTGTTTACTTAGCCTAGCAGGGCGAAGGACACTGTCTCAGCTGAACTCTGGACACACACACACATACATATACACTGATATGCACACACTCATCCCCCCTCCCTTTCCAAATGCCTTCAACGCTTATTCCCTTCCGATGCTGACGGTGGATCAAGGAGACCAGCGCACGCAGGCCCGGATGTACTGTCTAATTCGGCTGTCTCTCACCCTTTACCCACCCCTGTTGCTTGTCATGTGTTTCTTTGGTGTATTAAGAGTTTTTTCATGTCCTATGTGCAGAGGTGTTTTTTTCTGTTCTCAAACTGATCTCCCTGTTGGAGCTCAGTCTGGGGGGAGTTATTTTTTTCTCCTTATCTTTCCTCGTGTGGTGCATTTTCCATTGTTATACCTCTCTGACCTGTCTTCCCCATGTGATGTTTTGTGTAATGTATGTATGGTCGGAGGGTAAGATGGCGCCGCCATTGCGTGCAATAGGTCGGCAGCCTTATGAAATTTCCCCTTGTGGGACTAATAAAGGTATATCAATCAATCAATCAATCAATACATACACACTGATAGTGGAGCCCTGTCATGCATCCATACTTGCTGTAGTCTGTACTGAGTGTATGTTAAATGAGCTCACCTCAGTTTTTTCATTTGTTACTTATAATGGATATTAGTGAATTTTTTTTTGTGTTAAGATTTATACTTGTTATACTTATTGTCTCCTAAATTGCTAATGTGCAGAGCGGCTAGTCACATTAGTAAGCTAACCACCACATGGTTTGTGCATCCATTGTATACACCAAGAGATATGTAAATATGTTCATACTCTATAAATACAGTTTACATGTGAATGTTCTGTTAAATAACAGAGTATATTGTTGTAGGTATGAAGTTAAAACTTTACATTTAGGTTCATATGCATTTATAGTAGAGCTATAGAGTTTTTTTTATTGTCATTTGCTGTCCTCTAGTGACTTGTTTAGAGTAAAACGAACTGGGAATTTTTTTTGTATAGCAACCGTCCTACTTTCTATCTCAGTGATGCCTGCAGCAAGAGGGAGTGTCTAAAGTAGGGTGACCATATTTTGATTTCCAAAAAAAGAGGACACTTGGTTCAGTCATGAAAAACTTTAATAATACTGTTTGTTTAAAGACATTTTTAACATATTTAAATGATGTCATCTCTGTGTGGTTAATGAATGGGAAAATTAAAAATGTCATATAGACTTTTACAAGTCAACAAGTGGAAAAAAAAACCTTAAAAACCTCTGTAATTAAATTATGGTATGGAAATAATGGCTCATCTGTATAAGAAAAATGACCAGTGAGCAGTGAGGTATTGTGCAATGGTTTCTGCATTCTTATTTGGGGTGTTTCTAACCCCAGTTCATTTTGTTTGCACGCAGGGGCGGTCCTAGCCTGTTTGGTGCCCTTCGGTGAACACTGCCTCTGCCCCCCCCCCCCATACTGAATTTAAGCGGATAAATGTTTTATATAGAGAGAGTATACAAATGATGCAAATGGCTAACAAACAGCCATTATATTTCATCATACATTGAGAATAGCAGACAAATCAGCAATACAACTCTTCCAAATAATGGCTAATTAATATCGTGCTGAACACAGTCCAAAAGATTCAATAAGCCACATCTGTCATGGAAACATCTGTCACAGGCTGTGTGGCAAACGGGAATTGGATTCAAACACAAACTCACGGGAACGGAACTTAAACTCAAAAGCACAGCTTTATTGCTGGGAAACAGGCAATACAACAACAGGAAACTAAACTGGGGAAAACTAATTATAATATGCACAAGGAGACACAGAGAGAATCACACACAGCTATGAGGGACGACGCAACACGGAATGGGGGAGACTCGGGCATAAATACCCAGAAGGTAACGAGGAAAGTGGAAGCACACGGGGAACACAGCTGGGGATAATTACACGTGACAGGACAGGAAAGACACAGAAACTGAAAATGCTAACACCAGACACAAACCTTAAATGCAAAACAGGAGGTACACAGAGGCAACCTGGAGGGAGAGAGAGAACAAGGAGCAGCACACGGAACTAACATCCCAATATAAACACAGTTACACAAAGGGAGACACAGAGGGCAGCTATACGAGGGAACCCTATTAAATACACAGGGAACCAAACAGAATACAAGAAACTCAAACTAGGACACTAGGCTCTGAATAAACTAGGGTAACAAAGAAAACTTAGAACATAAATTTATAATACTAAAACACTGAGGCACAAGAAACTCAAAACACTGGGTCTAAAGACCCAGGAGGACCCTGACAACATCAGTGTCTACTGTCTATCTGCTGTTTACTATCATGGCCAAGTGGCTCACAAAGGTAAACAGAAGTTTTCCCAAACCCTACTAATGAATGTTATCTTTTTTCAGGACACATCTGCTTACCGGTATCTTTTGCTTGTTTCTCCTCTTCATTTCTGTTTTTTTCTAAACTGAGGACCTGATGGCTTTGACCTTTTGTTGTCCATCTTCCATCAGTAATTGCACTCTAGTATCAACCCCATCCCCCAAGAGAATCACCACAACATAAACTAACAGACTAATAGACCTACACATTGTTTTTTTCTGGGCTTTCACACAGCCCAGGAAAAATAATTAATACATAATGGGCTTGGGTTGACAGCATTATGAATAAAATGTGCACTATTTGGAAGCAGCCCGCCCCCTCCCCTTTCGGCTGTTTGTGAGACCTCAGCACAGCAGCAGCAGCGAGCAGGCACACCGGGGGCCAAAGTCATCGCGCTGACTTTGGGTTAAAAAATGTAATCGTATAATCGTAACGACGGCGTTAACGTTGACAGTTCTAGTTTGTTGGTTTGTTTTTATTTTGTTTTTTTGCGAGCTGGTTATTAGAAGCCGCTCCAGCCAGCCAGAGAATCCCCCGCCGTCCCGCCCCTCTCCTCCTTGTTTGTGGCAAGCAGCAGGCGCACCTCGCAAACGAAGGGCGCCTTTGCTTCCCGCAAATGGGCAATAGAAAACCGATCGGTGCCCATGCAATCCCCAAAATGCGCTGGCGTGATGTCGGGGCAGCGTGGGTGCGAGCGACATTTTTTTTTTTTTTGCCACCCCACCGATATATCAAAAACCGATACTGTTTGCACGCCACTATTCTTCCAGTCAAAGTACTGAATTATGATTGGGAATATTTTCTCTGCTCCATGGTTACTTCCGTCTGTAGAAACGCGACAGTACTGGATTTCATTACGAGTGACTTTACTGAATGTGGCGCTATCACACCATTGACAGGAGCTTCAGTCTTGGTGCGCGCACTGCTGAACTTTTTAGCTGTGTTAGAGTCTGTAAATGCTTTTTTAAGCAATACACTAGTGCAATTCATGGATCTGTAGATATTGTGATGCTTCACAGTATGAATTGCCAGTGCAATCTGCTGCAGATACCGCAGCATCCTCGTTTTCCCAGGTGTAACAAAGAACTCAGTCAACTTACTAGATTAATTTTCATACAGCCTTTTTTTGTTTTTCTGTGTCCACGTGAGCAACAAGATCTCCGGCACCTTTGTTAGACACACAAATGTATGTGCCAGCTCTGAACACGGTGCACTCAGCCTCCAATTTATTTCGACCGGGACGGTACGAGGGAAATTTCTTTTGCAGTTCGTCTGAAAAGATGCACTTGCTCTTTGACATCTTTGAAACATCACCAGGCACACTGCTGCGCGCTGTCTGTCCCGTCTGTGAGCGCAGAACATATGGGTTCTCCACAGGCCTACAGAAAAACCCGGACATTTTCATCAATCTTGAAAATCCCCCCGGACGCCCCGGACAGAACGTGAAAAGTGGAGACGTCCGAGGAAAAGAGAACGGCTGATCACCTTAGTCTAAAGGAGCCAGGAGATTTACAAGACCATATGTAATTCCAAGCTTTAGTAACCTTATTTTTCAAATTGAGATTCATATATAATATAGATAAATCATTTTTATAGTTAAAATGATTAAAATATATATATTTTTGCAGGCAATTAAAAATATACATCAGCCAGTAAAACTTTGGCCACTGAGCCGATACTGTTAGGCTGGACATTTAATTATTATTAACATTAATTATAAACATGATTGATTAACATCAATCTAATCAGAACGTTTGTTATCTGCAAGTTGCATTAACACACAGGCCAAACCTCACTTCTGAGAATGTTGATATTCTTGCTTTTCTTCATTGCAGCCACATTCCCCTTTAAACACACATACTTACTCATTCACCAGGACCCTGTACACACACACACACACACACATACTCATGAATGCACACCAAATGTATCTTATCCGGGAGATATAATGATACAACATTTTAAGAAAATATTTTCTTCAAAATATGTTATTTTATTATGACTTTTTTTTTTCGATACATGTAGCTGTAATCAGTTGAACCATTAAAAACATTGCAATATCTAAAAGAGAAACCAATGAGCATTTTATTTTAAAAGACTAAACTTTTTTTTTCTCTTTTGAAGATGTATTAGTGCTCATTAATAACTTAAAAGTATTATTTTTGTCATCTAATTACTTGATTAATCATTGAATTATCAATAGAATAATCAGTGTTGTATTTGAAATGGAAGGAGGAAAGACAATGTAAAAGAAGAACAACGTGAAGAAGACTTTCCCTCATAGTCAGAGCCCCCTCAAATTTCAAGACAAAAATCTCCCTCTGGAGAGGGTGTGGTGTGCCTTCGCCTCTCCCACCAGGGCGTAACTGGACTTTACTTCCCCGCCTCTGAACCCACCCTCAAGACACACCTGTGGCTCACTCATGCTGATTCTGCTCTGGCTTCTCATCACGAGTATTATTCCTGGCAGACTACTTAAGATGGCAGGAGATGTTGCTTCCTCGCTGGATCGTCGCACTACCTAGCGTTGGTGTAGCCTAGCCTCTTAGTATCTTTTGTGATTTCCCAGAGTTTCCTCCTAACGTGGTTTTCCTTTGTGTACAGGCCTACTGGATTCCCTGCCCGTCTCTCCTGCTGCATGAATTCCTGTGGACGTGTGTGAGTGAGCATGAGCATTCTGGATCGGACTGCCTGAGTGAGTCGCGGACTGTGTAAAAGAGGAGCGTGTGTGTGCCTGCCCTGGACCTTCCCTCACCTTCGGACACCTCCCCCCCGGAGCCCCGTGTTGCCTGTTTACCAGTTCCACTGTATATATGTATATATCTTCACTTGGTGACACATTGTAAATAAATCCTTCTCCATCTCTCTAAACTTCAGAGTCCTGCGAGTGAGTCCTCTGCCTAACAGACTGTGACAGTTAACACCCAGGAGGTCACTATACCAAAAAGCATTTAAACACATACAAGATTTAAATAAGGCAATGGCGACAATGAAACACAGGTCACTGAAGTGTTGCTACCCACATCATAGTTAAATGCAATCTGGACCCAAGCAGCAGAAACTGTCAGCAAATAAATATGATAAGAGCGGATAATGTTTATACCACTGATAATAACAAGATAATTTCACTTGAGAGAGGGTATCCTTCTGACATGTAATTGGTGCCAGCAGACCCTTTATACTTATGCATACTGGATCACTTATCTGCCAACCTGCTGCCAGGCCAAACAGATCAAACCTGTGCCCCACTCACTGGCCTTTGGTGAGAAGCAGCAGGCTGGATTGGGTATCTTGGTATTCCTCGACTTGCTGCCTGTACGTTGGGGGTTTTCCGGTGGACGAGAGGGTTTGTTCCCTGCAGACAACGGTCGTCACTGTTGTCTGTGCTTACAATTTAGAGTACCTGGCCTTCTTGGAATCACCGGGTGGGGACTCTATCATTCTTCTTGGAGACTTCGATGCTCATGTGGGCAATGACAGTGAGACGTGGAGGGGCATGACTGGGAGTAACAGCCTGCCAGATCTGAATCCGAGCAGTGTTACTGGACTTCTGTGTAAACCACAGTTTGTCCATAACAAACACCATGTTCGAACATGAGGGTGTCCATAACATACTAGGTCATAAGTTAATGATTGATTTTGACACTCAGGTGAACAGAGATGCTGAGCTGTCAACTAATCACCACCTGGTGGTGAGTTGGATCAGGTGGCGGGGGAGGATGCTGGACAGACCAGGCTCGCATAAAAGTAAGGTCAGGATACACTTGGAAAGCCTGGCAGAGACCCTGGTCCGAAAGATCCATGTCCCTCAGAGTGTTCTGTGGGATGTGCTTTGGAAGTCTGTCCCATTGCTACAAGCCATTTGATCCATATATAACCATTTCAAAAGCTTGGTCCACATAGCTGGTAAGAACAGCTCTTTTACTCAGTGTGATTGTTTTTAATGTACTCTTAATTTGATCTGTTATTGTATATTTTACACATGTTTGTATGGGATATTGTATTTGTTTTAAATGTTATATACCTATGTGGTATGTGACTTTTGTTGCCATGATGCCAGGTCTCTCTTGGAAATGAGATTTTTAATCTCAATGAGATTTTTTACCTGGATAAATAAAGGATTAATAATAATAAGTCAAACTCATTCCCGGTGGGTGTTGGACTCTGCTAGGGCTGCCCTTTGTCACTGATTCTGTTCATAATTTTTATGGACAGAATTTCTAGGCATAGCCAAGTGGCGGAAGGCTTCCACTTGGGCAGTCTCAGACTCTTGTCTCTGCTTTTCACAGATGATCTGGTTCTGTTGGTTTCATCAGGCGGTGGACTCTAGCTTGCACTGGAATGGTTCGCAGCCGAGTGTGAAGCGGCGGGAATGAGACGGTCCATGGTCCTCAGATGGAAAAGATGAGGACTTCAACCACCTGGGAGGGGCTCAGAGTACCGCTACTCTTCCACAGTTGAGGTGGTTCGGGTGTTACGGGGTAGAAGTAGTTAATAAAGTTAATGCTTTATTCTGTCTTTCATAGGTTTGGCTTTATTATATGAATGTTTGTATATACTTTGCATACATTTATTTTAAGTTTTTTTTTTACTTCCTACCTACACGTTATTCAAAGCAACACACTGCTTACACTGCATAAAAAATGGGAGGTAAGGGCAATCAGGAGTCACAAAGCATGTACAGAAGTACCACAAGTATGAAGACCCTAGCAATTCATCAGCGCAACAAAATGGATAAGCTAGACACAATCCCAAGGAGATTGGTCCTGGAATGGTCTGTGGAACAGTCCGTGGAACTGGAAAGGGAAAGGGAGGGCTGGGTTCTCTGCTTAGGCTGTTGCCCCCACGACCCAGACTCAGATAAGTGAAAGAAAATGGATGGATGTCTGTTTTTTCCCTCATCACTGATTTATCCTTATTTAAGGACTTCACTGTCTTTCAATTACATTTTTAACCTTTGCATTCCATGCCCATTCAGGATTTATGTTACTTTTAATTTCTTTCTTCTTTACTTTGATTAAGTAAACATTCAGTGGTCAAAAATTACTTTAGTAAAAAAGATATGATAAAAAAATTCCTTACAGGCTTACTGATTTTGGGCTTCTATATGACTGCCATAAATTAAAGGAGTAAAAGTACTGACTGAATGATCTACGGCAAATTCCTGCTCATAGATAAACACAGATTTTAGATTACTTTCAGTAGAAGTTTCTTGGTTATTGTGGTTCACAAAATTTTGTTTAAAATTTCTTTTGAGTAACTAAAATGAAATTTTGACTCATAAAATTAAAACCAAACATGTGGTGGTTTGAGTTTTGGTATTTGAACATTTAGTTAAATTTGTCAACATAACAAGCATATAGGTGCTTTGTTGAATATGTTTATTAAAAAATGGGATGCAGTTAGATCCACAAACACATGGCAAAACATAGAAGAGCCACATCAACAGGATAAGACTCAACAGGACAAAACTGAGACACAGGACAAGACACTCTTTTGAGGATGCCAATGTTCACATTTTGGACCGAGAAGACAGATGGTTTGAAAGACGAGTCCATCTATGTCCACTGTGAATGACCGTTGTTGAACAGAGGTAGTGACTTATAACATCAGCTATCAACCACCTCTAATGCAGTCCTGACATACTGTCCCAGGTGCTTGAACCTCCACTCGCACCTTGCATTAGATGACCTCAATAGGTCACATGATAGAACGGGGCCGTCTCACAGTGGTTTCATCCTTATCTTCCACCAATGATAATGACCCACACCATTTCTCACCCCTTTGCTCATGTGATGGCGCTCATTATTAGTAATTGGTATCTTTAAAAGTTTCACTTCTCTCTATGAATGACAGATGAAATGTCTTCGCAAACTTAAAGAACTCCTTTTGCCTTCTTTTCTCAGGATCCTAAGATTACAGTGTTGAAGTACATCTCAGTATGTGCATGTGCGCACTAAAGCAAGACAATGACATTTAGAATTTTACAAAAACACTGACACACCTACCTAATCACCTGCCTATTCATAGTGTTGCTGCTCCACCTTCTTTTCGACGCAATGCAGTTGCATTTGTGTATTTAATACAGTCACTGTCACACTGAGAAAGAAGCAGGACCACACTGCCACCCATACACCTCTGACCGACTTATCAAGGTAAGAAGCATTTGATCTTTTCTCAGGTTAAGAAAAACATTCAATCATATAAGTGGAGAAAAAAAAGAGTAAGAAAAAATTAAGAAGCTATAATGTTAAAGCTATAAGCAGCATGTTTGTTGTTGGTAAAATGTCCCAAGCAAACCTTTTTTTTTTCTTCTATTTTATGAAACAAGGTTATAAAATTTCATTTAGGTCAGTTATAACACAGTCTTTTTTTTTAGTCAGTGGTACATCTTTGGGCCAGGTTTACGAAACTCAACAATAGGTGAAGGGTTTTTTGTTGTTGTTGTTTTTTTAAATAAAATCAAAAGGCAGGTGGCACAGTGATGAGGTGGTTACCATTGAGGTCTTTGGGGTGTTTCCTGTGTGGAGTTTGCATGCTCTCTTTGTGTTTGCATGGATTGTCTCTGGGCACTCCAGCTACTTCACACAGTCCAAAGATATGTGTGGGGTCAATTTTCAGTTGACTATGAAAAAAAAATTGGATCCACAGTCCATTGAAAGTTGCTTACTTTATCTTTCTGAATTCAAAAAGAGTCATCTGCCAGGTAATGAGCGAGTCAAAGTATTAAAGCTGAACCTTTGCAGCAGATAGTCGAAAATAAATAAATCAATAAAATTAAAAATGATCAATTACTGAATAAGACTCTACTTGAATGCAACATATTTCGAAAAGAACACTAACATTCACAGAACTGGTGGACAGGTCGAACAAGATTTGCATTTTTATCAGGGTATTTTTTTAAAAAAAGCACATGCAAATGAAGACAGAACCATAACAGATTTAACCAAACATATAAAACTCAAAGGCATTTAGTGATTTGATGCAGAGAAACAGGACTTTTAGTTATGTGAGAGCAGGTTCTACAATTTCCTGTAAAAATTTACAGTGCTACCAAACCTGCTCACTTGCATATGTTGAAAGAGTGTGATGTGATTCATTGCTTCAACCTGATAAGCAAGTTTTCAAACATTGGTGAGAAGGGATTCCAGGTTTCAGTCTCGACTTAAGCCCATTCCTCTTGACTTTGGTGGTTTAACTTTTTTTCACTTTGCTTCATTCAGAGAAAAAAAATGACTGAGGCGTTTTTGGATTTCAAAGCTTCACTGTAATTTCTATTTTCCTTATTTCTGTTTCTATAAAAAGACACAATGGAAAAGGGATTCCAAATCCCAGCACCACCATACCCTGGCCCCCCTCTGGACTACAATGCAGGAGTCTTCCAACAAGGTTACCAGCAAAGTGTCCAGCCTGTTGTCCAGCCTGTTGTCCAGCCTGTTGTCCAGCCTGTTGTCCAGCCTGTTATCCAGCCTGTTGTCCAGCCTGTTATCCAGCCTGTTGTCCAGCCTGTTGTCCAGCCTGTTATCCAGCCTGTTGTCCAGCCTGTTATCCAGCCTGTTGTCCAGCCTGTTGTCCAGCCTGTTATCCAGCCTGTTGTCCAGCCTGTTGTCCAGCCTGTTATCCAGCCTGTTGTCCAGCCTGTTGTCCAGCCTGTTATCCAGCCTGTTGTCCAGCCTGTTGTTCAGACAGGTGAGAAATTAGAGGTTACTAGTCATTTTGGTTGAGTATATTTAAATACTTAAATAAAGTGCTCTTAATTTATGATTCATTAATGTTACTTTAGTCTATGTGGTTGAAGGTTAAATCTGAATTTGGTGTCACAAAATTCCAGTTTTAGTGGAGTTTTAGTAAGGATGTATAATTATTAAAGTCATTTTTGGCTGTGTTTTGTTGTTTCTCGCAGTTAACCAAATGGTGGTGGTGCAGAATCTGCCAAAATGCGTTCCTGGACAGATGTCGTGCCCTTACTGCCACACCAATGTTATGACTAAAATTGAGTACAAAATCGGACCATACACCTGGATGGTTTGTGGCCTATTAGCACTCTTCTTGTGAGTCAAAACCCCACTATACTCACACATACACATGAAGAAATTTGAACACACTGCAAAACGTCATATAAGATTATTTTCTCAGCAACATTTAAGTAAATATCACAGTTTTTTGGTATTTGTGTGTGACCTGTTTCATCAAGTCATCATTATACCAGATGGCCTGATGAAGGTAGGACAGAAAATCTGTAGTTTATCAAACATTTTAACAAAATTTGATCAAAATATTGATTTAGTCTGCCTCACAGAATGAAGGTAGTTTAATGGTAGTTTAAATTAATCAACACCCTCAAGTGATAACTGTCAGAATCTAAACAAAGTAATCCAGGTCAAAAACACTAGGAAATCAAAATTCAACTAATCTTAAAGTAAAACAAAATGCAAGGTAAAACACAGCAAAGGGTAAGGGGGAAACTATATAACTATTAAATAAACAGAGTATAATGAGGGAACAGGCAAAAGGTGGGAGGAGCTGAAACCGCTCACAAATAATTAGACACAGGAAGTAGAACTAAATACAAAAAGCTAGGGACAAGATGTTGTCAAATGAAACAGGAATCAACTAACACTGACCTGGACAAAGACTTGTGGATTTGAAAGACAAAAGGCAAAAAACAGAGACAAAATAGACAAAATAGACACAATAAACACAACGGCTGCTCAGGAAAAAGCACAAAGACAAGACTAAGACATAAAAAAGAAGTTTCATAAGCAAGAAACCAGTAACCAGAAATATAGAAAACAAAACTCAAAAGCACCAGGAAATGCTGAACTCAGAACAAAATAATACAGAGAATGAGCTTAAATCATCTCTGAAATCCAAAAGATAAAACCGCAAGTCCACCACACTCAAAACTAACTCAAAACGCTGGGTCGAAGACCCAGGACCATGACAGAAAGTTAATAATTTTCTCAAAATGTAAATGATCACACTCACTGCTTTACTCACACTCTGGGTCATGTTGTAACATATGACATATAGTCTACAGTTAATCTAGAATGCTGCTGTGAGACACGGACCAGAAAGAGAGAGCATATTTGTCCCATATTAGCTTGTCTTTGAAGAATCCCTGTTAAATTGAAATTAATATTCTTCTCCTCATATACAAATTCTTAAATAATCAGACTCCGTCTTATCCGTCTTAAGACCTTATAGTACCATATTATCCCTATGTAGCACCTTGCTTTCACACTGCAGGCTTACTTGTGGGTCCTAGAGTTTTTAAAGATTTAATTGGCAGTTATCAGGCTGTTTCCACAAAACCAGTCCCAGAGTCAATTCGGAAGACCGACACTCTCTCTGCTTTTAAGATTAGACTCAAAACCTTTTTCTTTTTTTTTCGGATAAAGTTTATAGTTAGGACTGAATCAGGTGATCCTAAACCATACCTTATTTATACTGCAACATGCTCAGATTGCTGCAGGACAATGTGATACACTGGAGTTTGTGAGGCACTGAGCATTTCTTATTCACTCTCCTCTCTTCACTCCCCAAATTATTATTAATAGTCAATCTGTAGAATGAATGAGTTGATGGGCATATGATAACCGTTTTGATGCAATTCTTGTTCACAACAGGTGTTGGCCTTGCTGTTTCATACCGTTCTGCGTCAATGATTGCAAGGATGTGGAGCATTCCTGCCCCTCCTGCAGCGGCATTATCCACGTCCACAGGCGCATGTGAAGCAGAACTGCAGTGTATGTTCTACTGAAGCAACAGCAGCAGGGCATCTCTGTGCAAACAGACATCCTCTGTAACCCTGTGCTCATCCTGTATACCTGTTTCCATGTTTTAACTGTATATAAACTGAACATGCTGAATATGTAGCTATGTAGGAGAGCAGCAAAGGAACTTCCTTCCTTTCCTTTTAACTTAAGAAATCACCCTTTAAGAAATCACTTTATATAAATTTACTGTGAAAATATGAGTTAGTTATCAGGACTGTTTTTTTTCTTCTTTGTTTTGGTGACAGTGGTGTTGTCTCTGTATCAAATACCTCAACGTTAAAGTGAAGGAAAAAAGCCTTAAATGAACGCGTGTGGGTTTTTTAAAATAACATACCCACAAGTAAAATCAAATTTAGATGTTTTAGCGTTTAAAGCTATTCTTTGATTTTTCATTTAGATGACATATTGAATGTATTCATTTAAATTTCTGATGACAAGATTAAAATGTCAGTGCTGACTAATTAACATTAGTCAGTGTTTGCGACATTGTTCCATTTTTTTTTTACAAACACTGGAACCATATTTTCACATTTACATTAATAAATAAATTCACGTTTTTACCTTTTTTATAGTTTCTACCTACAACAATCATGTGATATGTTTTGATTTATCTGTTTATATTAAAAACCTTTACCGAAGTAACTGACTTGCTGCTTGTTAGATGTAATGATGATCTAGAAATGAAATTCAAATATTAATATAAAATAAATATAAAGGCATTTATCACTGAAGTGCAAAATTTATTGACTCTACAACTGACATTTGCAATGGGTTTTAAGTCAATAAAATTGTTACTGAAGTAAACAAGCAAGGATATGTTTAGATCAAAATGTAAGTTTTTGAATATGCAAACAATGCAAAATATTGTTTGTTAAATGAGCAAAATAGAGAAAAATAATTAGAAGAGCATAATCATTTGAGTGAGGCATACATTTTTTCATTAAAATTAAATTAATAGGGGTATATTTTCACATTGACACCTATCACAGAGTGAGAAGTGTCAAAATAAATTCATGGTATGGAATATAGTGCCTCCATCTGCTACATTCAAAATTGTTTTTTGTATACGTTTATATCCTTGCTTGTTTACATTTGTAGACCTCTTAAACTTTTCTTTGGTAGCCCAGAAAGAAGAGCATTACAATGATCAATCCGTGAAGACACAAATGCATGGACAAGAACCTCTGCGGTGTCGCTTGACAAAACTTGTCTGATTTTGGCTATGTTGCTCAAATGATAAAAGGCGGTCTTTGTTATCTCTTTTACGTGAGACTCGAAGAAGAGCACCATGTCGAACCACATGCCCAAGTTTTTTACCTTGTCCCTGCAATTTATGACACTGTCATCAATTTTCAAGATGAAATTTTGGGACAAGTGCTGAAATGTTTGTGGTCCAATGACCATCAACTCTGTTTTATCAGTATTTAGGAGCAAGAAATGATCTGATAACCAGCCCTTAACTGCAGATAGACAAGATTCTAGTTTAGAGACTTCAACACAATTTTCAATGGTTAGAGGAACATAAAGCTGCAGGTCATCAGCGTAACAATGAAAATTTACATTAAAAGAACATAAAAGAACACCAAGAGGCAGCAGATTCATAGAAAACAGCAATGGTCCAAGTACAGAGCCCTGAGGGACCCCATGCCTCACTGCACAGGTCTCGGGAGAGAGATCATTTTTAAAACTAACAGTCTGAGAGCTCCCAGACAGGTAAGATCTCAGCCATGATAAAACATTTCCTGTAACTCCAATAAAATGTTCAAGCCTATCCAATAAAATACAGTGATCCACTGTGTCAAACGCAGCACTTAGATCCAGCAGTAATGAAACTGAAGTGCGATCGTTGTCTGCATTTACCAGCAGATCATTTACCACTTCGACTGAAGCTGTTTCTGTGGAGTGATTTGGTCTAAAAGCAGACTGAAATGGTTCAAACAGATTGTTTGCTGACAAATGCTCAATGAGCTGCTTAAAAACCACTTTTTCGAAGACCTTAGACAAAAAAGACAGATGTGAGATGGGTCTATAGTTTGCGAAGATGTCAACATCCAGTCCAGGCTTTTTCAAGATTGGTACTACCACAGCTGATTTAAAACATTCATGAAAGACTCCAGTTGTCATTGGAGTATTTAAGAGAAACAGAATGTAGGGTCCTAATCCTGACCACAGTTCCTTTATAGCCCAGGCTGGTAGAGGATCCAAAGAACAGGTTGTACATCGAGCTGCTTTTACAACCTTAGTTAATCCAGACAGAGAAATAACCTTGAAGTCAGAGAACAGTTTATCAGCACCAACAGGTAAAGCAGCTGAGTAGTCTAATGTACAGCTCGAGGAGGGAGTAATCTGATTCCTAAGTGTTTCAGCCCTGTCTCTGAAAAACATAAGAAAGTCATGAGCTGTCAAATTAGAACAGCAGAGAGATGACTTACTCTCTGTAAGTTGCGACACTGTGTTGAATAAGAGTTTTGAGTTATGTTTATGACTCATGATGAGATTTGAGAAATAATTCGCTGCAGACATCGCTGATTGAAAAGAAGACATTGAGTCCTTCCAAGCCTGGAGAAATACTTCTAGTCTGGAAGATTGCCAGCGACGCTCTGCTTTTCTACAATTTCTTCTCAAATTCAAGAGCTCCTCATTCAACCAGGGCATAGGGTTCCTTTGTTGACATTTTAACTTCTTTACAGGTGCAACAGAGTCCAGTAGAAGAAGTGTATTATTAAGGTTCGCAGTCAAGGTGTCCACACATCAGGTAAATGTAATTTAACTCCAAGCAATGCTTCGGGGCTAATATGACGAGATGATCTGAGGGGCAATTTTCCCCTCTCAGAAGCTGAAGATTTAGGGATTAAAATATCAACTAAAATTACTGAGTGGTCTAAAATAGGTAAAACACAGTTTTCAGTTACCGATACATTCAGTCCGTAACCCAAGACAAGGTCTAGGGCAGGGGTCAGCAACCTTTAAGACCCAAAGAGCCATTTGGACCTGGTTTCCATGCAAAAGAAAACACTGGGAGCCGCAAATACTTTTTGACATCTAAAATGAAGATAACACTGTATATATTGTTTTTTACCTTTATGCTTTGTGTGAACAACTAAGGTGTGTTGCTTATGAAATCCATGAAGTGCTACAGAGAAAATTACATTTTATTTATGTAATTAACACATTTTGAACTCTTAAAGAAATATAACAAAAGGAACTAAAATGATCCATGTAGCAAACAAAAACACCCTTCATGGAAACGTCGGGTCTGCCGTGGCTTTTGGAGCCTTGACTTGACTTTTAAAAATAATTCGAAAAAAAAGCACTATGCTGCTAAAAAAACAAATAGATATTTGCAAAATTCTGCCTAAATATGTATTTTACCAGGTTAATGTGTGTGGCAGGGCGTCGTCTGCAGTGCCGCTGCTGGGGAGGCGGATGCACCTGAGCGGCACCCGCAATCACGCCTCGCCGCCTTAACGTCTGTGCTATCTATGCTGTTGTTGGTATGTGTTGGGCTGTGAGCTGAAAAGCTACAGCCGGCTGTATGCGTACAGCAACCGTGTGTGAAAAGTGGTCAATAAAGAGATGCTGAAAAGCATGTTCATGGAAACATCGTCGGGTCTGCCGTGGTATGTTTACCATGGGACTTCTGCTCCTGAACCTCTGCGCACAGCGTCTGCAAATCGGGGCTGTACGAAGTCCCTTTCATCTTTACGCAGGACTGTAAGCTGTCATCTGTGAGGCGTGAGCGGTGTTTGTTTTTAACAAAGTTCACGGTGGAGAACAGCTGCTGACATAATGTGGATCCGAAGATCCATAATTGGCCTACCTGGGGTTGAAAGTCTCGATAAATGCACGGCGTTTCGCCCGGTACACCGGCTTCCGCGAGTGTGACGCTTATTTTGAGCGATAAAAAAAAAATAAAATATGATTTTATTTTTATATGTCAATATCACAATAATCTTCCAATTTAGAACTACAAGTCAAAAAAAAGAACTAACATAAATAAAATACACTTCAGCTAAATACTTCTATTTTCCTAAACCACGCGGAGCCGCACTATAAGGACTAAAGAGCCGCATGCGGCTCCAGAGCCGCATGTTGCCGACCCCTAGTCTAGGGTGTGGCCCTGTGTGAAATTTGAGGAATCAATTACATTTAAGAAATCTTTGACCAGGGGTTTATCCTCACAACACAGATGAATATTAAAGTCCCCCACTATAAGAATCCTTTCATAGTGAGCGATAAAACATGTCAAGAAGTCTGAAAATTCCGAAAGAAACAAGTCGTTATATTTAGGTGGACGATAGATGATTATAATTAGAACCACGGGACAGCTTAAAGTCAGGAGTTGGGACTCAAATGAGGTAAAAACACCAGGACTTTGTATCTGTTTGCACTTAAAACAGTCAGTGACATCTGACGTAATGTCAGTATTTGACACAGTGGGTTTTGACAAAAGAGTATTTTCAGGAGGAGCTTTTAGTATCACCATTTAAACTCCTGCATACACACTATCCACCCATGTCAGGTACACTCCTAGTCTCCTGACTTTAACTCCACTTCACATATTTAAAATTCTTCAATCAACTTGTTAACAAGCAGGTAGTTAACATTTGATAAGCAGGATGATTTGATTATAGCTGCCAGTGCAGAGCTGCTGTTGTATAATATTAGTGCATTTTGAGTATGCTTAAAAGATCATTTCTATCTTTTCTAAATAATAACAGCATCAGTGATAATATAGTATATTATAGTTCTCTGTCCTTATTATAGTTTAATAAAAACTGAGTCCTTGCAGGTTCAATGCTGTCTTTTCATGTATGTTTTGATAGCAAATTACACTATTGATGGTCATGGTTTTATCATTAATAATTACAATGTAAATCTGGGTTTCCAGTCTTGTGTCCATCCATGCTTTCTTATGACTATATTTTTAAAGACAAAAATATTTTGCCTAATCAATGTACATTTTACGGCGTATATTGTAAGGATGCTGAAGATAACACATTATGTCATTCCCATAGGAGCCCCTATATGAAACATAATAACTAGGGTTCAGTGCGGCTCTGGACTGAGAAGAGTCGGACTGTTCAGACTGTTCTGTCATCGCTGGATTCGCCCTGTTGGACCTTATGGTTACCTGGACCTCCCAGCTGATCTTCCACCCGGTCGGTGCTGGGTGCGGTCCTCCAGAGGAGGCGCGAATCTCGGCAACCTTCGCCTGCTGCGGCGTTCTCCTACCAGTAACAGTGTGACCACTCTCCGTATGGCCTTATTAAATACAAGGTCACTGACGAATAAGACTTTTATTTTAAATGACCTTATTCTATCGTCGGGACTGGATTTCTTATTCCTGACGGAAACTTGGCTTCGCCCCGGCGAACTTTTTCCCTTCTCGGAGCTGCTCCCACCTGACTATGCTTTTATTAGCTCACCCCGGACCACTGGAAGAGGTGGAGGGCTAGCTTCAGTTTTTAAAAACAAACTTCGATGTAGGCAGCTGCCACCTGTTCTGTACCGCAGTTTCGAGGTGCAGTTATTGGAAGTGAACTACATCCCCTCCATCCTCTGCGCTGTGGTGTATCGTCCCCCGAAACTTATTAAGGATTTTCTTCCAGAATTTGCTGATCTACTGGGGAGCCTAGTGCCACGTTATGACCGTATATTAATTGTTGGTGACTTCAACATTCATGTTTGCTGTGAGGACAGTTCGCTAGCTAAGGATTTCCTCGCTCTTATTAGCACCCTCAATTTCACCCAGTGGGTAAGTGAACCAACTCACACTAAAGGTCATATACTTGATTTGGTACTATCTTATGGTCTGGATATTTGCATCACGGACATAGAGGACTCTGGGATTTCAGATCACTTTCCGGTTTTGTTTAATACTGTAGCGAGCGCTGTGGACTTGAACAGTGATGGTCCTGTGCGGCAATCGCGCACGATTAACTCCCAGTCAATCGCCCACTTCATTGATGCTTTCCTTGACTCTCCCCTGTCTGATGCTAACTGTAATGGGGTCTTATCAGCGGATGAGCTTGCTAACCTCTTTTATACTACATGCCTGACATCCTTAACTCTGTGGCACCTCTGAGAATTAAACGTGCCAAATCCTCACAACCCTGGCTAAATGATACTACTCGCGCCCTTAGGCGTGAATGTCGTCGTGCTGAAAGAAAATGGAGGAAAGACGAACTCCACGTCTCTCTGGACATCCTCCATAATTGTCTATCTAAGTATCAAAAGTCTGTTAAAGCTGCCAAATCTGCCTTTTTGTCTAGCATTATTATGACTAATAGCCACAACCCCCGAGCACTTTTTAATACTTTTAATTCTGTGATAAACCCTCGCACTACCACTTATAGGGATGCTTCCCCTGCTCGTTGTGATAAATTCTTAAAGTATTTCTCTGATAAAATCTCAGCTCTAAGGGCTTCTCATCCATCTCATCCATCATCAGTTTTAGACCCAGTTCCAGCCTCTGAATGCTTGACTGTCTTTCAACAGTTTGAGCCAGTGTCTTATTCTGCTTTAAAAGATATAATTGATCATCTCAAAATCTCTGGTTCCCCGCATGATATTCTTCCTTCTCGTTTCTTTAAGGAAGCTTTACATGTTATTGGTCCTTGTATCTTATCTCTGCTGAATGCATCATTGTCATCAGGTTGTGTACCGTCTGTCTTTAAGCATGCTGTTGTGCAACCTATTATGAAAAAGAAAAATCTTGACCTAATTGGTCTCACCAACTACAGGCCGATCTCTAAACTCCCTTTTATTTCCAAAATATTGGAAAAGGTAGTTCTAAAACAACTACAGGTCTTTTTAGATGCAAATGGTATTAATGAAAAGTTTCAGTCTGGTTTTAAACCTCGCCACAGCACAGAGACAGCCTTACTTAGAGTTTTTAATGATCTTCTTTTAACTGTTGATTCTGGATATTCTGTGGTCTTAGTTTTACTTGACTTGTCTGCTGCTTTTGACACGGTTAACCACAACATTCTTCTATCAAGACTGGAACATGTTGTTGGTCTCAAAGGTACGGTTTTATCTTGGTTTAAATCCTATCTCTCAGAGAGGTCGTTCTCTGTTGCTATGGGGCAACACTCCTCGGCTTCTGTCCCTATTTATTGTGGTGTGCCTCAAGGGTCCGTGCTCGGTCCTGCTCTTTTCTCTTTGTACATGTTGCCCTTGGGATTAATTTTTAGTAAATACAACATCTCCTTTCACTGTTATGCCGATGATATCCAGATTTATTTACCTTTGAAATCCGATGTGACTGCTTCTTTGCAACCTCTGTTCAACTGTTTGCATGAAGTTAAAATTTGGTTATCACATAATTTTCTTACATTGAACGAGAATAAGACCGAAATCATAGTCTTTGGTAGTCACACTCCGCTAGACCAGTTAGCCGATGCCCTAGGCCCTCTCGCTAGCCATCTTTCGTCCACTGTAAGAAACCTCGGAGTGTTCCTGGATGGCTCTTTTAAACTCGAGAAACAGGTGTCCACTGTGGTAAAAAACAGCTTTTACCAGTTGCGTCAGATTTCCAAAGCAAAGCCGTTCCTTCCTTTAAAGGACCTTGAAAAGCTTATTCACGCATTTATTACATCCAGATTGGACTACTGTAACTCCCTCTACTCGGGCCTCCAACACTCCTCTCTTTGCCGGCTCCAGTTAATTCAAAATGCAGCTGCGCGTCTTTTAACAGGTACGAGAATTCATGAACACATAACTCCAATTTTAGCCAAATTACATTGGCTCCCTGTTAAATATCGTATAGATTTTAAAATTCTTTTGTTCACTTTTAATATTTTGAATAATTTAGCGCCCAGTTATCTTTCTGATTTACTCCATTCATACAATCCCAACAGGGCACTTAGATCGTCCAACCATAGGCTCCTAGCACAACCTAGGACTCGAATGAAGTCGAGAGGCGACCGGGCCTTTGCATCCGTGGCACCCAGACTCTGGAACAACCTCCCCGTTCATATTCGCACTGCCGAGTCTATCCAGTCTTTTAAATTACGTCTTAAAACTTATTTTTTTACTTTGGCTTTTGATTCTGTCTAGTTGGCTGTTTTAGCTTGTTGCGTTGTTACCTATTGTTTGTTGTCCTCTTTTATTGTTTGTTTTAACTGTCTCATGTTTTTATTGACTGTGAAGCACTATGGTCAACACTTTTGTTTTAATATGTGCTATATAAATAAATTTTGATTTGATTTTGATTTGAAGAGACCTGAGGTGGTATAAAGCTGGAATATGCCTCTTTTTTGGAATGTGACAATAGTCACTCCTAGATTAACAAGATTAGGACTGATGAATTCCGTTAGCGCTTCTCCATTTCTGTCTTAAATGCTAACAGGGACAAAACAGGAAACACATGCAAACACTAAATATCAACCTGTGAAGGTTTGTCAAACATTTTAAGTCTGTGGCAAAAGATCTATTTATTAAACTGCATTCAAACTGCATGATGTCATCTTAATTATCATGAGGTCAGGACCAGTGTTGGTCAAGTTACTTGAAAAGGATAATTAGTTACTAATTACTGATTAACTCTCAAAAAAAAGTAATCCCATTACTTTAATCATTACTTATTTTCAAAAGTACTTAGTTACTTAGTTACCTTTCAAAAACACGATAAACAACCTGAATACGTAATAAAGCAACAGACCTTTTAGCACAGTTCTATTTTTTATGCATAATCCATCATATAAAATTGAATCAAATGGAAAGCTTTTTAAAAATTGTTTTATTAGTTTTAATTTTTTAATTTTATGCACATTACATTAAGCAAAAATTAAATTATATGCAACAGTCTTTGGCTTGAAGAAATTTGTTTAACATTTAAACCTATTTTCTGCATATTCCAGCATATAAAATAAAATAATGTTTTGTGTTTACACTCGCTCTTTCAAATAGCTGCAAGTAAAACACAGCAAAAAATAAATAAAATCAAAGATTCAGCGGCACTAGGTCCTGTTGCTATTCAAGCTATTTTCAGTTGTTTAGCAGGAGTGGGGTCGGTGCCCGGTGCTGCAACACTGTGGGCGTTTCTCTGTGAATTTCACATTCCCGTGCCGGCTTGCTAGGTTCTTGCACAGATTTGAAGTTTAATTTTTTACTGTAGAAAGTTTTCTTCCCACACAGAGTGTACAGCAGACGCTAATGTTTTTGTCACTTTTTACAGAATCAAACTTAAAATACACACAGCTACATTAACACCTGAAAATATCTTAAAAGTTTATTTTGTGACCCATAAAGACTAATTTTAAAACTAAGTAGCTGCCTCCATTGTTGGATACTGGAGCTGGCTGGGCCACGCTATGAATTCTGGAATAGGTTGGGCCACAACAGATACACCGTCTCGTCCTTCAACTGCGACCTGTGAAGGATGCAGCCTATTTTGTGAGATCTCGCATAAATTTAGCTTTATTGTTTTTTTTCTCCAATGTCCCTTGCGGAGCTCCGTAGCAAGCATCTACGTCCCCAGTGACATCATGCACTAACAGCATGAAAAAAGACTGCACATACAAGGAAGCAACTGCCTGAAAATTGGATTCATATTTGACACTCTGTCAATTGTAGAAAAAGAAAATTAAACAAGCTTTATACTGCATATTGTACTAATTATTGAGCTTTAAAGGCTTTGTATATGTTATGCTGTAATGTGTCTGAAATTCAGATGTTTGTTTGCATTTTCACATCAATCAAAATGCCATTCTAAACTACACTAAATGACTGCAAGTTGTTACTTTGTGTTTACTGCACAGACATGACCTTTTTTAATGGTACCTCAAGGACAACTAATTTATTTATAATGTTTAGGGTAATGCCAACCTAGGTAATCAGGTATTATTACTATTTTATTCTAGTAACTTTTAATCATTTTAGTAGCAGGATTAAATGACAATGAGCTGCACAGAAAAAACAATTCATCATCACTCTATTCATCTATAATTATAAACTTAAGCTGCTGCTTGCCTGAATGTGAGGGCTCATTATCTGGATTACACTGACATGATCGACTCAGCATGACACTAGTGTGCATACTTGTTGTCCAGCACTGAAAATTAAGCTCGTCTAATGGCCATTTGAAGCTGTCTCCAAAACAGAGTTGATCCTCGTAGACTGCCATAGTAAATTAGAGCACAATAAAGAAATTTATCAAAATAAATAAAGTTTTGATCTCGGCAGATAACTTACCAAATCTTAATAGCTGCATAAAGTTATTATAGTTATGGAAATATTACCTTTAACTGGCGCTTCCCCTCAGCTCATTCAAGCACAGAATCTTGGTGCCTCTTGGAACATTTTTAATGCTCCCTGCTGACCAAAGACAATGGCTTTCTATATTAACAGTCTGCTCAGGAGGTCTATGCAACATTTCTGGTGAGCAGTATTTTGTTAATAGTAATTAGGAGGTATGTGGGTCTGTTTATTGAGTCTATGGATGCAGCTTACTAGCATTAGCGGACGACCTAGCACTCCACATTATGCTCACTTCCACGTAATCAACAAGGTCGTGACAGAAATCCTTGAATTAAGACTTCACAACTTTACAAATCATGGCTATGTCCTTTTTTATACAGTCTATGCTTTACTTATTTGTGTACCACAAACCAGCTTTGTTTTTTCCTGCCTGCTCACTATCACTGAGCTCATACATCTGTCAGAACCAGTTTCTCACACACTAATCCAAACTGGCTCAGTGACAATGGTAGCTGCTCATTATGACTTTCCTAATGCCGTGTCCCTTTCTAACATCACATGCAGGGTAAAGGATTAATCCTGTCTAAGCAGACTTGGCTGAATCATGTCTTTCAGAAGATTATGCAACACTCTACTAGAATAGATACATGGCCACAAGGCTCACCTGTGTAGACTGACCACGTGACACCCTTCATTTTATATCATGTTGACACATGCAAACCATCAATAGACATCTTGCCACCTGAAAAAATAGCTTTGGTATAATTTATTGATGAAAGACGAATCTATACCTCCCACAACTATGGGTGTGCAGAAGACTTTTGCAAGTGGTAAGAGGAAGATGTGGGAGCTTGAATGTGCAAATTAGTGACTAATCCTGGGCTGACTGTGAGATGTTTGTGTACTGTACTTATTTCCTATCTTCTTCCTAGTTATACAGGTGCATCTGCAAATCATACTCAACATACTCCCAGTGTGTGGGTGAACAAAAGTAAGCTGGGATTGCATCTCTGACACCTCCACAGATTCAGCGTGAAGCAGGGAGAGAGAGCGGCGCAGACATGCAGACAGAATGGATAGAAAGACGACAGAGGGAGCGAGAGAGTGAGGCAGAGAGTGAGAGAGACGAGTGAAAGAGACAGAAGATATATTTGACTGTGTGGGTGTGTGAAGTATCAAGGCATGCATCATAATTGTGGATTCTTCTTGGAGCAGCTGGACAAGTCAGTGCATCAGCAGGAGATTTACTGGTCTTTCAAATTGTGTTATTTTGTACTTTAAAACAGTGGAAGCTGTGAGCACAGACAGCGACATTTTGAAAGACAAAATGGAAACCGACTTGTTTCTGCTGCCTCAAGGATTTCATTAACAGGGAATACAAAATTACTTCAATTAAGTGAAGTGATGCCAAAAATGATTTGTGGAAAATTATGATACCTCTGCACCCTCAATAATAGGAAATCAAGTGAAGACTTTATCTGAGGTGAGTTTGAGATTCTTAGAAAAATCAAACTGTGTTGAAATTTTGTTGATGTTTTGTTTATTTTTTTTATTTGGTTTGTGCTTGTGTTCATTATGTGTATTAACTTATTCTTGTATTTCAGTTTCAGACCTTAAAAGGACATTTCTGCCTTTGCTTGTTTACAGTTTGAGGGTTAAAACTTTTTTGTACAATGTTGAATTGATTGGGTTTATACTGTGATTGGAGTCATTTTAAGGAAACCTTTTAACCAATGAGATTCTCACTAATCAGTACAAACACTGAGTCTGTGTGTGTGTGTGTGTGCATACTCCTATGTTTTTCTGTGATTTGGGGTACTGAACTCGACTTCTCAAAAGCCCAGTGTGCAATGTAGCCAGCCCACGCTGTTTCCCGTTTCCATGGAAACTATTGCCCAGTGCTAAAAGCAGGTCTGTCGTGTGGATTGAATGCGCGAGTATGTGTCTGTGTGTGTTTGAAACATCTCACACAACAGGTATATTGGATGTTAACAGATATTGACTGCTGTTTCTACGGTGTTGTGAGGATGCAGTAGGAACTAATATGCAGAAATTTACCTTCACACTCACATCCCTGCCTCCCTCTTCTCTGGAGCTTTCACCCCAGCGTAACCTTCCTGTACTTGTATCTTTGTCTCTTTCTTTTAACCCTTTCTCTGTCTCTTCTCACCAGTACACTTTTTTCTGTCTCTGTCTCTAAGATGGCTCTCAGCCACATTATCATCTGCCTCCTGCCACTCATTTGCTATGGGTCATCCCACCCCTCTCCTCCGCCACCTCCTCCCCGGGGATGTAGTGTGGATGTGGATCCTCCATACAGGGTGCTCTGCGACCTGGAATCAGTCTGGGGTGTTGTTCTGGAGACTGTGGCCTGCAGCGGTGGTCTCACATCAGTGGTCCTCGCTGTGCTCCTGCTAGTCAAGATGCGCTCCATTTCTGATCCTGCCAAGCGCTCCAGCCTGGGGCCTCTACTCCTGCTTCTGGGCACACTTCTTGGGCTTTTTACCATCTCTCTGGCTTTCCTGGTGGGGAAGAACCAGGCGCTCTGTGTGGTTCGAAGGGCCTTCTGGGGACCCCTTTTTGCCCTCTGCTTTTCCAGCTTACTAGTGCAGGGTGTGAGGCTCAGGAGGCTGGTAGCTGGAAAGGCAAGCCCATCTGGCAGCTCCCTTGCAGCACTCGGTCTGGCCTTGGCCTTGGTTCAGGGGATAATCTCTGCCGAATGGGTGCTGCTGACTGTAGTTAGGGAGGGTCACCCAGCCTGTGAATATCCACCTTTAGACTTTGCCCTTACCTGCAGTTACACTTTGGGGCTTCTTCTCATAGCCATGGGTCTCTCTCTTGGGGTGGTGCTGTGTGGTGGAGAGCTGGCAGTAGATGGAGGAAGTGGCAATGACGAAGACAGAGAAGGAGATAGTGAAAAACGGAAATGGAAGTGTAACGCAATCTGGCTCGTCCTGTCCAGTCTCGCATCAGCATTACTATGGGTGGCCTGGCTGGGGTTTTACCTTTACGGCAGCCAGACGTTAAGGGGAAGGGGGAACAGAGAGAAGGGAGGGGGGAATAAGGATGCAAAAGTGTTTGATGAGCCTGCACTGGCTGTCGCCCTGGTTATTCAGGGATGGCTTCTGCTCCTGTTCCACGCTATCCCAGAGACTCACCTGTGTCTCCTGAAAACTTCACAATCCGACACGCAAGACTTCTTTGACACCAGTCACACGTCTCCTCCTTCACATTACGGAGATGAGCTCCCTGCACATTCGCACCGATCCTTCCAAGAGAACCAGGCCTTTTCAATGGAGGAACACAGTGCAAGTAAGCCTATGTGACGTGTGTGCATGTCTATACCTGAGTGACAGAGATAACTAATCTAACAAAAAAGGGAACTTATTAGGTCATAGTTTCAATATGTTAGGTTGAGAGCAAAATACGTTTAGCATTTGAGTGTTTTACAGTAAATTATGAGACCACTGTTGCTAGGCAACTGGCAACAAAAATGGGGACTGTGACAACCTTATGAAGAGAAATGAAAAAGGAGAAAACAACAAAAGTAATTCATGTGGTTTGTCTTTTTAAAATCTCAGACATGTTACATAAAATTGAAATAAATCGTTTTAATTGATTGAATACATTTAATGTTACAGTTCCAAATTAGTTTTATTAATAAGTTATAAAAGAATATTAATTAAAATAAAATTATGTTAGATCAATCTGAATATCAATTAGATATAAAAATTGGTATCTTACAACCACATTTACATTTTTCCCATTAAAACTCTTTGAGCCTCTTACGAGTTCATGAAAACACAAGGTTAACCAAAATATTTCAAGTCAAGCGGAGATTGAAAATGGGAAATTTACGTATGAAAAATCTGATGGGTACATGGTTATGGTGCATGACACACTACTGCCCAGGTCTTTGCTGCTTGTCAATCCTCTGCTTTTAATCACCTTCTTTTTTTTTTTTTTACAGTAATAACTGAACTAATCCTACATTGAATTGCAGGCCAGTTTTCCATTCATCATACATGAAAAAAACTACATCACCATCCAACCATGAATGGCAAGTAGTCTTGTTTACAGACAGGGAAGCTCATTTCTAGGTACTGTATGGGAAGAATCCAATTAAACCTCAGAAAATGTCTGATTTTTCAACAGGCTTTTACTGCAGTACAGTTATGAGTCATCTCACTTTGATTGCTCGCTATATTTATTTGAAGCGAGATGCACAGATGAAGAGCTAAGCCTCGATAAGCCAGGATAAACAAAGAGTGAAGGGAATAGAAAGGCACATGCAGTCTCCAGCATGATGATGATATTTGGTGGTCCTTTTAGACTTCTTAATAGGCAGTCAGATCTAGAAGAAAGAGAAATTTAAAAGAGAATTTAATTTGTGGTTGAAAGCAAAAGGTAAAGGTTTCTCTTAGTTATATAACTGATAATGTAGTCTAAGCTATGTTTTAAAAACCGTGAGTTTGTAAGGGCAGCTGGTGAGTGTGTGTAATACCTAAAAATGATCCACTTCTCAGTTTATGAAAAAAAACAAAAGAAACCCCATACAAACAAAAGAACCAAACAACAATAAAAATACTGCTTGTGTCTCATTCCCATTCGCTGCTCCATATTAAGTCATGTTATGTAGACGAGTGTGAACTGAGCTCAGTCGCAAAATGGAAAAAAGAAAAACACCACCAACAGCAAACACTCTTGGACACTAATGGTGTGACTTTCTAAGTGCCAATTTATTGCATAATTGCTAATGCATCATTTAAATGAAAGATCAAAATCAGCAAAATAAATAAATACTGCTAAGCATTTTTTGTGATTAAGACATAATATACTGAGCAATACTAACAAATCCTTTCAAGACAGTTTAAGTTACAGCACTGCTCTCATTTTTCTTTTGATGCAGTACTTGATAGTATGCGAGGGCTGGATGGTGACCTTCCGTTGTACAGTTTTTTGTGAGGCACTGTGGGATACTTGTACCTTTGCACTGGGGCACATGGGCAATACAGTTCCTAAAGGAGAATTTTGCTAAAAAAATCTCAGTCAAATGAGAAGTTTGAGTCTCATTCTATTGTTACATGTTTTATCATTCACTATTAAGGTTGGTATATGTAGTGAATCATTCTGGAATTTCTGACACAGTCATAACATTTATTAAAAAATGATTCACAGTTTAGCAGGTCTTTACTCTCCATCCAGGTCTCCATAGACAAACTCTGTGCACCTACACATGTAACCAAATGACTTTTCAAAGTAGTATTACTGAATCTCTAGGTTGTTTTGAGTTTAATTTATTTCCCCTAACATAAATGAAACAAATAAAAAACAAAAGACAATTCAAACGTGTAAAAATGGAACATACTGTAGACTAAGAAAAACTTAGATTCTTCTTGAATTGTTGCACTTAAATAAACAGTAAATACAACATAGCACAGATATTTAACACAAACAAGTTGTGTATTATCTCATTGTGCCATAAAAATGATAACACAGATCTTACATTGCTGGGAAATGGGAAATGTTTTGTCATCTTTTTGTTTCAGTGTCTGTAATGTGGAATGTATTCATGAAGAGAGGAAAAACATGGGATTCCACTTACTCTCTACAAACCCAACCAAAATGCAGATCTGCACATTTTATGGCTTATAAATAATGCATAAGGACTAAACTAATGAGGTCACATTCCATGAGGAAAAGCTAAGTAGGAAGTGATTCAGTCATAACCATACAACTGTTTTTATATACTCCAATCAGACCACTGCTCTGTAAAAATGAGTGCAGACAGTCTAAACAATGGAAATAAAGAAAGAATGCAATGTTTGCAAAACATGCTGAAACTGAGAATTTAAAAAAAGTACATGCTCATTTTTGATTTGATATTAGCTACGCCTTTCAAAAATACTGGAAAGGGGCTTGTTTATCAAACCCTTCTTCATCAAGCACATGTCTTTTAAGTCAAGTGAAGTGGCTTTATTGTCATTTCAACCATGTGCAGTGGTACAGTACACAGTGAAACGAGACAGCGTTCCTCCAAGACCATGATGCTACATATAACAGACAATCAACACAGGACTACATAATGTGCAAGCATGCAAAAACTGCAAAAACAAAACAAAACAGTGCAACACCAGGCAGTACAGAACGACACAACACTGTATCTCCAAAAGTTGATTCTGTTCATCTGGATGTAGCGTTTTGTGGGAGAAACGTTTCGTCACTCATCCAAGTGACTTCTTCAGTCTCAGCTGACTGCAGGTTTCCCCAGTCTTATAACCAGTACATTTGCATAATGACTGAAACCAGCCCAGTGAAGGAACAATGGGCTGGGAGGTCAGTTCCTTAATCTTAATTATGCAAGTTCTCATGACCATTGATCAACAGCCACTGATCAAAACCCACTGATCAAAGCCCACTGATCAATGGCCGTGAGGACCATTCACACAGAGTTGGGGAATGGCTGCAATCACAGCATTGTAAGATGGTGACAGATGTACCCTTAGTCCCCTCCTCGATTCAGAGATGGTCTTTCCCTTTTCACGAAATGGCCTCCTTGACTCCGCGCTCAAACCAGCGTTCCTCCCTGTCCAGGATGTGTACATCCTCATCATTGAAAGAGTGTCCACTGGCCTGTAGGTGTAAATAGACTGCGGAGTCCTGTCCTGACAAGGTAGCTCTTCTGTGTTGTGCCATCCGCTTAGCCAGAGTTTTTTTGGTTTTCCTGATGTATAAATCATGGCAATCCTCCTGGCACTTAACAACGTACACTATGTTACTCTGTTTGTGTCGGGGGACCCGATCCTTGGGGTGGACCAATTTTTGGCGCAGCGTTCAGATATGTGGATGACATCTGGGTGAAAATCAAATCTCAGAACGTAGAGAATCGTAGAATCGAGGAGGGGGCCTAAGGGTACATCTGTCACCATCTTACAATGCTGTGATTGCAGCCATTCCCTAACTCTGTGTGAATGGTCCTCATGGCCATTGATCAGTGGGCTTTGATCAGTGGCTGTTGATCAATGGCCATGAGAACTTGCATAATTAAGATTAAGGAACTGACCTCCCAGCCCATTGTTCCTTCACTGGGCTGGTTTCAGTCATTATGCAAATGTACTGGTTATAAGATTGGGGAAACCTGCAGTCAGCAGAGACTGAAGAAGTCACTTGGATGAGTGACGAAGCGTTTCTCCCACAAAACGCTACGTCCAGATGAACAGAATCAACTTTTGGAGATTTACTTACCTGGATGATTGAGCATGCATCAAGACACAACACTGTACTTGTAGTGACTTCAGAAAGTTGCTAAGAGACTGAGGTTGGGCTGCTAACATGTCTGACTTACTAAAAAAATTCAAAACATGAGATCCTGCATTGCACAGTGAGAGATGTTAAAGTTGGCTGTTGTAATGGTCTCGCAACCAAAGATAGCCTGGGACAAAATTCTGACAGTGTTAGAAATCAAGGATAACTATCTCACAATTTTACGGTAGCTGTGACCTACTTCAATTAAATAACCAGCCAACCAGGAATGCAGCTGAAATGACGCACTAATCAACTCAACACCAGCAGTTCTTTTTTTTTTTTTTTAAATACAGCATGTCAACAGCTGCCTTTGTGAAAGCAACTACACTGTAAAATGTAATATTGTGTTTAATTAAAAATATTTAATAGGCTGAACTCAATTTTTATCAATTTGTTATTAGAACTCGATTTAAATAAGTTACCAGTACTTTTTATGCAAAAATGCTGATAAACTCAATTTATTTGAGTTGTCTTAACTTAGAAAAACTAAGTAAGCTGGAAGTTTTGCTTCTCAGGGCGGAAGGATGAAAGATGTGTTTTGAAAATGCCACGTGACTACCGTCCTCCTCCCTCTCGGATCAGTCCGCATGTTCATGGTGCATTTGTTATGGAATATGTTGAGCAAACCTGGAGAAGCGTCAGCTCAAGAGATTATTGTCATTGCTGTGGATCTTTACCTGATACACTGACTTGGTGAGTAAATGTTTACTCTTATTCAAAATGATTTTGTGGCTTCTCTTAGTTTAGCACCAGGTTTATAATCTTGCTAGCTAGTTAGTGTTAGCCTAGCGTTGCTGCTGCGGCTGGGCTCATGTTACTTAAAAATTAACACCACAGCCTTAAAAACATTACATAAAACTATGTCGGTGAAATTTTCTGTTGATTGTTTGAAATAAAAAAGTGAGATAAGAGCCCAGACAAAATTCTTCGGGAGGTGCAGCCGTTAGGGGTAGGGTGGGGTGTGGGGGGTATTTTCAATCCATAGCCATAACTAACTAACTATATATAAATATCATGTTTAACCTGAGTAGCAAAAGACCGCAGGGGGTTGAATACAATAAGCCAGGAGATAGCTGTGCTCCCGGACTCTTATCAAGCCTTGACCTCCCGGTCAGCTATCGCGCTGGTGGATAACAGAGCTCTCCGAAAACGTGGAAGCACTTTTGCAAATATGTGATATTTTGATAAATTAAGTAGATATTTGAGCATTACACAGCTACATTCTCGGCTGAAAATATCTTAAAAGGTTATTTTGTGACCCAGAAAGGGTAATCTGGGGAAAAGGAGGATCGCATTTGTCGGCTGGTTGTCGGAGCCTGTGCGTACTTGTAAGCGCGGCAATAGCTGAGGAGCGCGGCTGAAAAACTTATTACTTTTTCTGGGTCACAAAATAAACTTTTAAGATATTTTCAGGCGAGAATGTAGCTGTGTAAAGTTCAAATATCTGCTCGATTTATCAAGACATCACATATTTGCAAAAATGCTCCGACGTTTTCAGAGACGTCCATTTTTTTTCATGCTTTGTGGCAGCTTGAACATCTGTGGCATCTATTAATGTCAAATCTAGCCTTTATTTAACAACATAAGCAAACTCTATGTTACAATAATTGCACAGCCATTAAGGATCAAATCGGTTTCTGAAAAATGTTCTGCTTTTTCTCCCTCTGTTTGCTTCTTAATGTCTTTGAGGCTCGGGACCAGCACTCCTGTTGTTGGACAGAAAGACATCAACTCAGTGGTAAGTATTTTGGTTTTCCAATATATTAGCAACTGTCAGTGACATTTATATTAATCAGGCTGAACTTTAATCATACTTTAGATCAGCCTGTTTTACTTATTGTTTTATTTGTGCTTTGGTTTGGGGAAGTTGTTTCTTTACTGATCTTTCCCTGTCTTCTGTTATTAGACTTGAGATATGACTGCACTATGCTGTTGCTGGTGACTCCAGTTAATTCTACAAGACATGCTGTGTAAGTAAACAAACAACAACAGTTTGGTCTGCATTTCTTGAAAGATTACATCCCCCAAACTTAGTTTAGAGGGTCTACACTGTATATAGTGAAGTCTGCAAGTTTTCTAACAGCAAAATTTGTTTTGTTTCCAAATCATTTTGCACATCATTAGAATGAAAGTCATTGGCCATGTTTGCATAGCCCTTTTTAAAATGATGCTTTCATGACATTATTGTGTGTTGGGTGGTGGTCACGGCTATCCAGACTGACAATTGGGACATTGAATGTCACCTCTCCGGTGGGGAGGGAGCCTGAGATTGTCTAAATTGGAGTCTGTTTTATACCAAATGCAGAAAAAATGTTTTAAGAAAGCAATTAAGTTCATGTTCCAAAAAATATGATTGTTTGCTTGCAGGACACCAGGAGAGATGAGTCCTCCGTCACAGATGGTGTGGTCAGTGAAGATGGTCGCCTGCAGGTTCAAGCTCATTGCATCTCCAACCCACATCCACTGCCACTGTACTTAAGGGATGTTAAAGACTTTCTTCTGCACCTACATTTGGATCACCTCGATCCATGACAGTCATTCAGGCAGTAATGCCTGGACTGGAAACAAGCCATCCTTAAAATAATACAACATTCCAGCTCCTGTGTTGGAATGAAAAACAAATGTGTTGTTTAAATCAGAGACTGCACTTGTGACAGAACAACAAATATTTTATTTTGATTATATAAGTAATGTAAGCACAAAACAAAGTTTTGGTAGGCCTGAACTTATTTTCAGAATAATTACATCTGAGACTTTGTTTCATTGTAAGATTATAACAGTGATGGCAATATAATTGTTTGTTGTTCAGCAGAACAGTGTCCAGTATGTTGGCTGTTATACTTTGTTGTGTTTGAAAATAAAAGTTGGGCTGATTTTAACATCATTACAAAAAGTGTTGTTAATTATTTTTAATCATATTCAGGTTACCACAAATTGTTTTTTCATTTAGTTGAACTTGAAATGTTTGTCAGTAGGTAAACAATTCGTATTGTACAGTCAGAAATATCAAGTTATTCTTAATACTGCAGACTTGCAATGTGTAAGTTGTCCTAACAGTCATCTTAAGTAAGCTTTACTTAGTTTTTTTGAGGCAACGAGTTTCCTCAATTTTTTTGAGTTCTGGGAACTAACAAGGCTGTACAGTGTACTCAAAATGAGTAAATTGCCCTAACTTGGTCATCTTACGTAAACTTGATCCAATTTTCTTTAGTCATTTTTAGCTAAGCTTTACTCAATTTTTTTGAGGCAACGAGTTTCCTCAATTTTTTTGAGTTCTGGGAACTAATTATATTTTACAGTGTAAGGGAATGTAGTGGAAACAAATAGCAAAGCACCTGTGCGTCATAGCTCATGACAGAGCAGTTTTCATTAAGCACAGAGTCTACATGAACCAAACTTGATTTCCAGCCCAGGTATATTTAAATCCATGTCACATAGTGCGGCGTGAAATGAACTTATACAAATCAGAACGCCAGCAAATTCAAAGTGTGCAGTCTTTGCAGGAGACTCAATATGAACGCTAACAAGAAGAAACCTTGGACGTGACTGAGTATGAGCAGTCATCTGCCTCAATCTATCTATAAAAGGAGAGTGAAACAAAGGGCACTGAGCAACAGCAACAGTATGTACTGAGCAGGTTTGTAAGTGACTGCAAATCAGAAACATGCAGGAAACAGAGATGCCTGTAGAAAAGAACAGAGGCAGAAAGGACAAAGACAGAATCAGTAGGCATGAAGTAACTGAGAAACAAGTGTGGGAAATAAATGCATGACATGAAAAGAGAACAGAACAAAGAAGGGAACAAAACAAGTGTTCAATTAATTCAAATGAGTCAAAATGTAGAACTGAATTCATTTAAATTGCTTACTGCTATTAGCAGTAAGCAATTTTGTTATGGAAAGGCACCCAGCTACATCTCACTGCATTACGAATAACTTAAATTATAGTGATGAGGGAAAAAAAGAAAATCTTCAATGGACTCTATGCAGTCCTGTGACAAACATGATTCAATTACTGGTTGAACCACTTTTGGCAACAATAACTCACACACCTCTCACAAGGTCACACCAAAGCATTTCAACTGGGCGAAAGGCATTTTGGCCAAACATCTTCACTTTAATTTTGTCTGTCCGAACGATATTATTCTGACAGCCCTTCTAAACAAGCCATACTTCTTGTCTTTTTAAACTGTGCTGTCAAGAATTTAAATATTTAGCAAGTTAACTGAGTGTTGTAGAGTCTGAGATGCAGCTGTTTGTTATTTTTTCCTCTAAGCACTACACGGCCTTACCTTGGGGTGAATTTACTGGGATGTTTGCTGGGAAGATTGTGGCACCTGAATGCTTCAGATCAACAAACCACCAACCCATGTGGTTGGTGCCACATGAACCAGTGATCAACAAATCAAGTGCATTTGATTAGCAGCAACCGGATGCCACTTACCCTTTTAATTCTTATGGAAGCAGTAAGGGTGTACTTAGTGGCTGACACAATGCAGAGCCCTCTGACAAGTTTCTCTTTCACATGGCTGTAGTTTATTCATCCAAATAAAGATCACAAAAAGGTATACGATCAGTATGAAAGTTATACTTAAAGTCAGCTGCTTGGACTTTCAAGGTTATGTAATAATTATAATCAGATGACACATTGGTTATTCTTAGTACCAAATGCATCTTGTGTGTGTGTGTGTGCGTGCCAGCTCTCCGAAGCGGAACATACCACGGCAGCCATGGAAGTATGCGTCCTGGTATCGCCTTCAGAGGGCATGTCTACCAACCTACCGAGATGGCTCTAGTGATGAACGGTGGTACAGTAAGTATGCCATAAACACAAACTGCGTTTTTGCCTCTAAATCACTCTGAAATAAAATGACTGTACAGTAGATTAGATACAGTAGAATGCTGTACTTTCTCACTACTTGTTCGTGTCTTATAGATGCCCACAGCCCCAGTTAACTACACTGGACGACGGTTATGGTAATATACGGGGCAAATGTTGAAGAGGACACACTTCAGTCACATTTTTGAGGGAAGAAGTATTAAAGACGGTACATATCACAAAGAAGCGACTTCATAAGAGATAGCTATGTTTACTGTGTTTGTGTTTTTTGCCACACATGTGCAGATTTGGCATTTTAAAAAGAAACTAGTGGTATTTTTGCCTACATTTTCCCAAAGGCTTTTTTGATGGATGTAAAGGAACAAGAGAGGGAAGAGAAAGCGACATCTCTCAGTAAAGTGATATTTTTCGATGATGCATTTTTCGATGAACACATGTAATCTGAATTATAATACATCCACACAAGAACAAGAAGTCTATTAACACAACTAAATGTTATATTTAAAGTGTTTTTTAAAAATTATATTATATTAAAAGAGACATATTGAATGATCTGTTGTTAAACCATGACAGAGTTGAGCTTAGAGGAAGACTTGAATGTGTTGAGGTAAACTCTTTTGCCTGAGCAGCACCAAACCAGTGCTGGAACATTCTAACTTTTGTTTATCAACCATGCTTACTTCATAAAAATGCACTTTGTATGTCATTTTATTATTATTATTATTTTGTTTGCATTCAAGCTACAACTACAAATAAGCTGTTAGGATAGGTATGTAAAATACCTGCTTACACCCACAATGCTTGCACAGCCTCTGTTTTTCATCCTGGAAAGTCCCAAAGGATTCGCATAGTGATTTTCTCTCTATCTCTCGCCTTTCCAATATAAGTACTGTTGGGCAGTTTGCCACATTCAGTGTTTACTCATAAAGGCTTTGTATTCAGCAGATCTCGTGCAGGGCTGTGGAGGACTATCAAATAGATTTTAAAAGGTGAATAAAAACTATACAGCTTGTGGATTGTTTTTTTTAAACAAGGTTAATTTTTAATAAGCCTGTGATAAAAAGCCATTTAATACTGCAGCACTAATCCTGCAGTATTAGTAAATAGGGTTTACTGTTAGTGGCTGTGATTTTGCACTTTATCAGCACTGATTACATCTGGGAATTGTGATATTTGACATTACTGGACATGCATGTAAAAGCACAGTTTAAAGGTAATGTATTTTGTCAAAACATAAGTGTTTTGTTTTCTAGAATTTTAATAACTGTATACTAAAGAAAATGACCAGTTGTTTTGTGTTTCTAATAAATTGGCATTGGAGAGATCATTGACAAAACAGTCTCACCCCTCTAAGCCAATAAGTCAGAAAATTTACATTTAAAAATAAAACAATTTCAGGACAATCAAGAAAATCCCGTTGCTGAGGAAGGCCAGGTATGTGTAAACTTAAAAGAAACAGGTAACAGTTTCTGTGGTCAGACTGTTTTGTCTTGCAGAGTTTATTGTGCATTATCAACATTTTTTTAGATGTATGATAAAATCTTAAAAATGGCAGAAAAAGTGAACCCTTTGGAATTAAACATCTAATTTTTTTATTGGGTTTTTATCCATTAACTGGTGGTAAGAAATAAACAGCTGTCATTAGTCTTCGTTAAACATAGTGAATATATATTGACAAAGGAAAAATAATGAACCTTGGATCTTATACATCCCTAAACTGTCATATAACGATGCTCCTGGGTTCATTTTAGGATTATATTTCACTGAAATCATTCTGTAGTACACTGGTTAATAAATTCATTCCAGAAAGCCATAAAATGTATATAAAAGACGGCTGTAGCTTCTGAGTCTGATAAGTAAAGCTAGTGCCAAAGTGCCTTAAACATGGGTTCTTTCTAACGGTCAGCAGGGGCCCTTGATGTTGCAAAAAGAAGTCAAAATTTATAAAAGTCTGGGCTCCCTTGATTCCCACCTTTGTAAGGACTTCCCCTATGAGTTTAAGGTCTTAATCGGTTGTTTCACATTTTTTGACTACAACAAGACATTCATTTTGTGTATTATGGTCCCACTTCAGTCAAAATGACAACAAAGCAGGCTTTATGGTATGTTGGCAAGACCGAGATGGTGATTTTACTTCAGGTTAGGCTTATTGTTCTCATTATTACCTTCTTACCTAACCTCTACTAGACTTCAGCTTAATACCACCCATCCTTACATTATACTGAAGCTTAATGGTGGTGATCACTTGGTGGAGTCCCAGGCGCAACAGAAACAAAAGTGGCCCAAAATGATAACACTATGTGTGATATCACATGTAAGTTTACATGTAGAGTTATTTTGATAATTCCAAAGGGTTTTCTTGCATTTTCTTCCCACTTTACAGTTAAACTTTAAATTCCATGAAACAAAATGAAAAGATTTGGCATAACTGTAAATTTAACTGGAAACCTTTGATATTTTGGGCCAGATTTGCTGACGTATTGCACAAGCAGAAATTGGGTTTTGGTGTGAAAAAAAAGTAACATCAGTATTAACAAAGACATTGCAGTAACAAGATTGCATGTCAGAGGTGGGATTTCAGAGATTTTTGTGACTGATCCAGTCGTGATATTTTACACTGAAAAACAGCATATCACATTTTTTGCAATTGATATTATAATGAACTGAAAGTGGGTGTGTTTAGATAACTAACCACACCTGTAAGTGCTATTTGGGGATCGTGCTCATGCACTATTTTGTCCTGTTTAGTAAATCAAGCCCATTTAATTACAATGCTGAAAAGTTTGTGTTGAATTTAACCTTTTAAGACTCAGTTAACTTTGAGACTGAATTCTGAATCCAATCCTGAACAAGTTAGTAAAATGAGGTTGAAAAGCAGGTCTCATAATGTTCTTCTCTAATCTTGAGACCATTTCTTCTTACTATAACACTAAACAACTAAACTGTGAGTGATTTTACTTTTGTGTAAAGCCGTGTGTTCTAATATAGTACAATGAAAATATGATCATTGTAGGATTTTTTTTAATGTATTAAGCCTATATAACTGATTTTTAAACATGTACTGTAGTTGTTCCAAATGTGAAAAAGCACTGGTATTTCTTTTTTGAGATCCTCTTATAATGATAGCTCTGTCACTGTTTTATGGCAGCATAACATGAATGTCTGTAATGTGATTTGCACAAAGTGACTAATACATCAGTGCACCTATTCTGTTAAATATACCCTGGTGTTGTTGTTTTTATTGTTGGGATAACTATAAAGTCAGGTACTACTACATCTAGTTCAGATGTATCGTCGTCAAGTGTTCAGTGCACTGTAACTGAATCACAAATAAAGAAAGAAATGGTACAACTGTTTTAACACCAAACTGGTTTCCAAGCAACACTTCAAGCATCTAAATGTATGTTTTCTGAAAAGATGATCCTTAAAATTGGTCCACATATTAGTCCACACATTCTCCTTAACAATCCTGATCTAGAGTGTATTTTAAAACTTAATATATATGCAAATCTGCTTATGATACTTAAGCTATATCATTAGCTTTGAGTGTTATTTAGTAGGACTGAAACTACTGATATGAAGGCACACACATCCCCCTTCTCTGTGTTATGTTAAATCACGAGCCAAGTCATATCACATAAATAGCAAAAAAAATCCTCACTGCATGTGGGAGTCTTCTAAAAATAAGTAAGCTTTCAGTAGTAAGAACGTCAGGGACCTGCAAAAGCATGGCCTGCTGGATGATGGAGATGGAGGAGGATTGCAGCTAGCTACTAGGAGCAGAGCTGGATTCGGATGCGGCTTCTTAAACGTCCATTTCCAGAATGAAAGCTGGGTGACAGAAAACTGTATGCTTGGTAAATGGCCTGCATTTGTATAGCGCTTTTCTAGTCCATAGGACCCCAAAGCGCTTTACACTACATTCAGTCATTCACCCATTCACACACTGGCGATAGCAAGCTACATTGTAGCCACAGCTGCCCTGGGGCGCACTGACAGAGGCGAGGCTGCCGGACACAGGCGCCACCGGGCCCTCTGACCACCACCAGTAGGCAAACATGGGGTTAGTATCTTGCCCAAGGATATTTGGCATGCAGCCAGGAGGCAGCCTGGGATCGAACCACTGACCTTCTGATTAGTGGCTGACCTGCTCTGCCACCTGAGCTACAGCCACCCCCAAAATGACTGTCATGCACATGGAAGAGTATAAAGCTAATGGCTGGATCTGCAATGGCTGGCTACAAGAGGTTGCAGGGGGAGGGTTACATGTTAATATGGTGCCAGGACAACCACCTCCAGCTGAACGTCGGCAAGACCAAGGAGCTGGTGGTGGACTTCAGAAGGGGTCAGCACAGAGACTACAAGCCCATTATCATCAATGGAGCTCCAGTGGAGAGGGTGCAGTCCTTCAAATATCTTGGTGTCCACATCTCCTCAGACCTGACATGGGCTGCCCACATTCAGGTCCAGACCAAAAAGGCTAGGCAGCACCTGTATCACTTACGACAACTGAGGAAGTTCAGGGTCTCTCCAAAGATCCTCAGGATTTTCTATACAGGCGCTGTGGAGAGCATCCTCACACAGAACATCACATCGTGGTTTGGGAACAGCTGTGTGAAGGACCAAAAAGCTCTCCAGAGAGTGATCCGTACAGCAGAACGCTGCTGCAGGATTGCTCTCCCCCCGCTTCAGGACACCTACACCAGGAGATGCCGGACTAGAGCAGCGCAGATACTGAAGGACCCGTCCCATCCTGGCAACAAACTGTTCCAACTTCTGCAATCTGGTAGAAGGTTCCGCATCATCCGGGCAAGGACAGAGAGACTCAAGAGGAGCTTCTATCCCCAAGCCATCCGGGCCCTAAACACACACACACCCGCCCTCTCACATCATCTATAATTGACTGAGACAGGACTCTCTTCCAGACACTCTAAACCAAGGCACAATGTACATTCCAAATTCCTTTAATTTTAAATATGTTTATATTGTCTATTCTGTAAAATAGTCAGATGTCTATTCATATTAATGTACAGAATTCACCTGCTTGCTGCTACTACTGCACATTCACCCAATGTATATACTATTTATATATATATATATATATATATATATATATAATGTTCTTCCTCTACCCCCCCCCCATTTTTGCACATGTCGAGGAGCGTGTCAGGTTACATTTCACTGTGTGTTATACTTGTATAACTATGCATGTGACAAATAAAGAACCTTGAACCTTGAACCTAATAAAGGCATCGGAGACCTGGTTTAGACTAAAGGGGATGTCGGGGGGGGGGGTGAGCCTATGTTTAGAAAGGCTTGTAAGAATGCTGGACACAAAACATGAAAAATTAAGTGGCTTGATTTTATCATGCGTTAAAGAGATGTAAATTACTAATTAACTTAAGGTGCCACATCATTTCAGACCATTTTAATCCCTGGTTGTAACAGAAGTCAGCAGAGTGAATTCACTGTTAAAATAACAGGGATTTCGCTGCCAAACTCCCAAAATTTCTCCTCAAACTATGTGTTTAAGTTGTGGATCCTGCTTTGAAAGATACCTGTTTTTTCAACACAAACCCAGCCTCAGGGATCACAAGCCTGAATAAATGGGAGGGTTACATTAGGAAGGATATCTGGTGTAAAATGCATCCTTCCCCTGTGGTAAGTAAGTGGCTTGGAATAATTGAGCTGTTATTTGTGTCATGAACAAAGTGCATTTGAAGCTCAATGATATTATCTGCTGTCACAAGTGTATTGTCAATACTGGAATGTCACCCAAAAAGGGGGAAGTACAACTTTGACAGGGCCACAATACCCACATAACTTGAGGGTATTTAACATTATCATAAGCAAATCTAACTACATAGGTCTGTTTAAATAAAGACAAAGTAATTATGAGTTCTGAATTTGGTCCTACTTGGGTAACAATTGAAAATTGTGCATATTTTAGTTAATATTTTTTAATCGTTTTAATGTTGATGGTTAACAAAAACAGTGAAAATTAAAAATTAAACAACTGTCAAACTGTTTGGCAGCTCACTTACGTGTACGCTCGCCTCCGTTGCTACGGACTCCTTTCTCGTCTCTAGCAGGAAGAGGAAACTCTACTTCCGGGTCGCGAACGTAAAACGCTACCCACGTGAATTGTAAAAGTGTGCAAAGTAAGTAAATCGCTTTTGAAGTTTGTATTTTACAATATCCGATGCGCTTGTGCCAAAATAGTGTAATTGTCTGACTAATTAAACTGTTCAGTTCTGGATCGGATTAACTTTTTTTTTTTTTTTTACTGTAAGCTCCCGTTGGCTAATAAGCTAGCGTGACCAGTTACCTGTAGCGTTTTGTGCATAAACCTGGTCAGCTTATCTTGAATCAAATCGCTTAGTTTTGTTATATATTATATGTATTAGTTTGCCTTTAACGTGCATATTCAAACACAATAACTGGTGTTTTAGTAAAGCTTTAACTTCATTTTTTTCTAAATATTTGAGACCATGGACCGGTTAGCTTAGAGATGTGTCCGAATGGATGCTGATATTTCCCTTTTATGTTTCAGACGGATTCCGATGAGGACGTAGTTTTTGTTTCTGAAAGGTCCTGTCACAAGCCCATTGAAATCACAATTGATCAGGTACTGATTATCCAACCTAATCGGAATATCTTATTCTGACTTCTTAACGCTACACATGACAAAGTAATCCAGACTTGAATATTGGTTGTAGGTCAGACTTCACATGTCAGGCTGTGAGACGATAAGCTGCCACATATCTGACAATTATAGCGCTAGAATTAGTAATTCAACGCAATGTTTAGTTAACTGTTCGCTGTGTCCTGTATTCCATTTGAAATTTGGTCTCTCATCTTGACTTATACCATTCCAACATTGCTAAATTTGTACTTTGAGCTTAAACAGTCTGTTTCAACACTTATAACGCCACATTTGTTGCAGACGAGGAGGAGAATATACTTACGTACTACTTAATCTACTATGTTCTTATCCGATGTATAGTCAGTAGCAGCAGAACAATAAAAACATTTGGATCAGAATTTTAAATCTGAAATGAAACTCTTAGATTGGAATAAGTGTCATGCTAACCAATACACAAAACAGTGTTGCAGTGGGGTTGTCCATTTTTATTACAAATATTTATGTCCAGTTCTGATTGGTTCTCTTCAGGCAAAGCGACTGGCCCTCCAAAGAGAAATTGATCAGCAGTCCCGACCCAAAGAGCCAGCCAAACCTTTGGTTAGTGTTTACTGCTCTGTCATTCACTGTTCCACAAACACAGAATAGAAACTTGAAGTAACAGTGAACTTTCTCTCACCAGTCAAGCAAGAGACCTGTAGCTGAGGAGAGGCACGCAGAAATCATGAAAATGAAGATGGAGGAAGAGAAGAGTGAGGAAAATAATATGAAGAAACACAAGAAAGGAAAAGCTGATGATTTCAGCCTAAAAGAGGTGAGAAAAGAACAGAAGAAAGGCAAAATGGCTGATGCTGTGGGGATCGAAGACGGGTCTTGGGATGGAAATGGTGAGAAGGAAAAAAATAAGAAAAAGAAGGAGAGGAAAACAGATTCTGTGGATGATGTCAATGACTCTGAGGTCACTGATGGACAAGATGTCACCAAAAAGAAGAAGAAGAAGAAGAGGCTGCTGGCAGATGGTGAGAGTCTAGGTGAAATTACACAGAGTTTAGTAAACGAGGAGGAAGTGGAAAAGAAAGAGAAGAAGACAAAAGGAAAAAATAAGTCTACACAAATTAAACAAGAAAACATGGTGAAAGAGGAAGAGGAGCAAGTGGGAAAAGATAATCTGCCCAAAAAAGTCAAGAAAGGGAAAAAACAGGTTTTAGATATGAGCACGGAGGAGACTGAGGTGAAAAGCAAAGAAAAGAAGAAGAAAAATAAGGTGTTGGCTGATGGCGAGGCTTATGTAGAAACTGCAGATACTTTAGTAAAAGAGCAGGAAGTGGATAAGAAACAGAAGAAGAATGTAAAGAATAAGTCTACACAAATAAAACGAGAAAACATGGTAAAAGAAGAGGAGGAAGAAAAGCAAGTGGAACAAGACAGTCTGCCCAAGAAAGTGAAAGATAAGCAACATGCTTTAGATATGAGCACAGAGCCGACCGAAGGGCAAAGAAAAGAAAAGAAGAAAAAACAAAAATGCCCTTTAACTGTGGAAGGAGCAACAATAAAGAAAGCTAAAGCAGCTGAAAATGGCATAAAGTTAGAAAAAATCGAACACGAGGACATAAAAATAAAAAAGAAGAAAAAGAAAGAAACTGAGACTAAAGAAGAAAATGGAGTAGAAACAACAGAGGTTAAAGGCAAAAACAAAAAGAGAAAAGCAGCATCAGACAAAGTTAGAAAAAGTGAAAAGCAAGAGAAATCAACAAACAGTGTTATTGTTACTACTGATGATGAAGTAACGACAGAATTTAAGAAAAAGGTAAAAAAGGGTAAATGTAAAATAGCTACTGTGGAGTCTACCAATGCAGAGGAAGAAGAGCCAAAGAAGAAGAAAAGAAAAAAGGTAAAATGTGAAGAGGAAGAAGACAAACAGGAGGTTCAGGGGGATGAGCAGAGTGGCGAAGCTGGTGACAAGAAGAAAAGCAAAAAGAAAAAGAGCTCTGCTAAGGTGCAACGCGCGAGCGACTCTGGAGTTGAACCTGTTGCTAAAAAGAAGAAAAACATCAAACAAGAACGGGAAGACCCAGAGGTGAGTGCGCTTCTCTCAGGTTGGTAGCAGTGTGCCTGGATGCTTTTTATTTGAATGGTATGAATAGTGTATGAGCTTTTTATGAACTGTAGTTTCAGGAGTCTCCCCAAGTCGATGTGGTTTTCCTGTCAGAGAGGAGTGGAAACACTGATGAGATCACCATCAATCAGGTCAACAGAGCTCTCGTTATCTCTCCGTAGACTGGTGTGTGAAACTTATTGCCATAATCAGGAATTGGCATGTTTCAAAATACACTTAGTCCTTCAGAAATTTAGGAAACACTGTTCTTCTACAGGCCACTTTTATATTAACAGCCCTTGTCGCATCAAACATTCCCTGAGGGACATTATTATGTACTATGGGCAAGATGTGACATATATCACGTAAGGTCAAAGGAAACACATTCATTCAAGTTGTTAAACTGTAGTTTCTGTCTGACGTCACTGACCACTGAGTCAGTGGGTCATTACTTTCGCGTCTGCAGCTGGTTCACAATGCAGCTGCACCCCTGTCCTGGCCTCGCTGCACAGGCTGCCTGTGTCTTTTAGAGTTCATTTTAAAATTCTTACGTTTGTTTTTAAATCCTTTCACAATCTTGCCCCACCTTCCCTCTCTGCACTTCCTGATCCCTGCACATCCTGTCAGTGTCTCAGGTCAGCTGACCAAGATCCAGTAGGAAGCGCAGAGGCGACTGGGCTTTTTCTATCGTGCCTCCTAAGTTATGCAATAACTTGCCCTTGGAAGGTGGAGAGGCTCTTCACTGTCCAGTTTTAAAACACTTTTTCTTTTTTTCTTTTCATTTTTTAGCTTTTGTTTTAGTTATTTGAGCTTTTTTTAAAAATGTGTTTTTTATTTAAATCTTATGTATTTTTATTATTTAGTTCCAATGTACAGCACTTTGTGTCAGCTGTGGTTGTTTTAAAGTGCTTTATAAATAAAGATGGATAAATAGATTCATACTGCAGTAAGTCATAGATAATTAAATGACAGAAATGTTACTGTTTTTTAATGGGGGGTTTTCACTGTCTACTATAGGTGTCTGTTTTTAAGCATGTCCACAGTAAAAAATAAATTACAAAAATAGGAAATTTTCTGGGAATTAACAAAAAAAATTCCACTTTATAATTACAGGAGCAGCATTTTTTTATCATCTTGAAAAGCGGAGACAAAATGTTTAAATTACTCTTCTTCCTCATATATTGAGATATGTCAGAGATCAAATGTGCAGTTGAATATCTTAACACTGTCAGAAAGGGTATTTTAACTTAAGTTCAAAGTGGGTTGTACGTGGCCCCCAATGTAAAATGAGTTTACCAGAGCTAAGCAAATCAGAATGCTTTTTGTGTTTTATACAGTGCAGTTTGATGATTGTTTTGTTTTGTTTGTTTTTGTCTTAAAGGAAAGAAGACAGGCTTTACAAATGGAGATTGACAAGGCCTCTCAACCTGACAAAACAGTCAAACCTACGGTCGGTATTAGTGTTGTTTGTTTGTTTTGTTTTTACAAAGAATACCACTATGCAATCTCCCCGTGTCTTAAATGCCTTTAAATGAAGGAGCACTTGTTTGTCACAGCACGTAGCTCAGCATGTTTGATCTGGCAGAGTTTTTATGTCAGATGCCCTTCCTTGTGCAACACCAATGCATTTTAATGAATTAACATGGCAGATAGACTCAAAAAAGGGAATGGTAAACAGAAATGAGACATAGGGAGTTATCTAAGAAAGACTCTGTTGTGGGTGAAGATAAAAATAAAAATAAAAAAAAACTTCTCACAATGCTCACATACTTCTTTAAGATCAATTCTACCTGCCAAATGCCCCCATCTTTTAAAACAAATAACCCCAAGTTTCTAAGGCTACATCCACACTAGCCCGGATAGATTTGAAAACGGCGTTTTTGTCTGAAAACCCTCCACGTCCACACTGGCGTTTTCAGCCATTTTCACAGAGTTGTGCGTCCACGTTGAAACAGCCGAAAATGGTTAGGTTCCAGTACTGCGCATGCGTGAAACGCAAGACGATTCGACCTGCCTCATTTCTGTCTGCCGCTTATTTACTTTCCGGCTCTTTGAAACGTCGCGGCAAAATGTTGAGGAAAAGCACTGAGTTTTTTAAATGGACTAACAATGAGGTGGAGTTGTTGCTGCGAGTAACACAAAAGTACAAAATTGGAAAAGCGAGAGAGAGTTAAAGAATTTGAAGAAAAGCTATCTGGAGCATGTACAGACTGATATTAATCTTTAATAGGGCTGTCAAAATTGAGAGCAAACAAAACAACTGCTGTATAATGCCCTCCGCTGTCTTTGTTTAATTGGTCACATGACTGCATCACATGACTAACATGCGTCATCGTTTTAGAAAGTCTCCGCTTTTGCTGTCCACACTGCGACGCGAAAGCACCTTCATCAAATGCATTCGTTTTCGAGAGCGTTTTTAAAATGTTGCGTTTTCCATCAGCGAAAACGCCGTCTCGGTGTGGACGGGAGAGAAAACGATGCGTTTAGTGTGGCCTAAGGCTACGTCCACACGTACACGGGTATTTTTGAAAATGGAGATTTTCTGTTTTCGTTTTAAAAAATAATCCCGTCCACACGTAAATGCAGAAATGAAGAATGGCCAATCAGAAGTCTAGAAGCTAAGATGGGGCATAGAAGCAGAACCGAGTCGTATGTGTGGAGGGACAGTAACTGTGTATGTATATGTAAGCATTTAAACACTGCAGAAAGTACAATTAACAGTAACAGTATTGCAGAAAAAAAACAATAACGTGGCGCACAGTGTGACGTCAAAAAAGGCGCACACCTTTGACGCTGCGTTTTCTCCGTTTTTCTCGTCCACACGTAAATGCAAAAACTGAGTTTTCGAAAATATCCACCCTGGCCGGAGTTTTTAGAAATCTCCGTTTTCAGTGACCGAAAACGCCGTTTACGTGTGGACGAAAGGTGCAAACGCATAGAAAAATCTGTGTTTTCAAAAATACCCGGGATGTGTGGACAGAATTAGAGTCTTCAAGCAGAAGAATGTTCTTAAATGTGGAAACTTTACTCCTGAATGCATTTCTAATGTTTATGAACTTTTGTTTCTGTTCTGCAGGGTTTGGGCCAGTGGAGCACGGCACAGTTCAACAGCTCTGAACAACAGCAGAAGTTCCTCCGGTTGATGGGGGGCTTTAAAAAGGGTTTCCAGCCGGCGGCGACGAGCACTGGTGGAGCAAATATGGCACTAGGGAAGGATGCACAGCAGCAGTTGCAGCAAGGCCTTCTGGGGGAGTTTGAACGAGCCCACTCGCGCAGAATGGACTTTAATAACAGGGGGGCGGGACTTGGGTTTACTGCACCGTCCAATAAGAAAGTTTCAATTGATATCAATACATGTCGATCAGTTCGCTTTGATGATTGACGAGTGAAGATTTGGTTTTACAAAGCTTTTGTACATAGTGTTTTAATTGGCACACTTTTTCGTTTAATCAGCTTTACTGTAGAATTGATCCTGCAGAAAGTAAAATGTACACTGGTGAAAAAAAGAAAAACACATTGTTAGTTGTATATACTGTATATTAAACATTTCTCCAACAGCTGGAAAACAAGCAGGCCGGCTTAATGTGTGAGCAGCTCATTATTTTATAACAGTTTGTGGGATTTTATATAGATTAAGGATTACTGTTTGCTTTGTAAAATAGTAAAACATATACGTTTGGATCACAATGAGACATCTACACTTACTGATTACTTTGTTAGATACACTTGACTGTTAATGCAACTATATCTAATCAGCAGATCACATGGAAACGACTCAACGCATTTATGCATGCAAACATGGTCAAGGCACCTGCTGAAGTTCAAACAGCGCATCAGAATGAGGAAGGAAGGTGATTCAAGTGATGTTGAGTGACGTGATCGTTTATGGGAATGACATGGAATTTTCCTGCATAACATTTCCTGCATCTCTTCAGATTTGCAGAGAATGGTGCAGAAAAACAGAAGTATTCAGTGAGTGGCAGATCTAGATGAAAATGTTTTGTTGGTTCTTGCTGTAGGCAGCAGTAACTCAAATAACCAATTGTTACAACTGAGGTATATATAAGAGCATTTAAATCCACAAGATGTTGAATCCTACCCAGACAGTCAGTCACTACCCGGTCAGAATCTGGAGTAAACCACATGAAAGCAGAGATCCATCCTCTCTTGTATCAGTGGCTCAGGTTGAATGTGATGGTGTAACAGTGTGGGGAAATAATTTCTTGGCACCTTTTTGGCCTCTTAGTACCAACTGAGTATTGTTGACCATGTCCAACCCTTTATGATCAGAGTGTACAAAGATAACAGCAGGCTAACACACCATTTCCAGAACTCAATCCAAAAGAGCACCTTTGGGATGACACGGAATACAGGATTCACCATCATGGATGTGCAGCAGAGAAATCTGAAGAACTTTCGTGATGATGTCATGTTAACATTAACCAAACTCTGAGGAACGGTTTGAACACCTTGTAGATTCTATGTGAAAAGGAATTAAAGCACTTGAGAAGCCAAAAAGGGTGATGAACCCAGTGCCAGCATGGTGCACCGGAGAAAGAGTTCGGTTAGAATATATTGAGTTAAATGTGTTAACGGTCTGTTTACAAAAGGATGGGCCACAAAATTGTAAAACACAGAATATAATAATTGTCAAATGATTTTAATTTGCAAAGCAATGTGGAAGTAATCAAAATTCTCATTGTGATCTTATGAATGTGTGTAAAGAGGAAACCTTGCACAGATGGTTTGGATAGTCGTTTTATTTCATTCTTGCACATCTTCTGTACAGTAAAGAAAGAATAAGAGAAGTCCAGTATATATCAAAGAAAATGTTAGTATTACTGCTTTCTTGTATTTCGCTTATAATCTTTGAGTTAATATGCTGGAAATCAAAAATATCTGACTATCGTATGCAGTACTTCAGTATTCCATTCTTTTAATCACATTTATTTTACTAGAAACTGAAAAGTTTTGAACAAAAAAAAAAAAAAAAAGAGCTCAGAGTCTTTTCAGCTCAAAGTCTTTCACTTTTATGAACGTGGCCAATCAGGTTAGTTGCATGGATATCTCAGCAGAAAAACTACATTGCTACCTATGTAGTATTTCTGGTTGGATCAGGGTCCCTTTTCTCATCTCTCCAGATATAAAATGGATATAAAAGAGTCCAGTTTTGTCTTTACGTCAAAGATCCATCCATTTATCGACTAACCAACCCGATGACCTGCCACATTTTCAACTGTAATACTTAACAGTAAAACTAAGTGACTCCTGCATCTGGCTAGTTGCTCAATTTGGTTTTCAGGTTTGTGACAGTTTGGCAGCTGCAATGCAACATGTTGAGTGAACTGATACAGTTCTAATATGATTGCCGTCAGAAAATTTAAAGGCAATTTTTCACATCCACATTTCTGGCATGTGGATTTAACAACACCTGCTACTGTTTGGAATTTAACCACTTTTTTTTCCTAAGTTGTTCTGTTCAGTGGTTTTAATCCAACACAATGAAAAGATGACTAAATAAACAGCATGGACAGATGAAAGACAGCTTTTTGCAAAACACTTAAGACACGCGAAACCAGAAGTAATCTGTGAATCATTACTCAGATAGCATCGAAAAACAGAGCTGGGAAGCTACTTGACAGGAGTGACTGAAGGGCAGACGGGCGGGGTTGTGCGTTCCTTGTGATGATGGTTCCTTGTGATAGGAAGGAATTTCCAGACTCTCATGCTTGTAGGTACTCGGGCTGCACTCGCGCTACTTTACGGAACTCTTTGGCGTGCGTAAGTGGGCACTGCATCTCACACCAGCTGATGGGAACCATCTGAGCACCTGGGATACAGAAAAACAGAGTGAAAAAAATACATCAAGATTACATTATTAACCAACAATAAATTGCTTGACAGCTAACAGATTAGTGAATCAGACATTTTGATACTTAGGCACCTAGTGGTAGTTTAAAAGAAGATAATTGATACATGTTTCTCACATATGTTGTCACAGTCTTCAAGTGGCAATAACAAACCTAACAAATGCTTTTTTGTAGAAAGATAATCCATCAGATAGCACCACCTTGTGGTCCAACAGGGTGCTAGTATTCTGTGCAGCACGGTGCTGGAATTCTCCAGCGCTTCAAGGCCAATGGCCATTTTATGCATTTGATATTTACCTGCTTCACTGTGTGCAACGACCACTCCCAGTTCATTTTCTGCTGTTGTCAACAGGTAGTTAGACTGAACATCACCAAGAGAAATCTGACACAGTCACGTCAAGGTTTATCAATGGATACAAATCAGGATTTAAAAATTCTTATTCCAGAAATGGAAAGGTGAATTTATGAAGGCAGATGATGAAATGTTTACATGTTACACATCACATTTTGTTTTTGTTTTTTAAGCCGTGTCTTGGTGACCTGATGTGTTTCCAGGAAGAAATAAAAGTTACATATGACCTGCATACTTTCCAGTCATTCATTGTTCACTCTTATTAACATTTTTGGCACAGGAGTTATTTTGACTGTGACAAATATTCTCCCTCAAGCACATTTAGAAACGAAAAAAGAAAAACTTGTTGTTGACAGTCTCAGCCTGGGGAATGAATTCAGAGTCCACAACTATGTAAATGTTGAAAAAAGAAATGACAAGCATGCGCTGGTTCAAAACCACCAGTGACGGCATAGTAATGTGAAGGATACAACTTTTGCCAAGACGATGTCACCGGGTCTGAAGCTTTTGTATGTCTCTACCTGTAACAAGGAAGAAAAACGGTCACCAATAAACATGTCACCTTATTTTAATAAAAATTATTATATGCAGAAGAAACTAATGAAAGATGTGAGTGGAAAACAGGAATTCAAACAGACCTTGTCCTTCTCTGTTGCACGCACATCTTCTTTTCTGTAGAGAAACAGAGAGTGAGTTTGTGTTTAGGCCAGAATATTATGTCCATAAAACCCTGCCTCACGCTGGAGTTAGATCTGTATGGTGGCGGTTATGAGCATCTCGCTCAGCAAAGCGAAATGAAAGAAAATACTTCTGTTAAAATTACTTTCAAAACTTGCTCGACAATATAATAATTTTGAAACCTGTAGCAACCCTAGAGCTGATTCTGAGTTTAGCAATGCTGTAAATGCGACTGCTCCACCTTCATTTTCTACAACCACCTCCTTAACCCTCTCGAGGCAGGCATTGCCGATTTGCAACAGTTAAAAACTAACAACCTGATTACCCCACATACATATTTTATGAGGTTTTTTTATTCAGAAGTACCACTGCAGGACTTGGTTGTGCATTAGCAACAAAAAGTTTAATTTGAGCCTGAGAGGGTTAAAACAGGTCCTGCTTTTGGCTGCCTCAGGCCCATCTCACATGATTAGCAGTCTGAAAGTTTGGCATACATATATTGGAGTTTAAGTAGAGACTTTAATGAGTTTATTTTGTTGTTTTTAAATCAACTTATCGGTTTGAATTTGAATAAGACTAGCTGCGCAAGTACTGGTGAGAATTACAATGAGATGAATTTTTATTTTGGAAAAAAAAAACAGTAGAAAAAAAAATGTGTTTTTGAATTCATCTTAAAATCTGGAGGCAGTAATTACTATTTTTATGTATGTTTAAGTCCAATCATAGGATAGCAGCAACTTTAAAAAGGCTTCTTCATTCTTACCTACCTGGTATTTCTAACAGTTTCTTTACAGAATCAGCTTTAGTGAAGGTTACAATTGAGCTTCTTATGGCCTCTGACAGTGGACACATCTCTGTGACCATAACATTTTTTACAGCAGTTAGAGCATGCTGTAGGTATTAAAGGTCCTGCACTGCAGCGGTTTGAATTGTATCTAAAAGACTGCAATTTGTTCATGTAAATGAGAGTCCTCTTCAGATAGGAAGAATAACTATGGAGTTCCACAGGGTTCCATTCTAGAATTCTGTTTACATTATACATGCTTCCCGTAGGCAGTATCATTAGAAGACATAGCATACATTTCCGCTGTTATACAGATGACACTAGACTTTATCTATTCATTCATTTATCTATTAAGCCAGATAGCAGATAGCACTACGGCCCTAACAATCTTTGAAATACAGTATCTAAAAGATGCTCACTCTGGGCGGCATTACCGTGGCCTCCAGTAACACTGTGAGGAATCTTGGCGTCATTTTTGACCAGGATATGTCCTTCAAAGCACATATTAAACAAAAATGTAAGACGTTTCTTCCATTTCCAAAATGAGAAAGATCCTGTCTCATACTGACGCTGAAAAACTAGTTCATGCATTTATTACTTCTAGGCTGGACTACTGTAATTCGTGATTATCAGGATGTCCTAAAAACTTACTGAAAAGCCTTCAGTTAATACAAAACGCTGCAGCAAGAGTACTGGCATGGACTAGAAAGAGAGATCATATTTTTCGTATATTGGCTTCTCTTCATTGGCTCCTTGTTAAATCCAGAATTGAATTCAAAATCCTGCTCCTCACATACAAGGTCTGGAATAATCAGTCCCCATCTTATCCTATTGGCCACCCTTCCTGAGCCTGGTTTTGCTGGAGGTTTCTTCCTGTTAAAGGGGAGTTTTTCTTTCCCACTTTCGCCAACGTGCTTGCTCATACGGAATCATATGATTGTTGGATTTTCTCTGTTTTCTTTGTGTTATTGTAGGGTCTTTACCTTACAATATAAAGTGCCTTGAGGCAACTGTTATTGTGATTTGACTCTGTATAAATAAAACTGAATTGTACTGAACAGTCTCCAGTATAATATTAGACAAAAACTGGCTCAGTTTTTGTGGTTACCTGATAGTGCCTCTAAAGCGGTCCTTCAGCGGTGTGGAACCTACATAAAGGATGTGGACTTTGGCAAATCTGGGATTGATGCTGGTTACCTGTTAAATGAAAAATAAATAAAACAGATTGTAAACTGTGCATGATTATTTACTCAGAACATCCAGCAATAGTAACAGTTTCTTATTCTATTGCATACCTTACAGGTGACTATTGCGCCTACATCTGGCAGCAGTTGTGTTTCTGTTTCCCTCACAACTGAAATCACTGGTAACTAAGGAGATAAAACAATCCCAGTAGAAGTTATCCATATGATGTACAAATCACTTTAGACATTAACAAAACTAGTGCAGCTCACTCACGTCAACAGACATTGCAAAAATACCTTTAGTCTGGCATTTGTACTTGTCTCACTGCTGAACAAACTTTCCCCTCCCCTGTCTTACCCACACCCCTTACCTCCTCTCCCTCATTCTTCCTGAGCACATAGCCTGCTAGTGACGAGTATATGTAGCCATGTCGCAGGTATACTCCTGTGCCAGGAATACAGTCTTCTGCGCTGCATAGTTTGTCACCTAAGTACAAACAAAAAGACATAGATGTTGTGTTAGTGTTTGGGTTCTGGAGATGCACTGTTCCTTCTAAAAAAAAGAATTAAAATAAAAACATCGTTGCATGAGTCATCACCAAAAATAATCTTTATCTTATGCTGGGCTTTGCTCCATATCTGAACCCAGCCCTTTCACATCTCCATCAACCATCTTTATCTGACTGACTTCACAAACAGACAGATTGAACATCCTCCCTCTCTTGAGGACACAACGATCCAGATGATCCAGAAGTAGAATAAAAACTGAAAATGAGCTACTGGCTTACAGGGATGATCTGTACATATCATTATTTAAAACTTTGTCCATGTTTAATATAAGCATCCAGCATTGTAACAGAATATTTTGTTACAATGGTCAACATAGACTATATAATATATAACTAAAGAATAATATCAATAATAATAGTTTCCCTTGTTTTGGTTATCATCTGCTAACTGAAACTGAGAGGCTAACTGAGGATGCTTTGATGTAACAGCATTGTGGGACTAACAATGTATCTGCAACCCTTAAGCACAAAACACATCATAGACAATAAGATTAAAACACAAAACAATTTATGTCATGTGACACATTACTACCCTTCATTTTTCTTGCACTACAATTAATTATCTTGCTACTTTGTGCTCTTTCAACCGTAATTAGAATGAAGAATTGTCCTGCTGACAACTCATTTAAGGTTCACTACTGCCATACGCCGGATAGACATGCGGCTTTCCCACGGGTGTGACAAAACAAAGCTTAGGAATGCGTTATCTTGCCCGAGGAGATGGGCAGGGCTGCGGATCGGATCTCATCAGCAGTGGAAAGCCAAAGTCAATAACTCACAGCCCTGCAAATACGGTAAAAGACCATGATACGGTAGACCTGAAAACCCCGACTCCATCTGACAGTCAGCTGATCCAACAGGTGATTGATTATAAAATAAGTTACTACAGCGTTACAAGTACGGGAAGCCAAAGCCCACTCCACGCATGGCAGCTGGAAATAATCACCAGGGTTTCACACGCTCAGAATGCAGTTTAACTTCCTTTTCTAATAGAAAATGACGCTAAAGCTGTTAAATCTGTTTACATATCCCAAAATACAATCTACACGCCGGTATATTTAGTTTTTAAGCGCTTTTAGAGACAAAATTACGGGACTTACCGGGAACGCACAGCTTCATCGGCGACATGTTTTCGAGAGGTGTACGTAGGCAGCCTATTGGTTAGGACGAAGGGCTCGGGAAGATTCTGATTGGTCAGAGTCACTAGCGTCAACGGAACGAAATGCGTTGATCCGCCATGATTGTTGAGCCACACATCGGCGGGTACATGCCATGAGTGCATTACTATATGATTGAATAAGTTATATATGGTCAGATAATTATGAAATACTTCAATGAGATACTGCAGATTTTGGTAGCAATCTGATGCTAAAGTATCTGACACCAGTACCAGCATTCTTATTGATACGATCGATATTGGTATCAATCTACCCACCTCTATTATGAAAGTTAGCTACTTACAGTATTGGGATGTACTAGGTTTATTACTTCCCTACAATGTAAATTAAATTGTAGATTCTTTTATTGAAAATCTCTTTATCTGAGCATGGTTTTAAAAACATCATATAATCGGAAAATTGCCACCAAGGAGCCATTTCTTCAAAATAATCATGTTTATGACAGGCCTCTGTTACGGTGCATCTCAAACCTTCGAGAGAAAAAAAAAAAAAAACTTGCCCCCCCATCCCACAAACTAAAACAATCTCTCACATTTTGGATTGGTTGCAGTTTACAAAACTCGTTATGGGAGTCTCGTGTGAAACGTGTTGATCTACGGATGCATACAAGAAATACAAATGTGTTTAACAAACAGAACAGCTGCTGAAGTAGCAGTTACTGTGAATACAAGGACTATCACATAAGGCAATTAAAACAAACTTTTCATTTCTGCTAATTGCATTTACTTAGTGAGGGAACTGGATAAAGTGCATTTCAATATTTGCCTTTTACTGAGACAAATTTGTCAGTTACCATATTAAAAAAAAAAAAAAAAAAAAAGTGCAGTTGTCCTGGAAAAAAAATGACATCACACAGTACACTGCATAATGACTCACAACATTTATTAATTAAGCACAATGCCACAGCAAACAATATTCAGCAGTCTAGAGCAAGTCTGCTCACTCTTTAACATAGCCAGTGTAACTGTAGGTTTTTCCTGCTTCCGCTGCGCTTCATCTACATGGATTGTAAATTGGAAAGAATACTTGGAACTCTGCTGGGGTAGTGTGTTTGCTGGTCCCTAATTTATATTTGGTCAGTGCTTAAACCACATTACAACTTATATCCACAGTCTAATAATGAAATGTGTGTTTCAGTATGTAACAAAGTAAAGAGCAGTCAAATTAAACATCAGATTGTACATTTTTGTGAAAAATGGGTGGTTTTAAGATAAAGTGCACATTGTCTGTCTACCTGTGCTCAAGTCTGCGATGACACAAACAGTAAATGACCCTTTCAAAACTGGATGGGGAAAGAAAAAAAAAAAAAAAGCAGATGATTGATCTTTACTCCCAAAGGAAGGACAAGTCTATTTCTTGGCTTTGCCCTGAGCAGCCACAGCTTCCATGGCTTTCTTTACAGTCTCCTCATCTCCCAGGAACTGCATGGGTCCAATAGGCTTCAGGTTCTTGTCCAGCTCATACACGATGGGGATGCCTGTTGGCAGGTTCAGCTCCATGATGGCCTCCTCTGACATACCTATGAAACAATGACAGACACAAAGCTGTAACTCATTTCCATGTAGCTGCTGCTGCTTTAGACCGCGTTAAAATGTGTAACAGCAGATGATAGCTTTGTATGATAAACACATGATTGTTAAACTGTTACGTTAAAATTCACAACTTAAGAACTAAAATAAACCTGCTTGGAACACAAAAATACTGCCTATCCCTCAGCCTGCAACTAGATCAATTTGAAAATCTTAGGTGACTTCCTTCTTGAGTTATTGTATTTACAAGATTTTCAGAAAATGTGACCTATGACCTTGACTTTGAGTTCAAGGTCACAGATTCAAACTCAAAAAAATTTAATAGCTGCTCCTATGGTGCTGCTCCTGGTGACCTCTGACCTTGAGGTCAAGGTCCTCTGACCTTGAGGTCAAGGTCACCAGGACTCGAACTTGCCTGAGATTTTTAGTAGATGCCTCTATGGTATAATTTCAAAAAAAAAAACAACAACACTGTAACTCTCAAGTTATCACAGTCATAAACTTGGGTGTTTGCACTATTAGGAATGTGGCCACCTAGACCAATAACAATCTGCTAGTTAACCCACTGCAACAGCTAATAACTCTACGCTCTTGTCTATAAGTTAATTTCTGACTATCCCAAATGGATGGATCAAATATTGGCCTTTATGAAGGTTTAGCAGGTAACCCAATTCATTGTTGACTCATAGTAAGTGAAATAACACTGAAAGGTGTTTTTAGTGCTGAGAAATGTTTCACAAGTTTCTCCTCTACTCCTTACCCTCCAGGTGCTTGACAATGCCGCGGAGACTGTTGCCATGGGCAGCAATCAGCACCCTCTTTCCTTCTTTGATCTGTGGCACGATCTCCTCATTCCAGAAAGGAAGTGCCCGAGCAATGGTGTCCTTAAGACTCTCACAGCTAGGGAGCTGGTCCTCTGTCAGGTCAGCATAACGTCGGTCCTACAGGGAAAAAGAAGAAGTCGGTGTTGTCAAAATAGTTTCAGCAACGCAGGGTTACATTGATGCAATAACGAAAAGAGTCAACTTGTCACAATTCCCCCGAGCTGTTACCTTGCTTATGGTCTGATAATAGTCATGTCCCTCATCCATAGGTGGGGGAGGAATGTCAAAAGAACGCCTCCAGATCTTGACCTGGGCTTCCCCGTGTTTGGCTGCCGTTTCAGCCTTGTTCAGCCCAGTCAGACCACCATAGTGACGCTCGTTGAGGCGCCAGGTCCGGTGGACGGGCAGCCACATCTGGTCGATGCTATCCAGGACAAACCACAGAGTGCGGATGGCCCTCTTTAGGACAGATGTGTAGCAAATGTCAAACTCATAGCCAGCATCTGAGGGGAAACAGATGACATTTTGAGACGTGTATTTCAAAACAGTTTGTCATATTTTTCATGAAGGAATACTACTGCAGCTACCGTTCACAGGATCAAATAATAGATACCTTCATGTTTTATTGCCCTTCTTTTATCAGTTGCATGTGATTTTTCTTGGTCAGGGGCCGCAAGGCACTGGCAGACTTAACACTGCAAGATGTGCCTGTTTGGGATTTTTAGGTCATAAAAAAAACAGCAGGAGTGTGTGTGTGTGTGTGTGTGTGTGTGTGTGTGTGTGTGTGTGTGTGTGTGTATCCAGCATGATGACTCAGCAAACTAATATTCTGCCCTCTGGAAACAAAAGCATCTTTGGCCTGGTTTTATGCTCCAGTTTTAATTAATATGCTCATTTCTAAAAGCTATGGATTTTTTTTTTTTTGATAAATACAAACACACTTAAGATCGTCAAAGACTAAATTAATTATATTATGACTCTCCAAAATACTTCTGTGGTTAAAGAACACCACAAATAAGAATTGCTTTCTTTGAATGAAAATTAGAGGCTATGTTGCTGCACCAGGAGGCGCCAAACGGTCTGCCCTGGTGGGAGAGAAGCCAATGGAAAAAAACTCCAGTAGCATTTAATTTGAAGCAGTGACCGTGTGGCCCAGCAGACTGCGGGACAACCCGTGAAATGACTCCATCCCTTCTGCCGCACTGGGCCTACCACCGGTTTCCCCATTCAACAAAGTTGCGTAAGCACCGGCTTGCTGTGGCTTAATCCAGTGACCGAGAGAAAGCCCGATTAGGCCTTGACATTTTCTGATACCGTACCTTTCAAGGCCTGTCCTCCCCTCTTTGCCTCCTGCTCCCCGGTCTCGCTCAGGTCCGCGTCGAACCAGCCGCAGAAGCGGTTCTCCTGGTTCCAGCAGCTCTCTCCATGGCGGATCAGCACAATCTTGTACGCAGCCATCCTCACACCAATGTCCTCTACGCTGTATTTCCGGGAACTTCGGGGAAAGTGACTCCTCCTAAAAGGCAGCAGAAGCAACGGTCTCAGATTTAGCCGGGCTTCACCGAAACCCCAAAAGTTCCTACAAAGCAACAGGCGGGTGATTGCTAAATGTGAGCTCGTGTGATGGAAGGTTAGCGAGTAGCCCAGTTTGACAGCTCTCAAGATTTGAGTCCTCTTCCTCTCTTCCTGCTAGTTTCCACCAATCAGAAGGCGTGCTGCGTTCAATGGAGGAGGGGAGGCAGGAAGATGCGCACAGCGGCACGTCCACACCGGTGTTTGTGCATCATGTTAGCACGTGCCTGTAAAAAAAATCACGAATGATCATTTTAATCGTTGAAAAAAAAGTCATATATCGCATATCCTCACTAAGTTAGAAACATATATTCAATTCAGTTTAATGAGTGGAAAGAGAAGAGAGCAGAGGGAGACACATGGGAGAGAGACGAAGTTTCAAACTTGTTACTGTTGATTAAATCCAGTTACTGGTTATTGAATTTATACACTACTCTGTAGTGGTGTATAAATACACGGAGAGCGAAAGATTGATCATATTTAAGATAGAACCATTAGTTAATGGTAGCATCTGTGAAACATGATCCAAACATAAGACTGTGCCATAATCTCAAAGCTAGTCTACATAGTTTCTGTTGTCACTGTCAAAAATGCGATAATCGGTTACTTTCATAATTCTTTAGGTCACTGTAGACAATTTACTTAAATGCATTATGTTCAAAGATGTTATAGATATTTGTGCACTTTATTAACACGAAGGAGAATTTTTTAGAAACACCACTAAAGCACCACTAGTATGATATTAATAATAAACACTATAGCCTCATCACATATTTAGACACATATAGATTACGAGTAGTAGTAGTAGTACCAAAAGTAAAAAATGACAGCAGAACTATTGTGTAAAATCTAAAACACCTGTTGGGTTATAAAAATCAATCACTGATACAAAAGGTGAGTCAGTATTGTCACCTTTTTTTCTCTTTTAACTCCCAGACTCCCATTTGACAAATAAATTATTTATATGTGATTACATGATTTATTATTTATCATTAATATTTTAAACTTAATATAAAATCGTTTTAAACTGAGTATATTTAAATAAGGAATCCTTCATGGTTAGAAACCCTGAGATGTGAGTTGGGTTTTCCTGTTACTCATTGGAATTTTCAGACATTCATCACACTGAGACGTGGTAGTCGTGTGATGAGTATGCACTTAGCGTACCCGCATTTAAACCACACTTTGTTGTCTTCAAATGTTCAGTGTGACTCTAAATTCAGAAAGGTTCAGATTTTAACACCCCCTACTCAAGATATTAAGCCTTCTTCTTATAATGGATAGCATCCATTCTAACAACAGGAGCAAAGGGTGAGAAGTGGAAAATGAGTGCACATATACCAGCAGATTCACATCACTTTTAATGAAACCTATAATACCATCTACAGGTAAAGGGACACACAGTGGACATCCCCCACCGAAAATTTAGAGCATATACATTTGTCTTTTCCAATAAAGCACGGAGAAGGCATCTCCCTATCACCCCTGTAGGGGGTGCTATGTGTCTGTTTCTCAAGCCTCTTGGCCTGAGAGTTTGAAGGCTTTGTGTTGTATCTCAGCTGTTCTGAGACAGGACAGAGACCTCTGATGGAATCTGTTAGAGCCGCTCTTCCAGCTTGGAGTTTGTTCCAAATGCCTTTATTCTATTCTATCACTCGAACCACTTTGGACTTCCACGTCTGTTCCAGTTTTCCTTTAGCCCACGGTGCTTCTTTCTTTTCTTGTGCTCCTTTTTCTTGATGTTACTTTCAACCGAGATTGCCACATCTGTCACAGCTGCAGTCTTCTGTTCCTTGTCAACCATCACTATGTGTGGTTGGTTGACCAGCAGCTGTTTATTTGTCTGGAACTTGAAGTCCTACAGTACCTTAGCGCTGGTGTCCCCAACCACCTTCAGTGTCATCTCCCATCAGGAGTTGAAGACTTCTAATTCACATGTTTCACACATTTTCATGTACACTATCCGTCTCAGTGTATACCATCTCAGCTTGCACATTACATCGTGCTATATGCTGTTGGATAGTCTCCAGGGCACCTTTGCACAGGCTATAACTTGGGTCTTCTTGGCTGTGGTACACAGCAAAATCTCCAGTGTTAAATTAACACTAGAGAGTGTCTATATGGGTCCACACCTCTGAGTGTTAAATACAACACTGTTGAGTGTTAAATTAACACTTTTGACAGTGTTATATGTTTAAAAGTAACCTAGTCAGTTTTGAAGATTAACAATGGCTAACACTGAGCAGTGCTGATTTTCTAACACTGGAATATTTCTAACATTTTGAGTTATTTTCCAGTGTTAGAAAATCCTAAAAAGGCCCCGTGATAAAAACACAGAACATGTTTATCAAAGGCTTTTTGTGGGGTTAATTGATTGGGTTAACTTTTCTCTCACGTGCTTTCCGTGGGCGGAACTATTCTGTCCAATCACTGCAACAGATTAGCTTGCTGAAGTGGCTATTTGCACGCTGATTGGTTACAGATCAAAACACTTCACGGGTCCCGCCTCTTCCCGGAAGCTGACGGTCATCTGATTTTTTTTTCCCTTTTTTTCTTGTTCCTTGTTAGCAAGCGTCAGTGCTAGCTAACAAAACATCGATTCCACTTTCTTTTCGGTCTTCTATTTCCTCTCTGCATCCATCATTAGGAGTTAAAGGAACTTCTCGTCTACCTCCCAAGTCATGGACGAGACGAGTCCGCTTGTCTCTCCGCTTCGGGACTCGGGTGATTTCACCTACTGCCCCACGGAGCCCACCAGCCCCCGGGGCGCGTTTGGAAGCACGCCGGGCTCCGTGGTGCGCATCACGGCCGGCAGTCCGGGGCGCAATCGAGAGAGACAGCCGCTTCTGGATCGAGACCGTGGAAACACGCCACGGGAGGCGCACAGGAATGAATTCCCAGAAGATCCCGAGTTCAGGGAGATCATCCGAAAGGCCGAACGAGCTATAGAGGAGGGGATCTACCCCGAGAGGATCTATCAGGGTTCCAGTGGGAGCTATTTTGTCAAAGATTCACAGGGGGTAAGAAGACCTGCTAACTTAAATCTGCCTCTTAACTGACCGGTCATTTGAGGGATTTGTGAAACCCGAGAGGTTGTTGGTGTTGTCTGAAAACACCTAAGGGTGTTTTGAGAAGTGTCACTTGGTCCCAGGAAAGGCCTCGTGATGACTTTGCAGATACACTGTAAGTCTAGATAAACTAATTATCATCCAATCGAATAGCCAGACACTGAAGAGAATTGGAGGTTGGTATATGAATAACACAATGCAACAGAGAAAGTTTAAATAAAACATAGCCCGGGATTCCATAAGAGGGGCTTTAGGGTTTTTTCCTTCCTTCTCAGCTCAGGTTTTCTTCTCAGATATTTATTTTCTCTAAGTACTTTACCTCTATTTCACCTCCACTACCAATTTGTAATCACCTAATGTGCTGTGAGAGAAGGGTGAGGTGTCCACAGGAAACCCAGGCACAGTGACAACATGCGAACATGCAACCCCAGCTGAAGTTGGAACAAGGAACTTTGAATTGGTAACCAGTGCACCACTGTCCGTGCCAGTGTAGACTTAGTTCTGACTTAATTACTCATAATCACAGATGTCAGTGGTTCCAACACTAGGTCCAGTAATGCCAGGACTCTTTATGCACCAAATCAGTGAAAAAGAGGTTAATTAAAAAACACACACAGACACAACCCAAATGGACCTGGGGTATTCTTTTTGTTTTACTGGCCACACTGATGGTATTTTTTTTAAGCTTATGCATTGCACATCAGAGCACCCTAAATAAGACACACACTGCAGGCCGCTTCCAACAAATATATCTGTCTTCAACCAAAACTATGAATGTTATATACCAGTTGCAAAACTCCTATAACAAATTACTTGCTTTCTACTAAAATGCTTTCATCATCATTGTTACTGTAAGTGTGTTGACACATGTTCATTATCTACATCCCAGCTAGTGTAAGTAATCTGTTAGCGACTCTGTATCTGACCAGCTGTCCCGGTGACAGCAACACATATTCAAATAACGTACATGATTTTTAGGCTTCTTTTTTTCAGATGTTACTCTAAAGTTTCATGATTGGAGCCAGCTTGAGCAGCTCACTGACACCTTCCTCCCAGTTTCTCCCTATTGTCAGTGTGTTAAGTTGTTTAAGAAAAGAGAAGTGTGCCTCAAGGCATCTGAGATGGATCCACACAAATGCATTTTCCGTCTAATCACACCAGCTTTATTGTGCTGCTTTCTTTGGCCTGTTAAGGCTGAATGTGTGAGGTTTTTATCCAGTGACCTGCTGCTCCCATTCACCTCCACCTCTCCAGTTTCCTTAGTCACTACCGTGATTAGTAGTCATGTGCTTGCTCCCTGTGAGGATATAACTCTTCAGTGACCAAGGTTTATGTTGTAATTGCCGCATGAGATACACTATACGCACCATGTAATGTAACATGTGACTTCTATAAAGAATTATAACCACCATACCAAAAATCTGCCTTTTCCCTATCCTGTGAAACTGTCATCCTGTGTAGCTTTTAAAAGAAGTTTAAAGGTTCTAGTTTCATTTCAGCCATAATATGGTTACAGTATGCAATTTCAGTTCATGTTGTTAATGGCTTTTATTATTTGAACTACAGGATAATTCTGCTTTCTATTATTCTCTATTCTGTGTTGGTGTCAGATTTAAAAAAAAAAAAAAAGAAACACATTGTCTTTGAATTTTACTGTTTGTCTCATACATATATTTAAACCTGCCCTTTTTACTCTATCTTCTCTGCATGGGCCACTTTATCTGCAATTTATTTAATTTTTCTTCCATTCTGTCTCCCTTTGCAGAAGATAATTGGTGTGTTCAAACCTAAAAATGAAGAGCCCTATGGGCAGCTGAATCCCAAGTGGACCAAGTGGCTCCAGAAACTGTGTTGTCCGTGCTGTTTTGGTCGTGACTGTTTGGTCCTGAACCAGGGCTACCTCTCAGAAGCTGGGGCCAGTCTGGTTGATCAGAAACTGGAGCTCAATATTGTTCCCAGGACCAAGGTATAAACTCTCAGGGCAGTGTCTTCACATTACAAAGGTCAGTAAAGAAAAAATTTCCCTCTTTTTAATCAGAATTTCTACTTTCAGGTGGTGTATTTGGCAAGTGAAACATTCAACTATAGTGCCATAGACAGGGTCAAGTCTCGAGGAAAAAGGCTAGCTTTGGAGAAGGTGCCTAAAGTGGGCCAGCGCTTTCACAGGATTGGACTGCCACCCAAGGTAATCTGGTACATTGGTTTTATGCAAGTCATTTTATTCAGTTATTAATTTGTGTATTATTCTAAAAATATTCTTAAATATATTCTTACATTTCTATGAAATGTTCAGTTTCTCTCATCAAGAGATTTAAGCTTGTTTCTCATGAAATAATCATGTTCATCGTGTTGTTTGTTATTGATCAGCTTATAAAATCAAATGCCGTTTTAGCTGTAGTGGACACAATATCTATGTTTGGTCATCAACCCACATAAATATTAAAAAAAACCTCCCTGGGATAAAATACCATTTTAGGTAATTTCAGATGAAGAGTTGTAGGCTTTTTAACTTTCTTGGGAAAATGATTTCGAAATCTATCAGAAAATCTCTAATTTGCAGTACTTTTTCTGCTTCAACAGGTCGGTTCTTTTCAGCTCTTTGTTGAGGGATACAAGGATGCAGATTTCTGGCTGCGAAGGTTTGAAGCAGAGCCTTTGCCCGAAAACACCAACCGGCAGCTCCAGCTGCAGTTTGAGCGGCTCGTAGTCCTCGATTATATTATCAGGAATACAGGTACGTACTCACAACCGTAAGTAAACGAAGCAGAGTGAACTCATTTATCACTGTTGAAAACATTTATTGTGCTCATTGCAGAGCATGTAGTGCTGTTTTGGTTAGGATTGGGTTTATCTGAATTTGAATATTTTTTGCATCCCAGACCGGGGAAATGACAACTGGTTGCTGAAGTACGACTGTCCCATGGACACTGTTGGAAACCGGGTGAGAAACACACACACGAAAGCCTAAGTGCAAATACATTTAGAGTTGTAATATTAATTTTCAGAAATGCTAATTAAAATATAACTGTCAGGAAAAGCACAGGTAGCGATTTACATTTTTCGTGTAGGCAAAACATGTTTCCCACACAAACATCAACCAACCAGCTGATCTGAGCATCTTTTTATAAAATAAAAGACAATAAACTACTGCTCAGTCTAAACTACAGTTAGGCTGAGAACATGAATGTAGTAGTACAAGATGTGGTCTTAGTATTGTTTCATGTTGTAGCATGCAGATGTCTCTTAAAGTGCTGTTTGATTATTGCAGTTGGATGCTACAACATTGTTGTAGTCAGGCAGACTTGCTGCTAACCTAAAAACAATATTATTTTTTAACTGCAGTTTCATTATCTTAGTAAGGACACATAAATAACTACACATAACAGATTTTATGGAAATCTGTCTATGTTTCATGTATCTGAAAGGAAATAAAAATTATCGATGTTGATATAGATTACCGATATATCCGATTTTTAAATCACCAAAAATCAGTATCGGTATTAGCAGATGAGCTAGCATTAGCTTACATTAGCAAGAAAAAAGACATCTCGATTTTGAGCAACAAAATCAAGTGAAGGTCCCTCAGTGAATCAACCCTGTTAGAATTAAATGAGAATCTGTTCATATATTTGCAATAAATAAATAAATCGTTAACATATGAAGAATGAGGGTGGCATGCTGTTGCCTCACAGTAATAAGGTCCTGGGTTCCAAACCATTAACCAGCTGTGGACCAGCCTGTTTATTGTCCCCGTGCCTGCTTTAATCTTCTTGGGTTCTCTGGCTACGGTCCAAAGATGTTTATGTCAGGTTAAGTGGTTATCCTAAATCGGCCGTAGGTGTTAATGCAACAGTCAGTGGTTGCCCCTCTCTTTTAGCCCTGCAATAGACTGGCGATGCATTTGGGCTGTACTTTGCCTTGTGCCCAGTGACAGCTGGAATAGGTTACAACCCATGTCTCAACAGTGAATTAGATAAGTGGATGAAAATGGATGGATGGATACGTGAAAAATGCTAAACATTGCAATTTTAATATTGTTAATATTTTTTTTGTTATTGTTTTTGCTCATTCTGCATTGTGAAGGCCAAATGCTTTCTCCCGAAAAGGTCAGTAGTTAAATATGTATTTGTTATATTTATGTTTTTATCTGTCCAGGACACAGACTGGGTGGTAGTAAAGGATCCTATCATCAAGTTGGCAGCCATAGACAACGGCCTAGCATTCCCCCTGAAACACCCTGACTCCTGGAGAGCTTGTAAGCACCGTTTAAACCACTCATTGTTCAACTTAAGAACATTATTCTTCCCTTGAGAAAAAGAAAGAGCTTTTTATTTTTCCTTTTTATAATTACGTACATTTTATATACGTTGACTGTATCTTTGCTTGTTTCATTAGGTTTTAATTAATTTTCTATTCATTTTGATTTCACAAATAATTGCTGAGCTCTTTACAAGCAATATATTCAATTAGAATGTTTCCTTGTCCAATCACAGACCCCTTTTACTGGGCGTGGCTTCCCCAGGCCAAAGTTCCTTTCTCCCAGGAAATCAGAGAGATAGTGCTTCCTAAACTCAGTGACCCAAATTTCATCAAGGACCTAGAAGAGGACCTCTATGAACTCTTTAAGGCAAGTCATCATTAATTTTTGTGGCATGGAATGATGTAAGTGAGAGAAGTTTGAAGTGAAAACAAGGATGGAGAGGATGGCTATGGTATATACATGTGTTATCTATTGTGTCTCACAGAAAGATCCTGGCTTTGACAGAGGACAGTTTCACAGACAAGTAGCTGTTATGAGGGGACAGGTGAGTTGTCTTTTCTGAAATTGTCTGTCTAGACAGCAAAACCTAATGGTGAGGACAAAAAAGGGGAAATGATTCTTAATATATGTATGAGTTTAAGATGTGACAAATCTCTCAATTTGCATCCTAAGATCTTGAACCTGTGCCAAGCCCTGAAAGATGGTAAAACACCCCTCCAGTTGGTCCAGATGCCTCCAGTAATTGTTGAAACAGCCAGAGCTCCTCAGAGAGCAAACAGTGAGTCTTACACTCAGAGTTTCCAGAGCAGGAGACCCTTCTTCACCTGGTGGTAGAAAAGAAGCAGAAGAAGAGAAACAACAAGGAGCTGGAGCGAGAAAAGCAATGGAGAACATTAGTGTTTGGATGAAGGACACTGCAGAACCTGAGGGCACGGGTTTTAATTTTTTTTCCTTGAAATGGAATTAGTCCTCACATCTCCCATCCTTTCCTTATGGATAATTCAGTAGCAGAGTGTGAGTTGGTGAATGTTAAGAAGAGGCCAAAAGAGGAAGAATTTCATAACGTATCTTCCCGGTTTTACTTATGTGCCTTTTGTGGAGGTCAGCTTAAAAACTGATGATGTGATGAAGATTTTGTACCTTCTTGTGAAAGATTTCAGTGAGGTGACTGTTCTGTTGGACTCCTGGGTGCACGTAATGTTTGTTCACACACACGCACACTCGTCAGAAGCCTCTCATGTTGTTGTTTTTTTTATGGAAAGTGTTGAAGTCCATGTTTTGTTTTGTTTGCTTTTTTCCATATCTCTCATCCTTCAATATCCACATGCATATTCCCTCCCACAAAGTTCAAAACCCTGGGTTTGTGAAAGCAGTTGTGCCACTAAATCGACATTTTATTTTACTCTTTATTTTTTAACAAATAAGAGAAGTGTTCATTGTGACCAAGTATGACAGATTCAGGAAACAGGCACTCAGTGGTGTGCATGCCTTTACACAATGAACATCGACCATGTGAACTGGTTTCACATGGTTCCTCCTAAGATCAGGATCTGCAAGTCATCTTGGTTGATGTAGAAAAGCTGAGGTACTTTTGGTTTAAGAACTTAACTGTTTGTTAAGTTGAGGTAAGTGTGAGTTTGAGTGGCTCGTCTAATGTGTCTACTCCCTCTGAGGAGTTGGTCTTTGGTGAAGAAAACAAAATTACTGCATCTGCAACTAAACAAAGGGGAGTGGTGGTTGCTCGTCCATCAGCTCCTTTTGTTTTGGACTCTTGGTTTGAGTTGATTTTCTGTCTCCAAGGTGGACCTAAGTAAACAAAGAAATAACTTTCTGCTGTACTGAACTGACATGAAATGTAATGTGGCAATGCACTGTATAATTTGTATGTAATATTTAATGACAGATTATAATTAAAACATATTCCATTAATACAGACGATTTGTGTGTTTGTGACTGTTGATTATAATTGATCTTATTACAATAGAAAATAATAGAACAGCCCTTTATTGTCATTGTACATGTACAATCAAAAAATAAGAATAATTTACTCATGTTCAAGCAGAACTAAAGTTTGTTAGTTTTTCAAAACTATACTTTCAGTTTATGGCTTTTTATTTAAATGGATAGAAAAAAAATTTTAAATCGTGACTGAGTCATGAACAAATAATAAACTTTATTATTCTGTTGGATTTGCACTGAATTTTTTAACTGAACAACCTTTAACACCAGACTAGCACACTTTAATCTGACAACAGTTATTCATGCGTATCGAGTTGCATGGAGAGGGAACCACAGGCAGCACTTTTGAAGTCTATTTTGCATTTTGGCCTTGTCTTTAAAATTGTTCCACCCTTAATTATGACTCAGTGCTATACTCAGTATCCTTTTCTGTTGACAGTTGATATAAAATCAGGACCACTTCACTGTTGAACTGCTTGTTAATGCAAATAACTAATTAGCCAATCGCATGCAAGAAACTCATTGTGCATGTAAACATGGAACAGATGACCTGCTGAAGTCCAAACTGAGCATCAGAATGGGGGATAAAGGTTATTTTAAGTAATTTTGAACGTGGTATGGTTGTTGGTGCCAGATTTTTTTTTCCACACAATCATCTGGGTTTACAGAGCATGGCAGTAAGCGGCATTTCTCTGGGCGAAAATGCCTTGCTGGTGCCAGAGGTCAGAGGAGAATGGCCAGACTGCTGACTGCTGAATCTTGAAGCCGATGGGCTAGAGCAGCAGAAGACCGAACCACATGCCACTGCTTTAAAGAAGAGGAAACTGAGAGAGACAAGAGAAGATTAGCAAAGTATTGCCTGGTTTGATGAGTTGCTTTTTCTGATGCAACATTTGGATAGTGGGGTCAGAATTTGGTGACTCAAACTTGGTGGTGTAATGGAGTGGGGGATCTTTTGGGGGATCAGCCTACCTGAGTAGTGTACCCATCTTCTGTTGGCTGCTTCCAGCAAGACAACATCCCATGTAATGAAGTTAAGATCATCTCAAACAGGTTTATTGAGCATGCCAATGAATTCACTGTACTCTAATATCCTCCATGGTCACCAGTTCTCCAACAAGCAACCTCTGCATTGCAGTAGAATGGAAAATTCACATTATGAATGTGCATGCAAAGCCACAGCAACTGTGTGATGCTATCATGTCAATACTGACCAAAATCTCTGAGGAATATTTCCAGCACTTTGTTGAATCTATTTCACGAAGAATTAAAGCAGTTCTGTAATCAGGTTCCAACCCTGGTGTGCATCATGGGTTTGTCACACGTAGTGACAAACCCATAGTAACCACCCAACTTTCTTCAGCTTGTTGATTTATTCATTGTTTTCACTCCCAGTTTTAATGATTTGGTTCATTCTCATTTGTCCCCTTGTTCTCTGGGTTAGCATTGCACTTGTTTGCAGAAAAGAGCACTGATAAACCCACAGTACACTCTCTCCACCACCCATCGACAAACACAATTAGCACCCAGCTGGTAAATATATTGGGGAATTTAGCAACTAAGATTTAGCAACCAGATACTTACCGTAGCTAGTGGTGGATACCAAAATCACAGCAAAAAGACAGAGAATGTTGTATTTAAATTTACCAGATGGCTAGAACTAACTGTAAATTCATGCTAGTGTGTTGTAAATAGGCAACTTTACAATATGGTACCTTTTTTTCTGCTGCTGAAAAGCTAATCCAGGGTTTGAAAAGAATGTGAGTGAATTGTTGTATTATTTATATGTACATTTCAGACATGCAGTTTGTGGGGGTAGGTTAATTGATCAATCTAAATTGCCCATAGGTGTGAATGCAGGAGTGAATGTGAGTGCGAATGGTTGTCTGTCTCTGTGTGTTAGCCCTGTGACAGACTGGTGACCTGTACAGGGTGTACCCCGCCTCTCGCCCTATGACAGCTGGGATAGGCTCCAGCGCCCCCCGCGACCCTGAAAAGGATACGTGGAAGCGAATGGATGGATGGATGGATGTACATTTCACCGCTATTTCTTTTAAATGTATGATTGCTTTGATATTCTGTGACACATTGAAATATCCCATCCATATAAAAGTATTTCCCTCTGTTTATTCAAAAATATTTTACTCTGTGTATAAGAATTGTAGTGTACAGAACAGCTCATTAAAAACCACAACAACAACAATAAAACTGTTCATTCTAGCCTCTTTCCAACAAGTCTCTTTGTGAGTAGACACACATTTGAATTTCCTATAATAGATTGTCCTTTAATTTGCATGCAGGTTTACCACAGTTCATAAAGTTGTGCTAGTGTCTAACACGTATAGTGCATGATAGCAGAAGCGCGTACTTCTAAACAAAATCAGACTTCAGTTTTGTTGCATCTTCATCCAAAATCTAGTTTTTAACAGAGGATGCGATGAAGGTAACGTTCAGAGTCTCTGGCATCCTCAAGCCTTGTCACCCCCAACCTCCATGATGAAGGTTTGAAGGGATTTTGACTATCTGAGATGTCTTCCTCAGTTGGCAACAGAAATTCTCCTGCACTTGGAGCTTTAGTGGTTTCTTCATCATCAGCACTAAAGTCAGATAATGGCTCCTTAATCCTGGAACAAGGATAAATAACTCTTGGTTAGGCAGTTAAATAAACTGTCACAAAGACACATTATAATTTGAGGATCTGAACATTTCATTTGCTGTTTATATTCTAAAATTCGAATTCCTTTGCAGTTGGCCTGATGGTTTGATACTAATGTGTATGGTACTCTAAAGCAGAAATATAGCCACAGACGAGTTATAATGAGAGAACAGCCATAAAGAAAATTTGTAGGTTGCCACATGGAAAAGAAGTTAAATTACAATGTAACAAGTAAAAACTTTATTGACGATTACTTCTACTTTATGGTTGCAGAACAGAATAAAGTTACAATGTCTCTTTATTTCTCCAGAAATAGAAAAAAAGCCTTTCAGCAAGTGAAATGAATATGCCATTTGTAGCATACAAAAAAGTGTCAAAAATAAATTGTCACATTAGACATTTAGCATGAGAAAACAAGCTGAACTATACAGTCAAACAGAGTTTCACAACTTTAGCTCACAGCATTGTCAAAGAAGTAACACTGAGTAATTCTGTTAATACTGCACCACTCTGTCGCTGACCTTCACCACGCTGTGAGACTTTATTATTACTCTAAGAACCCTTATTTCATCTCACTGAGGAATGTAGAAACAGATGTATGACTGTGTGTGTGTGTGTGTGTGTGTGTGTGTGTGTGTGTGTGTGTGTGTGTGTGTGTGTGAGATGTGTGTGTGTGTGACAGAATGCAGGGGAACACACAGTCATGTGAGGTTAAAATGAGTTTGTTAGACACATGACAATTGTTTGCTGCATTTAGGCAAGAGCTTGTGTAACCCAAAGTTTAACTGGTGACAGTATTACTGATACAAGGGGGAAACAATTTTCTACGAATAAAATCTAAAATCCTTATCTTCACACATCCTGTCTTTTCTTATTTTGTGTAGGAAAAGACAAAACAGACACATACCTGAGATATCCCAGTGCTCTGTTCCACTTGTGATCTTTCCGTCCCTCTACTCTGATTCCTGCTTTATTCCTTGCTCGGACTCTCAGACCTACCAAGGCCTCGGCCAGCCCTGTTTCTTCCCCTTCTTTCTCATCCTTTTCTTCATTTGCTCCTGGCATATCGTCATCTATCCCCTGCCACACCAGCTTCGCCCGATGCTCAGCATTTCTCTCCCCTGACATTCTGAACAGCCTGTGTAGCTGATGCATGTTCAAGCCTGTAAAAATGTTAGAGCATCCAGACTTTCGGCTGCGTCGACTGGAAATGTTCCACTGCATAAGGAGACTTTCCTCACTGGAGCTGGATTCCAGGGAATCTGCCATGTCACACGGTTGGAGAATTTCTGGGTTGTTATATAAGGGCACGAGGATGATGATGTGAACCCAATGTACGGGCAATGCTGAGAGTCTGGAAGATAAGGTAAAAGAGAGAGAATTAAAAGGAGAGAGACTAACCTGGTCAAACTAAGGATAAGGATAAGGATAAAGAGATCACGACCACAAGCTTTTATCCAGCAGACAATTTCCATGACTGGAGCCAAAAAAACTATTTACCAACACCATCCTTTCCTGTCTGACAAACTCTTATCTCATTACTCATGGGTATTGGGTTAAGTACAGTATGTAGGGAGTTTGTTGGGCACATTACAACTTACACATTGTACAAACTCATGTACTTGCACACATCCATGTGAAAACACTTATGTGGGACCGCAAATAGCAAATTTCTCTTACAAGTATATTTTTTCAGTGACTTAACTGGGCCATAAAAAGTCAAATTTTCTAATTGTTTAATTGTATTAAGTAAAACCTGAAAAAGAATAAATCTGAGAAGACGAAAACAACAGAATTTTGTATTTTTTGCTAAATCATGACAACATGTGTTCAAGCCCCCTGTAGGCTTTCAAAAAACATGCATGTGTATCTTTAAAAAAAACAAAAACAAAACCAAAACACCACCTCATGTTTGAAGTGGGTGACTTCAGGTCTTTTTGCTGTTTCAGGAGAAACTGGTATTTTTAAGATTAGGCTAGCTTTTTGCTTTTGTTTTGGCTGATGAGAACTGATAAGGAAATTGGAAGTTTCATAGGCTATTAACAGCCTAATAGTTCTATGCATCACATTGTTGTGACGCTCCATGTCATATCTAAAGCATCAAAAGCCCCAAATCTACATCAAATAATTCTCCATTATCATCTTGACAGTGTATCCCAAATATAACTGTAAACTACAAATGCAATAATAAGGGTGCTTACCTTCAGTCTGAGTGAGACAACTGTATGCACTAGGCCAGTAGACAGACAACCTGATTAATGAACCGGCATCCAAAGTGTAACCTACACACCGGCTAATGCCCAGCCGACCCACTTTACAGGGGCGCGTCAGTGGCACGTGGTGTCGCGAGGGACGTAAAGGAATAATCAAAGAGTAGGCTAATCCATTAGTGACGTTAGTGTTTGTGCGCTCACCTCACAGCAAGAGTCAGCCTGTAGCATTCAAAAAGAAAAACAATAACCAACAGAGCAAACATAAACCCCACCACATGGATTTGTGCTTTTAATCTCGCACAAATCCATGTGGCGAGTTTAAAAGCGGGGTTATTTTGTCTTAAAATTCTAAATAGCCGTCTAATTAACCTTACAGGTATCTATGCATGAGAGCTGAACATGAGTGCATTGCTTGAGCATGAGCTTCAGGATCTCCTGAAGAATATTGAATAGATCAAAATGGTCTGAGGCATCCTAACTGTCTTATTTGATAAGTTTATTTCAAGCCTCTTTTATGCATTTCTCCCATTTCTTCCGTCAACGAAATTTCAGTGGTACTTCTATCTATACCTTCCTGTTATTAATGAGATTAATAAAGTGAAGTCGTTAATAAAACCCACGCAAAGCAATTTTACCTGTAAAAAAAAGTGAGTGTGCCATTATTAACTCATTTTAGACAAGCTGAACTAAAGCTAATACCTCCTACGATTAAAGCCACTGAAATTACTGCCGTTATCCAGTCTCTGTTCAGACGTTCAACATCATTTGAACATACCACGTGACCCATTGTTCCTACCGTTCGGCAGGAAGCCTGGTGGAAAGGTAGCAATTAGCAATGGCTGGTTTAGAGGTAATGTAAAGTTTTTTTATTCATATACTCTCATACGGCCCTGACTTATATAAACTCATAACGCTCCATCTTTTTTCTTTCTTTTTTTTTTTTTTTTTTTTTACCGTGTAGGAGGTTGATTGCAATTTAAATAAAATCCAACAGAAGTACATCAAACTGGATATGCTTATAAACACTGATAAAAGGAAGCACTGTGACTGTGGAAGACCCAAACCCTGAATTTAGAGTTTAATGTGATCGTCAACAGGAAAAGGACAGATTTTAAAAGTTAACCATTTACTTAAGATAACGAGCATTTAGTAGATTCAAGATTCTAGCTTAACTTGCTCGAAATACCTTAACTATTTACTTGCAGGATGTAGCTGACGTTAAAAAACAAAACAAAGCCCGTTTTCTACAGCAGGTGTAGAGCACCTAATTAAGACCAATTAGCAGGCGTGTGAGGAGATCTCTTTAAAAACTCATAAAACGTCTGGTGGTTATTTCTCTTGCGTGTGACCAGCGTTTTCTTTCAAGACCAAACATGCGTGGGCTTTTTGCTGGATTAAAAGCTGGCCGGGTTCTTATACCCGGGTCAGGTATTCAACAAAGAGCAACTTACATCCATGGCAAACCGCCCAAAGATAAAATAGGCGCTGTCGTAAGTAGACGCTAATTCCATGTCTGAATATGTTACAAATTTTGACTGGTGGTAACTGAAGTAACATGTTGTTGTTCTGCAGCAATCTGCTTTTGTCTTGATGGTGATGTCTCTGACCATCCTCGGGCCTTCTGGTTGGATTCTTTCCCGCCTAGACCATTACAAAACCCGTGACTGATGGAGGACGTACCGGGAGGAGCCGTTACACCTGTGCTTGCCCTTAAAAGAGCATAATTTCAGATATTTCAGTCGTTGCTGAGATAATAAATTTAGGTTTCTCAGTTGTACTTTGTCCTTTTTCTTTTCTTTTAACCAACAAAGTGATGCACTTCGCCATTTGGACCACTAGTTGGCACATAAGCAACTGTTGGCGGAAGTAAAACCTCTCACTTTGCTTATAAACGAGCTCCATCAGTACAAGGGGTCCATTATTGGGAAATCACGTGCTCATCAGGGGTTTTAATATTAAGTCATTGCACAGCGTTAGTGGGTCGTTAAACGCACCATGAAGCCGCAGCTGTTTGGGACCAAAGAGCGACCGTGCGTAACAAACAAAACCAGCGCGGACGCTGCGCTGTCCTTTCAAGAGGAGCTTGTAGCTGCCATACACGGAGCATTTGAAGTGGCCGTGGAGATCGCGGTTCGCGAGGTGAAAAAGCTTGTGGCAGGTCAGGTGACGAGCGACATCTATGAAGAGATACGACGAGAAAACGAGTCCCTCAAACAAAGGCTGCAGAGAGCCGAAGCTAAGCTGGACTCTGCGCGCAGAGAGGAGAACTGTGGAAGCCCTCTTACTACAAATCAGCTCGTCGGTGCCATAAAGTACACCGATCAACCGCCACACCCCAACTGCAGTCAAATAAGCACAAGTGCTGTGGGCAGTGTGCTCAGCCGCACAGAGGTCAGAGGTGACACTACCCCTGCGGGTCACAGCGGAGCGCATCAAACTCGTGACAGCCAGGATCAACATTTGAGGAGACCCGACGAGCGCAGATCGCGCGAGGAAGAGAGAATAAATGACGCAGCTTCAGATCCAGAAAATGAGCCGAACGATGGATGCATTAGAGGTACTTGGGAGACTTGTTCTCTTTTATTACTGCCCCAGTAATTGCCTCAGCATCCTAGTTATATTTAGACCACGATGTGTGCACAGAAACTAACAGCTAAACTGTTAATGCATGGGGATGAACATTTTTCACACATTTTGTAGACAAGTGTGAAACCAGTGATGCACAGTTGCCAGTTTTAACAACAGAATGTGTTACTAGCAGGATTGCTGAAGTGCAAAAAGTCACCTTTTTGCTACTTTAAATTTTTTTTTTTTTTTTAACACAGTTAAGATTGCGGCCGATGCACAGACTTAAACAATATACCTGTTGGTTTGTGTGTGAATCCACCAATTGCAAAGATCAAAAATACACAACACATCATCCAAGAATCATTAAAAGGTCTTTAGCTTGTCTTGATGCGCTCATATAACTTACAAGTGTTTCAAAAATAAAAAATAGTGACGTATGCCACCCAGGTTATGCATTGATGGGATTGCAATATCTTGTTTCAAAAATGTGTATATTCAGCATTAATGGTGTCTTCACAGATTTGCAGTTTACCCATGCTTTGTGCACCAATTTGTTGCCATACCAGATGCTTGCGCGATTATGATAAGAAGGGCACCTCAGTGTGAACCATATATATATTTAATTTTGTGTAATATACTGGGATAATTATAATTAGAGCTATGTTGTTATATTTGTAACATATGGTATTATTTCATTTAGTTTATTTTGTTACTGTTCTTACTATCTTGGCGCAACTGTGACCACATAATTTCCTCTGGGATTAATAAAGTATTCTGATTCTGATCCTGGCTTTTGACCTGTGCCCTGATTACGTGCCTGATGGTTTCAGACTAGAGAGAAAAGAGACTAACGTTGTAATGATTTCCAAACATTAAGTTCTGGATCCTCACATCTGTTTTGAGTTCTGTTTTTAAAGTAACTGTTTTTGGAAACAGAGTTGCAAAGGTACTGTGCTCAAGCTCCATAGAAGGCTGACTTTAAATTTGTTTTATAATGTATGGAAAAATTGTCTTAGTTTTCTAATTTAAAAGAAATCATTAAATTCTTGCATCTCTTTATTTGCAGAGGTAACTGAAGAGATTTCTCGCGTTTGTATGGTGAAGATCGAGCGTATGAACCCAGTATGTCCAAACCAAGGAGCTCAAGATGGCATCTCACCACCACTTCCCAGCATTCTTGGCAAATCCACTCGAGAGCCGGTTACTCAGGTTACTGTAAAGCAGGAGAAGCCAGAAGAGGAAACACATGGTTCCTCTTGCTGTTTGGATTCCTTTAAAGTGGAGGATTTTAGCCTGGAGTGTATATCTGGAGTCCAGTCCAAAATGTTGGAGGAGTGGAAACCAGAAGTGCAGAATATTGAGAGCCAAGATTCAAACTCTCAGCTGTCCAGCGCTGGGCTCGATCAGGGTAAGAGCGAAAACTGCCACAAAGTATTCCCTCTGTTACAACAAATAAGGTTGAAATTAAGATTAGATTTGCAATATCTAACAATGACATACTCACCTAAAGTGGAAAAGTCTTTGAAACTGCATTTACCTCATGGGAGGGTAAAAAGTTTGAGATTCAAGAGGGCTTAAAAAAAACCCAGGCCTGTAAACACAGTTAACACACTGCAGAGCCTTCTCTCATAAATTGTTTAGTTTTACAAATGTACTGCACTGACATTTCCAATATTCAGATTTAGAAATGTGGAATCCACAAGAGTAAATAGACATTATTCCTTGCGATCAAGTTGCTGAAAGATCATCCAGGGAAATTTTTGTCATTTTTGGATCTGCAGGGCAGTCACATTTGCAGCTAGATTTGATCATTATGGGAAATTATTGTCTGTTGTTTCAGTAATTACTATTAAAACTGGTAGATGGACTATATGCCAACTCACCATGTGCTATTTCACTGGGTGCAAAATGATTAGCTGTTCATTTTACTTAGCATTAACAAGCATTAAAGTTGTGCTTAAATTATATGTATAAGTCCACTTACGATGTAATTAAAATAGTTTAATTTCAAATGAAGCAATTGTAATGCAAATTAGGTTAATTAATGAGGTATCTTTGAGCCATAGATGCAATTATGCCATCACTGAGCCAATCTATAGTATTTCTGAGTACTTGTGTACACATATTTTGTTAAATCCACAGTATAGAAAAATGTTGTTAAAGGTCTTTGACAGTAAATATCTTACATTGCTATTGTCTTTTCTGTTTATTCATTTGAATAGGCTGTGAATAACTAAAATACAGACAGACTTGCTGAGTATTTGGTAGAGCTGTGTGATCACACCTCTCTATGTTAGTATCCAGCAGACAAACACAACTATAGCTCTGTGCAAGAGACTGGATCAAGGTGACAAGGAAAAGTTGGTTTAAGCCCTAAACAAATGCCAGGTGCAGAGAGCATGACTTGTAGTGTGAGTTTGGGACCTGTAGTGTCCTGGCTACTTCCAGATAGTGGAAAACATATAAGACTCCTCTCTTCCCACCGCCACAAAAAGGAATGCTAAGGGGACTGAACCAAGTTGGTCCTAAATTCTGAGGGATTGTTGTGAGATTTAGCATTTGGAACTCTCAGGTGATGAAGGGAGCAGGCATTCAGCTGATGGAAATAAACCAGAACATGCTTGTCTAATGGTAGCAGTCTTAGCTAATTATAGGCCAATCTCCAACCTTCCTTTCATATCAAAAATCCTTGAAAGAGTAGTTGTCAAACAGCTAACAGATCATCTGCAGAGGAATGGTTTATTTGAAGAGTTTCAGTCAGGTTTCAGAGCTCAGCACAGAAACAGCTTTAGTGAAGGTTACAAATGATCTTCTTATGGCCTCTGACAGTGGACTCATCTCTGTGCTTGTCCTGCTAGACCTCAGTGCAGCGTTCGATACTGTCGACCATAATATCCTATTAGAGCGATTAGAACATGCTGTAGGTATTACAGGTACTGCACTGCAGTGGTTTGTATCATATCTATCTAATAGACTCCAATTTGTGCATGTAAATGGAGAGTCCTCTTCACACACTGAGGTCAATTATGGAGTTCCACAGGGTTCAGTGCTAGGACCAATTCTGTTTACATTATACATGCTTCCCTTAGGCAGCATCATTAGAAGACATAGCATACATTTTCACTGCTATGCAGATGACACCCAGCTCTATCTGTCCATGAAGCCAGATAACACACACCAATTAGTTAAACTGCAGGAATGTCTTAAAGACATAAAGACCTGGATGGCCGCTAACTTTCTGCTTCTTAATTCAGATAAAACTGAGGTTATTGTACTCGGCCCTGAAAATCTTAGAAATATGGTATCTAACCAGATTCATACTCTGGATGGCATTACCTTGGCCTCCAGTAACGCTATGAGGAACCTTGGAGTCATTTTTGACCAGGACATGTCCTTCAACGCACATATTAAACAAATATGTAAGACTGCTTTCTTCCATTTGCGCAACATCTCTAAAATTAGAAATATCCTGTCTCAGAGTGACGCTGAAAAACTAGTTCATGCATTTATTACTTCCAGGCTGGACTACTGTAATTCATTATTATTAGGATGTCCAAAAAACTCACTGAAAAGCCTTCAGCTAATCCAAAATGCTGCAGCAAGAGTACTGACAGGGACTAGAAGGAGAGAGCATATTTCTCCTGTTTTGGCTTCCCTTCATTGGCTTCCTGTTAAATCCAGAATTGAATTCAAAATCCTGCTCCTCACATACAAGGTCTTAAATAATCAGGCCCCATCTTATCTTAATGACCTTGTAGTACCATATCACCCTATTAGAGCACTTCGCTCTCGCTCTGCAGGCCTACTTGTTGTTCCTAGAGTATTTAAAAGTAGAATGGGAGGCAGAGCCTTCAGTTTTCAGGCCCCTCTTCTGTGGAACCAGCTTCCAGTTTGGATTCGGGAGACAGAAACTATCTCTACTTTTAAGATTAGGCTTAAAACTTTCCTTTTTGCTAAAGCATATAGTTAGGGCTGGACCAGGTGACCCTGAATCCTCCCTTAGTTATGCTGCAATAGACGTAGGCTGCCGGGGGATTCCCAAGATGCATTGAGTTTTTCCTTTCCAGTCACCTTTCTCACTCACTATGTATTAATAGACCTCTCTGCATTGAATCATATCTGTTATTAACCTCTGTCTCTCTTCCACAGCATGTCTTTTATCCTGTCTTCCTTCTCTCACCCCAACCGGTCGCAGCAGATGGCCGCCCCTCCCTGAGCCTGGTTCTGCCGGAGGTTTCTTCCTGTTAAAAGGGAGTTTTTCCTTCCCACTGTCGCCAAAGTGCTTGCTCATAGGGGGTCATATGATTGTTGGGTTTTTCTCTGTATCTATGAAGCGCCTTGAGGCGACTTTTGTTGTGATTTGGCGCTATATAAATAAAATTGAATTGAATTGAATTGGTATAACATGTAGAAGAGGCAGGAACTCTTAGTGCTGCTTCAGAGTTCTGTGCTGCCTGCAGCTTGCCCTGAGTCTGACAAGCATCTACAGGAGTCAGCAGTGCTCAATGCTCAAGCCATGCCAGCACAACAGGAGCATCAGTGGCAGCTGCTAGAGATGACAGCAGATCAGACGCAACAGAGGGAGATGACTTCTATTCAGCTCCCACATCCCATCATGTCAAAGCAATCGGTGAAGAGACAGACCTACCAGCATTCTTTCTGACACCTCAGATCATCGCACCAGCAGGACAAGCAGTACTTTCTGTGCCAGCAGTTCACTTCACCAGCCCACAGTCCATTCTGACTGCCCCCAATATTGGAAGCTGGACAAGCTCCAAGGAAGCTGTATAGGGACTTGTGAAAGTGAGAACAAATGTTTGGCCAGTTCTGCCCTTCTGGGACTTAGCACAGCCAACACGATGACAGAATACAGGCTTAGTGAAAGATTATTTTTTTATCTCCTGAGTCTGTATAATTAAATTAGACATCATAGTCATACAAGAACAACAGCAGTTTCCTGTTTGTGTTCAGGTAGATAGAAATACTTTCATTCATGACCCAGAGTAGTTTTTTCTTTTCGGTTGGCATTGTTACTTTACATTACAAAGATTCTGGGTTTGAAATTTTCGGGATGTTTTTAGTGTTCTGGCACTGATACAGCAGTTTCTTCACGTGGTTCAAATACATACATGTTCAGTTAGCTAGCGATGCTGAATTGACTTTATCTGTGCATGTGAGATAAACAAAAAGTTGGCGGTGCAGGGAAATGAATGGGTTTATTGGCTTGCAATGTTAAATGATCTAAGTTGCTAGTGGGACAATAAAAGTTCTATATAAGTAACAGACAATTTCTCATTATCAATAATATTGATTGGTTGTACACCCAGTATGCAATAGAAAATTTGCCTCATACCCATGTGCCAGTCAAACAGCACGACATTTATGCTTTCCTACTATCTAGTGATGCAAAATTTTAACATCTGGACTTCCAGTCAGGCGGCTAAATGTCAGATTATTCCTCAGATTATTCTAAAGGATTCAAAAAATGTTTGACTATTGTTTTTAATATAGAGCCATCTACTGACTTAATAGAGGTGGGAATCACCATACATCCCACGATACGATATTATCACAATACTTAACACACGATACGATATTATTGCAATTTTTAAAAATATTTTGCGATATTCAGATTCTGTACATAAAGGTAAACTTTATCAATATTCATTTTATCTAATATCAAAGTCTCACACTCAGTCTTTCTCTCATTTCAGTCAGTTTTATTGTTGACAAACTGAACGGTTTGTATTACAGTCTAGTCCAACTTAACTGAATGCAACCATCTGGTACAATTATAGCTATTCTGAACTATGCAATTTATGACAACTATGCAGCCCATTCAGCAACTGAAGAATTTGAAAGTAAATTAAAACAAAATATAATTTTACATTAAATAAAAAAGTTTTAAACTTAATTAAAATAAAATGTCTTAAATTAAAATAAGTAAACTGTAATGTTTATTTCTGCCAAAAAAAAAAAGTTAAACACATTTGGACAGTGAAGGAATGTCAGGATTCTTGCTCAGAAAAAGGATCAACATGCTCTGAAGTCAGAGCATGTTCCAGTCCACAAAAACTTTTTTTGTAACAAAATATCGATTTCTGCTGTCCCTGTATCGATACATTATTAGCAAACAAAATATCACGATACTACACAGTATCGATTTTTTTCCCCCACCCCTATGACTTAATACATGTAAATAAATAAGTGTTTTATGTATGTACTTGATACTACATGAATTCTGATCTTTAAGGCTAATGAAGTTTGTGTAATTGAAATTTTTGGGTTCATGTGTTTATTAACATGAAAAAAATCATAATTATTCTACAATGTAATTAACTCTGCATGTTATGTTTTTCAGCAGCTCATCCTCCAAACCCAGCCTCCACCCTTCAACCGCCCACAGATCTTCCACCCCTCCCTGCAGAGTTCTCCAGTATCTTCCAGCTGTCCGAACCAGCTCCTGTGTCAGAGGCCGCTCCACAGGTTTACCCAGTCCATGTTCGAACCAGTCATAAACTCAACCACCCCATAGCTACCCTCTATGCCTGTAAGTCCTGTGGTCAGACTTTCCATCTGCCCAGCTTGTTGCGCCGACACACTGGCCAGTGCCAGCTAAGGTTCCAGCAACGCTGTCAGCAACCTGTAGCAGGAAGCAAGAGGGCCAGATTGCAGCTTTACCCACCGGGTTGCAGCCCCTTCCGCTGCACAGTGTGCAACCGAGAGTTCAATCGCATGGAGAATCTCAAGACCCACCTTCGAATCCATACAGGAGAGAGGCCATATACCTGCTCAGTCTGCTCAAAGTGTTTCCGTCATTCTGGTGCTTTAACCAGGCATTTCCGCATCCACACTGGAGAGAAGCCTTACATCTGTGGACAGTGTGGAAAGTCTTTTAGAAACTGTGGTGGGCTCAAATTCCACCAGCGCTCTCATAGCAAGCAGCTACAGTAGTGTGGTTCTTGAGATTGGAATTTTGTTATGCAATATGCATAAAAGTTGATTTTATGCAAGGCTTAATATGTTTAAATTTTATTTTTATGTTAGCAGCCACCTATCAGTCCTGCCTCTGCTGAGTAAAATGTCAAAGAAAGACGTTTAATATTTTCCCATGCACACGTGATATACAGGCACAGCTCAGAGGAGTCATGTCTAAAAACAAGCAACATTCACAATACAGGATGCAAATATTTACGTTTCTGAGGTGCGCCATGCTCAGTGGCCATAATCAGTCCCTACTGTATATTGATATAACCTCAAATGAATCTCAAGTATCTCAAGTTATAGATACTGCAACAAGCATCTTAGGTCACCTGATGAAAAGAAAATAAGCTCCAGGAACTGTAGCTCAGTGATCACTGAGGTCAACATTTAGATGCATACGGTATATGTCAGGTCAGTAGTAAGTGCTGAAAACTAAATGTGTGTGGAGCCTTTCAGTGTAATTCCAAGTGCCATTTTAATTATGTTCGTGGTATTTATTGAAGAAACTACTGGTTGAGCCAGTATGTGTTTGTGCCAATCCTGTTTTTATAATTGTCTGTGACTCACATATGTACTACTGTATGTCTCTTATTTTGACTACACTATGTAAAATAATGTATTTGGACTAATAAAAGTAGTATTTAAAAAATAGAAAGTCACAAAGGGGATCTTTTTTTAATTGTTTTGTTTTGTTTAATCAGTCACCTGATCTTAACCCAGTAGAGGAGTTTTTTCAGTTAACAACGGGGAACTGTACAAAAACAATTTCCTAAACAATGAATGAATTAAAGTTGAAACTTGTTATTTATTTATCTTTTTTCATCTTTTTTTTTTTTTAAAGATAAGGTAACTAATGTTTAATGTTAACAAAAGAAATAATGTGTCATTCAAGTCTCTCCCAGACTAAACTAGCAGCATTCAGTTATTTAGTGTTTCATTTGATTGTTATTAACTGCTCCACTTGCCACGGTCTTGCTGACACTTTTATATCATCTTCCTCTTTTTTTTCTTCTTTCTTTGCTCATTTGCAGAAGGATACTCCTCCTTCATTTTTGCTGAATAGCATTGCAGAATTGCAAAACCTTAACTTAAGCTTTCTCTGTTATTTCTATTACATTCTGCCTGTGTGTTTGGATTTAAAGCAACAGTCTAAATTCCACAGCTGCTATTTAATCTTCATCAACTGCTGTACAGTAAATGTGTGGTCAAGGACTGACTGAAGCTCTTTAAACCAGGTGAGTTTTACTTTGTCATGACCTCAACTTGTGTGTAACAAAATCAGCAGTAGCCTTATGCTACTTGGAAGCTGTAAGTTTCGTCCTTCACTGGTCAACCCATCTTTCATTTCTCATTTTCACTCAGAATGAGGCCCTGTTAGTAAGTGGAGGGCTCTCACTTCTCAGTATAAGGATCCAGTCAGTATGACTGAATTATTGCTTAATGGGGGACACATGGCTCCCCTTCTCCAGTATTTATCCAAGCCCCCAATATTCATCAGTGCATTTTGTTTTACTTTCACTAATAATCAACAAAAACCTATTTTCACATCTACTGGACCCCCCCCTTCCAAAAACAAAAAAACAACAAAACAAAAGCATCCTTTAATTAGATGTTTTGGTATGATAACTATTCTGATAAATCATAACAGTCAAAACTCTGACATAGTCTGAATAATTTCTGCTTTAAAGGTCACAAAGAGACATTATTGTTCTGAAGGCAGGACTGTGATGCAGTTTTCTGCCTCGCCACTAGAGGGCGCGGCCGTTTTGTGAGTAATGTTTTGACTGGGATGAAAAATGGTGTTCATGGAGGCAGTGTGAATCACAAGTTATGCTCGGGAGCAGTTTATGTGGGTTGAATGAGAGTGTGCGTCCATAAGACTGAACCACACACACACCCACACACATACCCACACCCACGCTAAATCTGCCATTAAAGAGCTGAACGATCATCCCCTGTCCTCCTTATTTTCTGGAGGGTCATAGTGGCACTTGACCTGTGCACACCCTGCGATCACCACCATAGAACTGAACCTCATATCAGAAATCATCATAACAATTATTATTATTATTATTATTATTATTATTATTATTATTATTATTACTCACAAAAATACTTTCAATATAAAATTGAAATGTATGGAAAGATTGTCCAAGAGCGCAGATGGTGGTAAAATGTACAAATATAATTGTTTTAAAAAACCCTAATAAAAAAATATGTTTATTATGTTCTTGTTTTACAAAGGAGTATTCTTAATTTAAAAAAAAAAGGGGGGGGGGGGGGGGAACTTGACTGATCAGTCTCTCTGCGATCGACTGGATTGGACACCATTTTCTGTTATCAATTATCAGGCCTGGATTAAACGAGGAAGCAGACGCTCTAGCAGCTGAACAGAGCTAGCAAAGCAAAGGTAGCAGGTCCAAAAAAGCAAAATAGCGGGTCGACTCTCTATGCCGACACGCCGACAGTTTCACAAATCGCCTCGTTGTTCCAGGTTTGTGCTCATGCAGGAGGACAACCGGAGCCATGTTGACTGAGCTGCTTGAATTTGGAGGCTCTTTCTTCCTCCAGGCTGAAGATGATGGTATCGGTGGGACTCGCTAGTTTCGCCTGAGCTCCTTTCAGCACCGCCGCCGCCTCATAAGTTGGTTGTTGTTGGAAACCGAGCTCGAGGTAAATGATCTCCTTCGTATTTAGTAGCTAGTGTTAGCAAGGCTGACATGCCGGTGTCGTGCTGCTATTGTACTGCACAGCGCTCTCCCACCGGCACAGGACTGGAGTTAACTTTCCGGTTTGACCGCATCTCGCAGGCCACAGCAGTTAGCCCGGATTTCCCTCCTTATGGTCACGATAAAGAAATCGATTTTAATAGATTAATCAGAAATAAGTAGTCCTCGTGAAAGCTACCAACATATCGTAACACTTGGAAGGAATCCACCTGAACGCTAGGTTTATTCATTCATCAACTCGTATAAAGGAGTTGAGACTGTAAGCGTGGGTTATGGGAGATCCTCCATATAACTAAAGCGCACAAAGATAGGTTAGTGGAGAAATTCGCTCTTTCCAATAACGCTTGGATGATGGGTTTCTCTCACAGGACCTCGGGAATAGACCCCGGAAAAGCCTACAAAAGCGTCTCTGAAAACGTGGTTGGTCATAACGAGGCAGACTGTCTACAAATTGAACAAATCAAGCACTGGTGTTAATCTCACTAAAGCAGTTAATTTTCTCAAGGGGGTCACAGAAGAAACAGGGACTGCTGTGGAGGGTTACACTAATACGCTTATTGAGAGATAAAATTAATATTGAGCAAAACTGAGTTCAGCTTGATGAACTCAACAAAGAGTAAAAATCTCTCCAAGTATCAGAATTTTTGTTCATTCAAAACACCAAATAAGAGTAGTATTAATGGAAGGAAGCATTTTAGTGTGTTTCAGGTTTGCAATGACTTCTGAGACTATGTTTTGTGGACAGATGACAAAGAAGTCCATTTTTCTATTTAAAACACACAACTCTGTATTTGTGAATTTTAGAACAGTACTGTCTACCAGCTCTAAAACTGAAAGAGTGGTGGACGGATTGTGGTTTGGGGCTGCTTTGCTCTCTCAGGAGTAGAGTGCCACAACTACACAGTGGCCAAAGTGCACAAGTAAATCGACAACACGATAGTTTAAAAAGAAAAAAAATTCATGTTTTTGGAATAGTCATGTCAGAGTCCTAACCTTAACACAACTGGTTAAGGTTGATGTATGATGGAAAATGTTGAAAATCCTCTATAAAGGCTAAAAAGATCTGATGTACGTTTTTGCTAAAAGAGATTCTAAGATATAGGAAACTCAAGGCCTGTTACTTTTCTCAGCTTGGACTTTTTGTAAGACGTTTTTTTGTGTTATCAGTTTATGTTTGTCTTTATTTGTAAGAAGATGAAATTTCAGTAATTCAAAAGGGTTTACAAACTTTCTGTTGCTGAAGCTCTAGACAGTTGGTAATATTATCACAGCAGATTCATTTTTGCTTTCGAAGTTACTCAACACCTGAATCCTGCTTGTTGTCTGTCCCTCATTCTGTCCAGGGATGGCTTTGCACAGTACTGGATCATTCCAAGACCCCTCACAGGGCACAGGGGATCGGGGGGAGCTGGTGCACACATTGTCTAAAGAAGCCCCTGGGTCTCCAGATGCCTCTGAGTTGGGAAGCCCTCGCAGTACACCAAACTTTGACCTCCTCAACATGGTTTTGTCCTATAAGAGGATGGCTCTATATCTAGAACCGGTTACAGATACAGTGGAGCTGATTCGCTTCCTGCTCGGGTGTGTATTTGTGCTTTCTGTACCCTGTATGAACATCACATAACTGCTTTTTCATAGTAATCACAGAGCTACATATTTATATTGCAGTATTCATTATGATCTTTTTTTTAAATCTCTCAGGTGGAAGATGCCACTGTGTTCTCTGCTTGTTTGTATTTTCCTCAATGTCTTCTTCTGCACAGTTAATGAAGGTAGGAGGAACCATTACACAGCCTTATTCAGCCTTATTGTTGCCTTTTGAATAATTTACTATGTTGTTTTTTCTGTCTCCCTCTTCTGATATCAGTTGGTTGGTTCACTGTGAGTTTAGCAGCAGTATCTTTGCCGGCTGCCCTGGGTTACCTGCAGGACAGGTGTAGGGGCAGAGCCTCAGACGATGAGCTTCAGAAGCGTCGTTTTCACGCTGTGTATCGCAGAGACTTACAGATCATTCATCTCACCAAACAGGAGGCCATGTTGGAAGTCAAAGACCTGTAAGGCAAATTATGCATTTAATGACTTAAACTATTAGCATGTAGCTTCCAGATCTAAAAAATGAAGTCGGTGTGGAGCTGCTTTAAACCTGCTTTCGTTTAAAAGGCCAGCAGAGACAACCTGTGGTTGTCAAAAACAAAGTCCAGAGCCCTCAGCTCACTTGATCCATGCCCATAGTATACTTGTTACTAGTATGTTTAGAGTCTGAGACACTTCTTTCAGGTTTTACTGAATCCAACATTATGTTCATTTTGTAAATTATGGTCCCCCTTAATGTGCAGAAAGAAGTTAAGCAGAGTATGCTTTCAATGTTTGATGCACTCTATACTTATAAACTCTGGTTTCAAAAAGCTAAGGTCCCGATTGGAAGGTTTAGAGACCTTTAGGTGACCGCCTGGCAACCACTGGTCGCTAGGGGGAAAAAAAGTATATTCCCTTGCTGATTTGTGAGCAATTGCTTGAGGTTGCTGGCAGTCACTAGGTGAAATTGGTTGTAAAGAGGTTTACAGCAATGCATCAAAAACCTCTTTTCAATTGCTTTGGTTATTAGCAGGTTGCCATGGTTGCCTGTAGTTGACATGGAAGATGTCAGCAAACACTTGCTGGCTGTTACTCGTGTTTGGAGGAAAAACCTTTGAGGAAATGCTTGTTTGTCCTGTAGAGTTGTTAACTTTTGTGTTAACTTTACATTTATAAAATGTAATGCAACCCACAGTTGTTGATTGGAGTGAAACTGTCATTATTTCCAAACTATTATAAACTTGAATGTGTCTCTCATCACACAATATTGACTTAGAGTCCTACCTGCTACCGGCATATTTATTGTTTCATACAATTTTAAAATATCCAATTTAAAGATTAAGTTTCAGGCAAACACTGATAAAGAAGCTGGAGGAAGTCAGTTTCTTCTTTTTTTTTTATTTTTTAAGCAGTTTACAAACTGTAGCTATCGGTGCATTTCTGAGTATTTGTTCATGGTATGTATTTGCAAATCGGTTGAAATGTATTTGTTCACCCTTTATTTGTGGGTCTCATTTGCCTTCACCAGGTTGAAGCAGCTGGATGACATGCTGTCCTCTGCCTGTCAGTCAGCAGAAGCTGCTTATAAAGTCTTGTACTGGGATAATCACACCAAGTCATCAAGGTCTGCATTTGTGGTCTCTTTCTTTTACACACACACACACACGCACACACACACTCTTTTTGCTTATAGCTGAGTCATTATTGCTCAACAGCCGGCGCTCATGATAACATCAGTTCAGCTCATGCATGTGAATGAAATGTATATGTTTTAACAAGCTCTACTGTACTGATCTCTTCTGTTGTTGCCAATAGTAACAAGATATTCAGATGTGTGTCAGTAGTCACAGTTTAAAATGTCAAATGTGAACTTAACAAAGAATTCTGTTGCTGATCAATCGCTCACATAGTTTTAATGTGACTTCTCAAAATGTTCCACCTCCAGGTTCTATGGAGGGATATTAATCGTGGTGTGTCTACTCTATGTTGCTCCGGTGGCCTGGGTGCTAGCTGGACTCAACAGTGTCATGTTTCTGTGGAACAGAGACTTCTGCAGAGGTTAGTTTGGAAAAGGCTGAAAAATAAAGCTAACACTGAAGCGTTAAAAACTGCAGATCTTCAAATGGCCTCTAGAGCCTGGCTCTAAAAGCAGTAATAAAATACAATAGTAGTACATGGTCATTCCATACAATACATTCTCATTTAATTACATTTAAAAAGTAAGATGGTGACTGAATTTGAGACTTTAAAAAGGGTAGTCCACAATCCAGTGAACGACCTTTAGGTGGCTACATCCATCTTTATAAATGCAGTCGATGGTCTGTTAATCTGTTCCAGTTTTATTGGAGCTTAAGAAACTGTTCCACATGAGCAAGACACAGACCTCAGAAGGGGCGTGTGAAGAACAAGAACAAGGCAATTTATTGGAGAGGACCCCCACACCGACCAGTCTAGAGGTGAGAGACAGAAGCACGGAGGACAAAAGTTTATACGGTCTGATACAACTTACACTGAAGGATTATTTGCTGTGATTTATATTAAAACCAAATACAGCTGAAAGCTTCTTACATTGAGAGCATGGGATAAACAGTCCATCCATCATTTTCCTTTCATGCCCTCTGTGTCTTTCTGTGTTAGGATTTTTACTCCAGCAAAGTCACAGACTGGGGATCACATTGATCTGTGGAATTCCAGAGTGAAAACTTCACCCGTTACATTCATGTGTGATCCTGATTTCAGATCTCCTGACCATACCACAGTTTAACAGCTGTCCTGGGTGCTCACTCTGGGATCAGCTGTGTTTCAGGAGTTAAGTAAACAAGTGCTCAGATGTTGTTTTGTGTTTTGTCACAACAGGATCTGTCCCCTGGCAGTGTAGAAGAAGCTGAGGAAGCTGAGCCTGATGATGAGTTTAAAGATGCCATTGAGGTAAACGGAACACTTACACTTTAGGATGTACTTTTAAATTACATTTGTATGTTACTTCTCACACACACCCTTAAATCTGTAATCCGTGCTGTGCAGTTGTAATTCTCAGATGTCTGCGGTATTATAACTTCTTCCTTATAATGTCTAATGTGATGTCCAATTTCATAAATCTTTCTAGTTTAAGTAATCATAAAAGATGTTTCTGTAGTATTTTAATTTGTTTTCTTGCCAAAGTTATACTAGAAAAAATGGTTACTGCTATTTATTGTCTGGCCAAGTTGGAAACAGTGAATTTAGCTGATTTGGCTCAGATTTACACTCATAGGTGGAGCAAAAAGACCAAGTGTGTTCCACTTGGTTCACCCTGACAGCAACAGAAATGGTGTAAAGAATGGGAGAAGTTTTATCTTTCATTCCTTTCTTCTTTTGCTGAGATAAGTAATTTCTACTGAAATCTTCAGTAAACTGGAGTCATTCATTAGCTTAATTCTATTTCTTAATTCTATTGAATTGAATTCTATAAATTTTTGTCTTGCATAGTAATAAAAAAAAAATTAAGAAGTTCACCGTTTGAGCTTGCCGGTAACTGTTAGGGAGGAGGAAGCCTTTGTTGCTGACATACCTCCTGTGTTTATTTGGTTTTTTCCCCTCTGCTATCCTCCTAACTCAGGAAAATTCAGTTTCAACACAGGTAAGTGTTCTCTCCTTTGTTGAGAGGAGGCTAGTTCATCATGACTTTTTCTTTAGTTCTTGCTTTGCTTTTTGAAGCGCAGTTTTAGGTGTGGTCACGGATAGTAACACTGAATATCAGTACTTTTAGGTAACGTTTTTCTCATCTCTTGTTTTGTTGCCTGACAAGGAAACCCCATTGGTTTTGGTGGTAAGTGATTTCACTGTGCATCCCTACTGCCAGTCCATCCATCCATCCATTCATTCATCCATTCATTCATTTATTCATTAATTCACCTTGGCAGGAGTTGTGTGGCAGCAATAATGCTATAAATAACATGCCCATAATTGTTGCCTCCAATGGTTCCATTACACAGAATATTTTTCTCATTATTATTCAGCATGATCAGCATCATGCTTTACGCAACAAACAAATATTTACTATATTAAATCCCCAGACTGAACTAATTCTATCAACAGAATGTGAATAATTGTCTGTGAACTTCTGTCCAAAATATTTTAAGAGAAATCAGCTGAACACTAGCTCCAGGGTGTTCTTTTGTGTAACACCAGTCTGCACGACAAGACTCAGTCAAGAATGAGTAGCGATGAACCTTAATTTTAAAAACACATATTGTTATTCATAATAGGGGAAATGGGGTTAGAGCTAAAAAGAAATGTCTTTTAAAACGTTTAAAGCAGCGGTCCCCAACCTTTTTTGCGCCACGGACCGGTTTATGCCCGACAATATTTTCATGGACCGGCCTTTAAGGTGTCGCGGATAAATACAACAAAATAAAACTAGTACCGGTACTGAAAAAAGAAGGTTTATTCATAACACACGTGAAAAGACCCAGGAAAACCGAGTAAACGATAAAAACGATAACAAAATAACGCTGAAAACCTATACAAACCCTGAAAACTATACATTTCACACCTGAGCCTCAACTCTCGCAGCCCGGTACCAAACGACTCACGGACCGGTACCGGTCCGAGGCCCGGGGGTTGGGGACCGCTGGTTTAAAGAACAGAAGCATAGATCCAAAAAACATTTCAGGACTGGTAAAATGCTGCCCCCTTGTGGTGAGGGATTTAGTTAAATACCAAAAGTGCCTTTAAAATCTATTAGCTCTTGTGACATAAAACTCTATAACTTGAACTCCTTTAAATAAAAAATATGTTGTCAAATTTAGTGGCCAATATTAGTCAACAAGGTCCATTACACCTGATTTACCTGTACATGAATTTGTTCATCAAATAAATAGATACACTTATTTGCTAAAATCTTAAACTGTTCCATTAACTGCAGGGAAAAAAGAAGTTATCCTCCTCTCTCCAAGTCTTTATTTTTTGTTGAAGTTGGATATGTGTTATTCTTATTAAAGAATAGTTTTATATTCTTTAACAAGAAAAGCTTTTAACACATGACGACTAATATCTTCATTCTGTTTGTCCTCTTACACTCTGTTCATTTGGTTCTGTGTCATTGCTGTCACTCAGTGTAGTAGATGACATTTGTAGTGGAGTAGGTTGTGCTAACCTTACTTGGTAGCCCTTGGTTCACAGACAGTTGGTACCTTTATCACATCCTAGTTATATTGAATATTAAGAGTTAAGAGAGATTAACAACATTTAATTTCTTTAATATTTCTGCTTTTGCTCTTATGGAGGTTGCGGTCCTCATGTTTGGCAGATAAATTAAGTACAGCAAGTGCGTGAATGCATGTTCTTTGAAATGTATTCTCCACCTTCATAATCATCCTAGTAGTTGTAGTTGTTGTGATCATCATGCTTAGCTTATTCATCAAACGGCTATTAGTCAGACTACCTGATTTATTTTTTAATTCTAGTTTCTCCTCTGTTAATGTTTAATCTGTTTCCTGGCTTCTTTACACTTCAAAAGCTTAGACGTTATATAAAAAAAACTATTTGTTTTTTCTATGTATCTCACTCCTCTTCGTCTCCCTAAGGAGGATGATGATGGACCCCTTGGAGCTCCTGAGTATGACACCATCTCTGAAAATGGTCTTCTAAGCCGAAATGAACCAATACGCAGCAAAGTGTCTAAACTGACAGAGAAACTGCGTAAACGCTATCCCGCAACCGTCACAGGTCAGCGAATCCTCCACTGATTTCAGCCCTCTTATTTATAGCTCGGTGATGACATGGTAGATTTTCTAAGACTTACAGCTCTATTCTTGGCTGTTTCTTTCTGTCTCCAAAGGCAACTGTTCGAGCTGCAATGCCGTCTTCTCAGTTCTGAAGAAAAGGGTGAGACTGAAACCTTGTGGCAAGAATTTGGGATATATTTAGGCATCACGTCGTCATCATGGTTAATTTTATCCTATTTTTCTGTTGGGATGAGCTCTAACCCACTGTCTGTTTTTATTGCAGAGAAACTGCAGTAACTGTGGCAACAGCTTCTGCTCTCGATGCTGTTCCTTTAAGGTGCTGAAATCTGTTATGGGGGCAACAGGTGAGAAGCAGTATCGTTAAAATATTTGCATCATATCACACAATTCTGTTTCTGTTAGTTTTATTCATCTGTTCTTTGAGTTAAAGCCGCTTCTTTTATTATTTCATCCTCAGCTCCAGAAGCACAGAGAGAGACAGTGTTTGTTTGTGCTGCCTGTAATTCCACTCTCATCAAACCACAGTGAGATGTTGGTTATATCTCCCAACGGTCAGCAGGTGTTCTCTCACTGTTTGGCCCTGAGCCCTATATTGGACCCTGACGTACATGCCTTTGTGTTCATGTTAAGGCTCTTCTGTCAAGAAACATCCCATGTGGAGCTCCTACACTCCTTTGCCTTTATCAGTTCCTTGTTAGCTTCTCTTGTTGCTTATGGGATTTCTACTATTCCTGTTGTTGGATTTTTCTTGTTTTGTGCTATCAGTGAAGGACTGGATCTTATCACTCAATGAGACTCAGCACAGTACACAGTGGCTCTAAAATCAAAGGACCTATTTACAGTCTTTCTGAGAAGGACCAATATATGCACAGTGATAACCACGACTCAGCTAGTAGTTATTGGTGGTTGAAATAAGTGAACAGGGTTACAGCAGTTTTGCTTTACAATCTTTGCCTCACAATAACGGTGATGGCTCGTGAATTTTGATATCTTAAGGACTGTTTGGCAGATTAATGACAATGTAATGCTGAAGGACCTTTCTGTAAGAACATAAGGCATCAAATCTGCCGTTCAGACTGATGAATATGATGTGGGACAATGCTTAAGTTGTGCTTAAGCTTGTTCAAAAGTACAAGATAATGCTTCTACACCTTGACATCCATCTGTCATCAATATGATATGATGAATTGTGGGTTTGTCCGAGATTCTGAAGGAAAGTTTGAGTTCTGAGTCACACAGGGCCACAGCCACAGTAAGCCACCTCTGGCCCCAAGAGAATGTGCGTTCCCCGACTGTTTGTGAACAGTTGCTGGAGGTTTCTGGCTCTTGTTAGGTAAAGTTGCAAAGAGAGCATTGCAAAAAAACTTGTTGTGATTGCTTCTGTTGCTGGCAGATTGCTGCGGGCACTAGTAGTGTGCGAGGAAGATGCCAACTTGTTTGGAGACATTTATCATTTTAGTCTCTGAGATGTAGTAAAAGTTGAAAAAGAACAGTGCAAACTGGAAAAAGAGAACATTTGCCTTCATAGTACAAGTTGTGCCTTACTGGAACAAACACATTTTAAAAGGGTCACCTTTCACTTTGAAGCCGAATGTTCTCCATCTCTGGTTTCTGTCACACCTTTACAGTTTTGCTGCTGTTGGCGAGTAGTTTGCGATTGTTTTCACTCCAGTCTCCTATCAACCAAAGTCATCTCACAGAGCTTTGACTGTTCATCATATCTGAGTGAACAGGGCTTTAGCAGTCAATATCAGAGTGTCTGCCAGCACCTGCTTACCAACTGATTGGCACATGCACGACAGATAGTTCCCAACAGGTTTCTAGGCCTGTGTGACTGAAGTTGACCACTGTTATTTGCTCACATAAGATCATTTTGAGCAAATACTATCCTGGTAATCCTGGTCTGGAAAACTCACTGTGATTAGATTTGTCTTTTTCAGTTGATTTTCCTACCAGAGGAAGCAGATGCTGAAAAGCATAAAAAACTGAAAATGCAAAGAAAAGTCTCACACAGTGTGGTTTTGTTGAAGGCAGGGTCTGAGCCGTTTTCGAAGTTGAGCAGACCAGTTCACTCTTGTAATAATCTAATTGCTGCTGCATTTCAGTTGTCATGGTTTCCTACGTGTCAAACAAGCTTTATTGTATTACAGCAGCACGTCCAAAGGTCCTTTGAGTCCATGTTTTTCGTCTGACTGGATCGAGTCGACCCAATTGGATAAAAACAATTAGAGTGGACCGAAGAACCCACTAAAACTGTTACCAGAACTTCACACTCTTGCAAGCAGGACTTGACTTGAAGAACTCATGTGAGGCACTGAAACCCAATATGTGGATCCTGGTGGCAACATTGTTTTAATCATGTTTCAGACACAGATGATTGTAACTGTTTGCTTTGCTTTTACTGTAATCATATATAAGCTTACTGTAAATAGTTCTAATTGTTCTATGTATAATATATTTAATTTAAAACTCCTGAAAGTGCGAGTTATTATTTGACCGAATGATTAATTATGTATATACTGCCCAGGATTTTAAAGATTAAATTATGCCGTTATTAAAATAAACAATGTAAAGATTTACAGCTGTGGTCAGTTTACATACACTCATTGTGAGCTTGCATGTCATAGTAACTTTTGAATTTTCACAATTTCTTTGAACTGTTCTTTTCCCTTTTCTGACATGTTTAATTTTATTTTGAATTTTCTCTAATCCACACAGGGTCAAAATTTTATGCAAGGGCTCAAATATATGCATACACTCCGTTAAATGTTTCAATAAATGGTGCTGAAGGTTCTACAGTGTCGTGGCGAGGCCAAGGTCTGTTAATTTCTCAAGAGTGATTGTGAATGACTACAGCTGCTAGCTTCTCTTTGCCGCCATGGTGGAGTGACCAATACTGCAATTGGAAAGTGCAAGAAACTCAGTGAAGCCTTAAGTTAGAACTGGAGATTTACACAAACTGGAAAGGCCTCTTGGAGCCATTTCTAAACAGCTGTATTCAAAGATAATCAGTTCAAACAAACTTAACAATTGGACGTATCACTACTTTTCCAAGGTCTACAAGAGACCAAAATAGTCACCCTCAGGTGAGAGAAAATTGGTTAGAATTGCTGTTAACTGGAAACTGGTGGAACACCAGAGCCACTGTCCACAGTGAAGCGACTTCTACAATGGACTGAGAATGTACCAAAAGCCCTGCTCTAAAATTATAACTTTTAAGCTCGACTGGAATTTTCACCTGCCCACAGTGACAAGCCAGATGCCTTCTGGAGAAAAGTATTATGATCAGATGAGACAAATATTGAGGTATTTGCTTATTTATAAGGGGCATGTTTAAAGGAGCAGAAAGGTGAGGCTTTCATCCCAAAGAACACCATGCCACCTCTCAAGCACGCTTGTGGAAGCATCATTGTCTGTTTTGCTGGTAATGGCATTGATGCATTGCACAAGATTGATGGAGTAATGAAGGAGAAGGACTACCTCCAAATTCTTCAACTTGACTTCACATCAACAGCTAAAGGGTTGAAACTTGTACACAGTCAAATATTCCAACAGGACAATGATCCCAGTCAAAGCCCTGAACTCAACCTTACTGAAAATTTGTAGACTATGCTTAAAAGCTGAGTTGGTGCCAGAAAATCAACCAATTTAAATGATCTCTACCAATTCTGCCAAGAACTATCCCGCCAGGATTATGCCAGAAGAATAAAAGCACTTTCTCGAGGTGCAACTTGCTAAGAGACATTTAGCCAAATATAAATGTTGGTCTATGTGTATATTTGTGCCTACATGTATCACTTTGACCCCGTGCCGATGACAGAAAATCAAAAATAAATTAGGACTTGTTTTTACAAGTTGTTGAAGGCATTGTCATTTCAAAGCACAGTTGTACCACACTTTAAAAAAGCATCAGAAATTATTTTGCGCTTTTTTTTTCAAAACAGCTTCATTTGATTGATTTATTCCATTTAGAAATAAAAGTTTGAATTCCTTCATTTAAAATTTGGTGTTTAACTTTTAACTAATATATTCAAGTATCAACATTTTCAGTGATATGCTGGTGATAGATCCTCAAAGTTGGTTTTACAAATATTTGTCTGAACTAGTGGATTAAATTATGATGTGTAAAGTGAAATGGGTCACTCCCACTGATAAACTCATAATGTTTATGCCAGAGGAAGGTTAAACAAGAAACCTCTACTGTAAAGGGTGCAGATATGGGAAAGAAAATACAAATAACGACACTTCAAGTAAGACCTTGAAGGGACATTTGAAGTTTTAAAAAACTCATTGCCATTTAGACTCATTTCTAAGGTTTTTAAATGAGAGAAAAATTAGTTGTTAAATCACAAAATGGAGCTGTAATAAATTTTATTTGAAGATTTAGGATGAATGATGCTGCTTTCTTTAACATATAGCTTATAGTATAGGCTACTACTAATAATCAAGACTGCAATCTGTTTTAAACAAGCTTTTTTTTAACTCACCTTTTTGGATTGTGTTAAGCTTTAAAGTAGTTTCGACCTTCCAGAAATACGGTGGTGGCCACAATTCTAACTCTAAGGGTTCTGGATGTGGAGATGGTTGCCAGATGTCCTCTAAACTTGTATGATTGCTGTCTTATTGATTTGACTCTATATTATCATATGTCCAAAATGGCAGACAAGTTAATGTCACTTGGTTAACAGTCACATGGCTTCAAAACCTCAATTGCACTCCAAATAGTGGATGAGGCCCTGCAGCATCCTATGTCAGAACACCTGTCAATCAGTGCAGCCACGCCCCTGATTCAATTATCAGGTGAATGGGTTATAAAAACTTTGAACTGCTGTGAGGAGGGACACTATTGCCTCTATTTCGGGGGGGGGGGATGATCCCAATGCTGGTATTAGTATCGCAATACTAGCGCAATAGTATTGATATTTCTAATTCTATCCTCCAACTTCAGTATTTACACCTCTGAGCTGTGTTAACTATATATTATATGCCTCAAACATACACTATGAAAAATGTCTGAACCTTTTTGTGTTAAATGTACATGTATTTTATCTATAGCCTGTAGTACATTTAAACAAGACAAGCTGACCCAAAGTGTATTAAAGACAGGCACATTGACATTCCAGGTCTCCAAAAAAGAAACCTAACCCCTTAAACCCTTTATAAGTTGCCTTTATAGGTTAAACATATCAGTATCGGTATCGGCAATATTTAGTTCATATCTGATCGATACCAAAATGTGCAGCATGGCAGATAACTAGTTGACTCCCTTTCAGAGACCGCCTCAAGTGGCCACCAGAGGAACTGCAGTTTTTGACACTTCCACATTCTCCGCTCCGGCTGCATTTTTCAGGTTTGGAGGTCGCCCCCCACCCCGACGTCCTGCAAAGTCAAGTTGAGGCTGAAGAAAAAGCCGAACACTCTACTACAATAAGCCCCGCCCCCTCAGGATTACAAGCCTCTCCTCCTCTCCCCACCCTCCCCCCTTCCGTGTCCCACTAAGCGGTTTCAGAGCGTGAAGGGACTCGTCCCTACAGCCACGGATGCACGGTGCAACATGGCGACAGAGGTAAGACACTCGCTCGGTTTAATTTCCAGCTCGGGTCCGGTTACCGGCACGAACAGTGACATGAAGGTTTAAACGAAACAGGCGTGGCTCCAGTTAACACGGACGTTGAGGGCATGGAGGCTGCACACGGTTAAACTGTGCGGATCACTTGTATCTGGAGTGACCACTGTGTCCTACATTATCACGCCAGTTTCGCCAGAGGATTTGGTCGTTTTCATTTCTGTCTTCTTCTTTTTTTTTTTTTTTTACCACATAAACGCGCTCTAGTATTTTTTTTAAAGAGAAAAAAGGGAGGAAGGCGTTTTTGAAAGTCAGCTGAGCTATAAGAAAAAAGGATCAGTGCAGCCCCCTCCGTCCCTGCCATGTTAAGCTGTTTTGGTGAAAGCAGATCTGTTTTTGTGTATTGAGAAGCCACGTTAATCCGGTGACAAGCAACTGTGTTTGACTACACACACATACCCACTCACACACACACGGAGGACAGCCGTTCAGCACCATGGACAGAAGCCACTCCACCCCGACCTTCCTCCGTGCTTTGCCTGACTCCCTTTTCCTCCATCTGTGCTTTCATGTAACCAAAAATAATGGTGACGCACAAAAGTGATTATATCAAGCATAAACAAGCTTGTATGTAATACTTGTTTGGCCTCTATAAGTCTGCTTCAGCTTGTTCCGTGTAATCGATCTGTGTTTAGCCGTAGTGAAATGTTGTCCCGTCTCCCTGCTTTCCTGAAAGACCAAGAGAAAGTGTGTGTGTGTGTGTGTGTGTAAAAGATCGTATGTCTGATGCTGGGCTTTGCTCCAGCAGTCAACAAGGCAGAAAAGCGTGCAGACACTGAGCCAACGAGTGATCGATCACATCTACTCCATCACCCTGTTCCTCTAAATCAGCTGCTGTTTGTACACATTACAGGTGAACAGGTGCTCAGGGATGCACATAGAGGGATACACAGCTCTCTTTTGGGACTCATTAAAGAGATACTATATTAACCCTTACTGTATTACTCTCTCTGTGTGTGTTATTTGATTCCCACAGTTTCATAACCTGCAGGAGTTGAGGCACAGTGCATCTCTGGCCAACAAAGTATTCATTCAGAGAGACTACAGTGAAGGAACCACCTGCAAGTTTCAGACCAAGTTCCCCTCTGAGTTGGAGAGCAGGGTAAGGAAACTGGAGGAGTTACAGTGTAATCTGCTTTAATTCTAGGTTTTATATTGTGTTTTAATATGTGCAGATCATACAAGCATTTAGATCTTTGTTAGCCATCGTGGTCTGAAAAGAAAAAGTCTGTTAAAAGACATTATCATGACATTGATATGCTTGATAATAGATGTAAAATAAGCTGGAAATCTATCTTATAAACACATATACAGTAACAAAGTTTCATTTCAGTACTGAGTAAAGCAAAACACATGCTGGATCACAAATCACTCCACATTCTGTGTTGTTCACTGGTTTCAGCGTATTTGAATGCTTCTTCCTACTTCTTTTTAAACATGTTATTTATTGAGGATCGTGTTCCCTATTTTTGGCATCATTTTAACATGTATAGAATAAAAGCTTGTGTCATCATATCATATGTGTGTAGAGTTCATTTGGGGTGGACAAAAAGTGAATCTTTCAGCATCAGACACTTAATTCCCTTTATTTTATTGATTTTTAATGTAGCAATATAAGGGTTTCATGACTCAGATCGGTTCTTTAGGTAAGTACTATTGGCTCACATGTAGATAAAGCAAACAAAATTCCTGATTGCTAGCTAAAATTTTTATGCTGTGTAGAATGATATACGCACAAAGCTCTGTGATTTGGTCAGTCATTACCTCGCTAGCTTTTATCACAGTGGAGTAAAAAGTATGAGGTGTAAGTCGTCCATTAAGAGGGTTGCTGACCCACTATTGATTATGTGCCTCATCACATGAGCCAAGGTGGGAAAAAGGGTATGGGTCATTATAACCAGAGGTTTGGGTGAAACCATTGTGAGACCTTGCCTCACCCTATTATATGACCTATTGAGATCAACTGACGCATGATGTGAGTGCGTGTTAAGGCATCTGGGCAGGGATTTCAAAACTGCACTGTAGGTGGCAGACAGTTGGTGTTGTAAGCCACACCCTCTGTTCAGAGTGGACATAGATGGCCTCTTTCACTCGTCTTTCAAGACGAGTGACCTTTGTCCTTTAGATGCAGATGTACAGCTGAGTCTTGTCCTGTCAAGGTGGCTCTTTTATGTTGTGCCAAGTGTTGATGGAGTGGCTGCTTGGTTTCTCCAATGGAGCCCTCCTCGCTGCACTGTACAACATACACTACATTGTTTAGTTTGTGTTTGGAGGTTTTTTCCTTTGGATGAACCAGTTTTTGTCTAAATGTGTGTGGCTGTGTCTGAACTACACTGGGATGTCCTGCTTGGAGAAGACTCTCCTGAGTTTCTTTGATAAACCGGCTACATAAGGGATGACAATATTGTTTCGTTTGTCCTTCTGATTCTCCCTAGTTGGTGTCTGACCTTATTTTCTGTGCATCCTTGCTGATTTGATGAAAGCTCAATTGGGAAACCCACATGTTTTAAGAGCTTTATTTACATGTGTGTGTTCCCTTTCTTTTCCTTCTGGCTTAAAGGGAACAGTTTCTGTGTTGTAGGGTCCTGATTACTCCAAGTTTGTGTTCCAGAGGGTGGTGGGAGTCAAAGAGTAGGTACTGGTCTGTGTGTGTAGGCTTCCAGAAATGACAAACTGTTATACTTTGTATCTTTCCTGGTAAACTTTATCATTCTATCCACTGAGTCGATGTGAACAGTGAAGGCTTCTACTTCTTGGGTTTTGATTTCGGAGTTTAGATGTGACGATGTGTGTTCCCCACAAGGGAGCTAGGATGGTTGCAAGGTGCTTGGAAATTTTTTAGGTGGCTGAGTTGATACTGCGTGGGACTCCTTTGTGGATCTTTGGAAGTCCATATATACAGGGTATAGCATTTCCTGGGTACAGACAGTGGTATGAAGTGCAGTCAGTGGCTTCATCCATTTCAAGTTGTTGTAGGCAACTGATGACTGATGACTTTCTTTTCAGAGTTGCTTGTGGGGTCTCGTCTTAAAGCTTCATAGGTATTGTTGTAAATGTGGAGGAATAAACACAGCTGGTCACTGGGTCATAGCTGGAGTCCCAGGTCTCATCAGCACTGACGATTCTTGAAATGAAGGTCAGTTTCACACGTTAGCTGATGTTTGAGGTTTGTGCTGAAATCTCGCAAGTGCATGGGCAATAAAACACTCACAGCGTCTTCCATGGAAGTGACTTCAAAGGGGAAATTAAAATCATGCAATATTTTTTCCCTTCTCCAGCTCAGTAAGTTACTTTATTAAACATAGTATTTGCTGTTGCTACTCACTGTCCCCATTTCTGCTCTTTTGTATGTCTCCAGATCGAGCGAACACTGTTTGAGGACACTGTGAAGACGCTGAATAACTATTATGCAGAGGCGGAAAAGATTGGAGGACAGTCCTACTTGGAAGGGTGTCTGGCCTGCGCTACAGCATATCTCATTTTCCTCTGCATGGAGACACGTTATGAGAAGGTCAGAATTGAATACATTTTGATGTTCTGGGACAAATTAACATGTAGTTTGGATTTTATATTGCTTCTCATTTTTCCTCTTCTGTGTGTCAGGTGCTGAAGAAGATTGCCAAGTACATTCAGGAGCAGAATGAGAAGATTTATGCTCCCAGAGGTCTCCTTATCACAGATCCCATAGAAAGGGGAATGCGTGTTGTATCCTTATTCTGAATTTTGGGTGTATTGCAAAAAAAAGCAAAACAAAACCACATTTCTGTAAAATATTTGTGTAATTTATTATAAACCACAGATCATTTTTGTTCCTTAACAACTTTTAACAGATAGAGATCTCCATCTATGAAGATCGGGGCTCCAGTGGCTCCAGCTCAGGGAGCAGCTCTGTGTCCGGCAGCACTGCTCGATGACTGGATACTTCCTAAACCTGCGTCCACCTGATCACTCACAACCATGAAGGAAAACCTAGGATGTAATACGACTCCTCTTCCAACACCAACCACCCCCTCAGCTACGCTCACACAAAGTATTCACTAGTTTTTTTTCCCCCATCATGTCCTTAACTTGTTCACAGTAGACACTTGAAACACGCACTTTAGTGGTTTATTACGAGAGAAATGTGCAGGTGCTGATGCACTTTTGCTAAGATGTAATGTCTCAATGAAAAGGATGAAAAGATGCAGCTAGTAATGCTTTGTGTGATCCCACCATTTCTCTCCTTCCTGTCTGATTTCAAGATAAAATGGACGAAGTGCCTCATCTGCTGTCATTGTACCATGTAGGCCAGATCAACCTGGGCTGCACCCCAAAAACACTGGACCAAACACAAGACTAGACTCCAAATTCAGCACCTCTTCCAAATCGGCTCTAAATCATGCTGTCTGGCAGCAGATGAATGTCATTTAAGTCATCCATAATGTAGCAGATCCTCCATATTTCTGATGAAGCTTGTATTTCCTTTTTTAAAGTCATAGCCACAAATCCAAGTACTAACCTCTTGGTTTCACTGAGCGAGAGCAACTCTTCCTAAATTTAGATTATGCAAAGACTCGTTGCGCGTGAAGCGCAGCAGTAAGTAAAGAAGGGATGGGTCAAAAATGTCTTCCTAAATTATACCTGTAAGTGTTTATGAAAATACACCAACCCTTCCTTGCTTTATGAACAGACATCCAAAGAAAAATAACTGCCAAAAAACAAACAAACTGGCTCACAAATGTGAATGTTTCTTTTATTTTGGTGACATTTTGTGCAAGAACAAGTTTTCATACTGCTTATTGTTTTAATACACATGGTAGAAATGACTGGCGTCAAATAAACAGTTTCATCACAGCCCCATCGAGCTCATTGTTCTTGTATTATCTGTATTATACAAATATATGAAATCAGTGTTACTCATATTAAGCATTTTAAATGATTACAAACATATAAGAAAAGGCTCAGTACTCAATCGGAGCTGCTTGTTGGACATCAACAGAAACCAAGTTTCATGTAAACAAGCAAGTGCAACGCTATAAATACCTCCCAGGCATCCATATTTCCCTCCCTTTATCTGTGGTTGCCAATTTTTCTCTCTGCCTTAGAGTGTCATCATTTAGATTGGGTATAAAAATCCTTCTAGTTGAACCTGCCCCATTCGGACAACACTACCATCCTCGGCATCAAATCAAATGTGAAGGAAGGACGCCGATTATCTAAGCAGGAATACAGAAGAGCAGCTGCTAAATGGAAGTTTGCAAATATCAAAAGCAGCACTGGTTAACATTTCTGCATTATTACTCTCAGCATGGAAGGTGAAGAGGATTGCTCATAGCAACGCCTACGGATGACATACTGGTCGTGTAGTTCCTCTGAGCTCCACAGTTTTCAGTACTTGATCAAATTGTTAGTCTAAAATCCAAGTGCTTTGTTTCAGTTTCTCAGCTCTCACTGAGTTATCAATAATGCATTAAAGATCGTGGCTCTAGAGTTGGGAGTTCGTCTTGTAATCGGAAGGTCGCCGGTTTGAGCCCCGGCTTGGACAGTCTCGGTCGTTGTGTCCTTGGGCAAGACACTTCACCCGTTGCCTACTGGTGGTGGTCAGAGGGCCCGGTGGCGCCAGTGTCCGGCAGCCTCGCCTCTGTCAGTGCGCCCCAGGGTGGCTGAGGCTACAATGTAGCTTGCCATCGCCAGTGTGTGAATGGGTTGTGTAAAGCGCTTTGGGGTCCTTAGGGACTAGAAAAGCGCTATACAAATACAGGCCATTTACCAGGCCATTTAAAGATACAGTAAGCAAACAGCCCAAATCAGTGATAATGTAGCTGCAGGAAGGCAATGTTGTGTACGCCTTGTTTGACATGTCAGTATGCTTGGAGTTTATTACCAAAATATTTGGTTTAATTCTTTAGCTTGACAGTAACATGATCTGTAAATCAGTGTAAAAGACAACAATATTAAACATCATTAAATCTTAAATTTACTGGACACGGACACCATTTCCAAAAAAACCAAAGATGTATAATTTTATGCAGCCCTTTTTTTCTAAAGGCATTTTGTCTTCATAGAAGACAAAGCTGACAAAGTGGTAAAGAAATTAACAAATTGATAATGTCCACTCAGGGCCGTGGTATTGTGGACACTGCTAACAGTCACCGATACCTAAGTAGCACAGAGGTAACAAAAAACCTGCCTTAAAAAATTACTTAACAATTTAAGCGTATTGCTTATTTTGTTACAAATTCCTCATGCCTGCGTGCACTAACTGGTTATTTGGCACTACAGCTTCCACATGCAGCCAGCTCATCAAAACAAACAAGCAAAGTTCAGGACGGACATGCTCCATGCATGTCACAGTAATTTGTTCTAGCAGGTGTTAGATCCAGGTGACCAGTGCTGGATAGAGGTTGTCTGTTCCCTAAAGACTAGTCTCACTTCATTTCTGCTACTGCAGACAGGAATAAAACACACTGTAATAAAACTGTCTTAAACCAGGAGGCTTCAAACATGGAGACCGAAGACCGAACACCATCATAAAATGGAGCCAATGCTGCATGGGTGGAGAGAACAGAGGAGAGTAACAGTAGGGGAGGACAAGACAGACAAGCAGACATCAGATTAATACTAAACAAACAGAATGACTAAAAATGAAGACTTGGTCATTCACGTGTGAAGACGAGGCCAGGTACAAGTGGGGAAAATTGGGGAACTCAGGGTAACCTTTGTGGTTTGCACTAAATACTTTCAGTTACTCTGTGTCAGCCACAGTTCGTGTGTCTTGTTCTGTTTCAGCAGGTTTTTAGTGCAAATTCAGCATCTCTTAAGTCACGCAGGAAACACTCCCTTGCATTTGTTACTCTCAGGGTAGCATTTGGAAAGTTAATGCTGAGACTGGAGGATTAAAATGTGAGTACTAGAACAGTTAAGACTGACTTTTGAGCTATGAAATAATTTGAAAGAGCCGGTGTATTGATAGGAACAAGTTTATTCACTTCATTTAAAGCCATAAAAGAGAAAAGAAATCTTAAAAAAAGGAAAATGAAATAAATCTGCTCACAGAGTAAAGAAAAACAACCAGCTCTCCCTTTTAAAAACCAAAGCAAAAGACATTTTTTTTCTGTAACATTATTGTAAACCACAAAAATCCTTTATTGCATTTCATGTGATTCTCTTTAAAGACCTGTAGAAAAATAAACATTCAATTAAAAATAATTTGGATTATTTAATGAATCTTTAAGACTTGCTCACCTGCACAGCGTCCATTCCTGACAGTAAAGCCGTTACCACACTAAAAAGAAAAGAAAAGAAATAGAGGAAAAGGTTTCTATCCAAACCAAATAGGCTGATTCTGAGACGTTTTAAAAACAATTTACTTTTATTTTTTGAAAGGTAGGAGTAAAATATCTTATAATTAAACTAACCAGAGAAAGAGAAATTAAGGCTTTGGTGTTGTTCAATTCACTGCTCCACTAACAGAAAAAAAAGGCGTGTTCATAATTCATGCTGGGAATTCGGGCTGTATACCTGCGTGTCATTGGCAAGCACAGTGGTTTCCCCTTCTTTGGGATAGGTGACTTCCAACACCGAGTTCATTTCACCAGCCTGAAGAGCTCGAGTAAAACTAGTGCCGTCTGGCCAGGAGACCTCGAGCACCTTCACCTCATCATTTCCTGGGAGTCATGGGTACAAGACACAATGCTACGTTACATTTTGCAAGTACAAATTTGTATTTTGGGATTAGACTTAAAAATATCTGCTGGGATGCTACCTGCCTCCTGACTTTTAAACTATGTTTTACAGACTGATGTGAGAGCATCTCATCTTACTTTTAGCAAGAAAGGACATTAGCTTATATCCCAAAATTTTTTAACTTTTACCAGCCATTAGTTATAACACCAGTATCTGGTTTCAAGTTAAAAAAATATCAGGGATACTATTGTTTAGCTGAGATGTCTAAAAACACCAATGACAAAGGCACACATACTGAGTTCTAGTGTTTGACAGGATAGATGCACGATCACAAAAAAAAGCTGTTTGCCCAACAATCTGCTCTAGTGTTTACTTGTGAGGTGTCTGCTGTTTTTTCAGTGTCTACAACATTTAAAAGGAAATCACCTAAACCAAAGTGGGCGACTGGCTCCATCTCACATAGATATCCAGAGCCTCCATCAATGATGCGTGTGTGAGCTCCACTCTGACTGGTGAAGACTGTCACCTTGGCACCCCGGGCAAAAGAACCAAACTGGGTGCGAGGAATGACCCGCAGCCAGTTATTGGATGATCCCTAGCAACAAGGATGTTCATGGATTATTATTCGCTAACTAATAAGAAGACCAGTTAGTAGGTATATCATTAGGCTGTTAGTAAAAAGAAAAACAAACAAACTCCGCCCCACAAATACACACACGCACACCCACCTGCGTGACCTTAAAGACAGAGATTGGCTGCTGGGCACTCTCCCCGTGTGCCAACAGCAGGTCCAGCTGTCCATCCCCATCCAAGTCAGTCACAGTACCACCTGTCCAGAACACACAGAGTGCTTTCACTGAACTGACCTACACATCAATGTCAATGGGGAGTCTCCCTGACAGTTATATTTCTGAGGCTCATCCAAACACAGAGGCAGTTCAGGCAACATCAATATATTTTAACAGGCTAGGATGTTCTCTAATATTTTCACATATTGATTATTGTTTTGTTACCAGGTGAAACAACACTTCATTAGAGTCACTTTTCAAGAAAGCCATAAAAATCATTCTCAATTGATTGCAATATTTTAGAAAAAAAAACATCTGTATATCACTATTTTGTGTCTGTATTGCCTGGGACTACACATCTAAAAGAATTGGCAAGTTAATATATGTTAGATTTTTAAACTGATATTCATTAAGATGTACCTTGCCTGTTAAATGCATAGGAAAAACAGCACAAAATGTGCTCTGATATTAAGAGTTTACAGACCTGTTCCTCTCCCTTGTGGCTCTTCAGCATCTCCCACATTAAGTTCCTGGATCAAAGGGTCTGCATTAGTCCTCCTTGAGACCCTACAAAAAAGGAAACAGCCAAAATAAATAAATAAATAAATCTAGTAACAGTTATTTTTTAATTAACAAATACATTTCATTGGAAATTTAACAAATACATGAAATCTAACCTGAACAGCCTATTGGGAGCATTTCCTCTGTAGGCAATATTGTTAAAAAACACCTCCAACTCCTTGTCATTATCAAAGTCAGCAGCAATGACTGTGCGAATAGGTGAGGCTTCAGCAAAACTTCCAATAGCAATATTCTGCAAAGAAAATTGTACTTCTCTCAAGATACACTTTATTAAAACCTTTTGTTTTTGCCAATTTTGTCACTCCTCTCTTACCTGGAAACTGGAATCGCTGCGCTGCAGGAAAAGTCTGTGTGGGCCGTTCCAGTTGCCATAAACGATGTCTGTCTTTCCATCTCCATTGAAGTCAGCCAGTGCTACTCCTCTGCCATGCTGGTATTGGTCCTCCACACCTGTTTGCATCCGCACAGTGTTAGAAGCAACTAATCACAGCGCTTCTGGAATACAATTTTTTACAATAAAAAAAATAAAGTAAAAGTGATCAGAGGACCTTCATATGTCTCTTAAATTTAGTGCTACATCCAGGAGACTGCTAGATTAGTTTACCATAAGGACTGGATTCTGGGGGAATAAGTCAGCCTGGCTCAATAACAGTAAGACGCTCCACATACTTGAATGTCTTAAACTCACCAGTTAGCATTTTCACTTGTGTCTGATTAATATTCACATGTCAGGCTGTGTTACTTCATGAGGTGTTATCCTTATGAGCCTACTAGACAGCCAGCAAATGTTATAGTAAGCTAAGCAAATAGACTGATTAAAGTCAAACAGGGCAGCACCTGCTATGACCTGTTGTGGTAAGGAGAGAGCTGAGTGTAAAAGCGAAGCTGTCAATTTACCAGTCAATCTACATTTCTACATACCTGGTAGAAGTGGCCAGGTGGAAATCTAGGCTTCTCTACTTAGACTGCTACCCCTATGACCCAAACCCAGATAAGCAGTAGAGGATTGATGGATAAATAAACAGTCAAACATAAAAGCCTCCAAATATTTCTAACTCTTGGTAACTCTACAAATCATATATAAATCACATCATATCAATAAAGATGTAGTTTGATGACTATAATAATAATTTCTGGGTTTTTCCAAAGGTTGCTGCATAAGCAGAGACCACCCCCACTAACTTCTGATGCACACTCAGGCATTTTGTTCTATAAGCTGGCCTGAAATATGACACAAGCCATTCAGTTCAGAAAAGTGAAACAAAGGTTCCTCCTAGCTGACATTGACAGGGTAAAGAGCTAAAATTAGAAACCAAATAATGGAAGAGTGAGATGAGACAAAGAATACCTGATGTGAAACCATAAGTTGAAGGACAGACTGCAGAAAGTACTACTGAGTTAGGCTTCACGTTCCCTTCCCACTTCATTCTCACCTGTCTGTCTTGCCATGTCAACAAAAGTCCCATCTCCATTATTCTTGAATAGGAAGTTAGGTCCATTTTCATTGTCACAGAACACATCAGACCTCGACTCGCTCAGGATTGGTCCAACGACCACACCGCGACCACCTGACCAACGAGCCAACAGTGAAGCTTTCAGTTGTTTTTGACAACTTCAAAAAAAAAAAAAATCCCATGTTTCAGGTAAACACCGTGACATCTCACCTGTGTACCTGTTGACTCCGGCCTCAGCAGCTACGTCAGACAGCGCGATGATGCCCTTGCTCACATCACTGGCAGCCTCGTCCATTTCTAAGAGAGCGTGGGGGCCAACATTCCCACTGGCGTAGTTCGCCACGTAGACTGAGTAACGGCCTGTTCCCTGCACAGAAACATCAGTAACTTAGAATAACGTATAATGTGCTCAAATGCAATGAGATAGAAGAAATAGGTGGGTTTACTCACCTTTCTATCAACACATGCGACCGAACGTCCCGCCATCCGATTAGCAACACCACGACGTACATTCAGCTCATCGCTGAGCAGATCTTCAAAGCGACCATTACGAAACTTGAAGAGCTTGTCAGTGTACGTTGCTCGTCCTTCACAGAGAAAGAAAAATTATTTGGTTCCCTCAAATTACTTTGATGACACTTTAATTTCAGGATGACTTTGCAATATCATATTTACCAGAGTAGGCATTGTTTGTATTAAGAAAATAGATTTCTTCTCGTCCATCTCCATCCACATCGCAGGCGGCAACTCCAATAGCATTTCCTGCCTGGTCTCTCAGAGCATAGTATGGAGAGTTACTGTCATCAATAGCAATGTTTACCAGCCTTTTTTGAGTCCTGTCATACTTCAGCACCAGGTTGGGCCCATTGTACCTGAGAGAAAACGTGATTTTGATTTATTTTTTATCACAAATTTCTGCATAAAAATCCTCACACATGGTAATACACTAACACTCACACTTACCCTGCCACCACCACTTCCAGGTCACCATCACCATCCACATCTGTCACAGCCATCCCATAGTTGAGTTGTGTGGGATTGTGCAGATTGTCAGGGGGAAGCATGGTCTGTGTAACAACCTGAAGCATGGGATTCAGGTTTTGGGCATGGGAGTGATGCCAGAGTGTCACTAGTAGGAGCAGCAGACCCGAGCCCCACATTATTCCAACCTGGCGAGACACGGAAGTCAGGAAGATATCTTGTTTTGAACAAAACTTGCAAGAAACATCTGAAACTGAGAATTATAATACAAAACAAAACAACATTTCTTAACAATTGAAAATAAATATGAAAATAGAATTATCCGAATTGATCGAAAGCGATCAAATAAGTACGTTAAAAGAAAGAAGAAAAACAAAAACATAACCACCAGATATGGTTTTAAACGTGGAGTGTTTCTGTCTAAATCTACCAACCAAAAGCCTTTAATTCCTTTAAGAAAGCTATAAAATTTCAAGACGTTAAAAAACAAAACGCAAAAACTACTAACATGTTATTAATGCTCTCCAGCAAATACACTTTCTGTATTTCTGAATTGTTTTTCCTCCAGCGTAATGACATGCAATTCACTGATTTTAATAAAAACATGGATGAAGCCTTTTCCCCATTTTGTGCAGAGCAGAGGCGTGTGCAAGAATTCATTCCCTTCATTATGGTAATACCGTCTTACCGTATCAAGGTGTGGAGGAGAAAATGTGTCTCCTGCAGTGAAGATGATGTGTTTGTAGTTGTGAAGCGAGCTTGTCAACGCCTCTATTACACAAATAAGTTTCATAAATTACAAATTTACGAAACACCTTGTGTAACGCGGAGAATACTGTCCAATCAGCGAAGAACTGTCTGACCGATGAAGCTGGTGACCAATGGCTGAGCTGGTTTGGTTTGTTTGTAGTTTATGTTAAACGATGGCACAGAAAAGATGGATTCGGTAGAAAGTATATTTACCATTTCTTTTGGGGAAACTCGTTGAACTACAAAGGAAAAGAAAATTCGTTGGAAAAAGGAACTAATAACCTGGTAGTTATTCCGGATTTCGGAGCGGCAGTGCTGTAGAAGAACACAATTTCCCACTACGCCTTGCGCTAGGATTTGCTTGCGTCAAGTGTGCGACGAAAGTCTGTTGTTAAACAAATCATAAACGGGTAAGCCGACAGAGTAAATTTATTTGATTTAATTATAGATTAAATATTCTGAGTGAAAATAAATGAACATAAATGAATGTAACATTAACCGCTATTTATTTTATATTTATTTCTTTATTTAAAAATATCTTTACAAGCTACACGGGAGGAAGTTTAGTTAGCTAACTGAAGCTAGTTATTCAAATCCAGTTTATTTAGAACAGCGGTCCCCAACCCCCGGGCCTCGGACCGGTACCGGTCCGTGAGTCGTTTGGTACCGGGCCGCGAGAGTTGAGGCTCAGGTGTGAAATGTATAGTTTTCAGGGTTTTTATCGGTTTTCAGCGTTATTTTGTTATCGTTTTTATCGTTTACTCGGTTTTCCTGGGTCTTTTCACGTGTGTTATGAATAAATCTTCTTTTTTTCGTTACCGGTACTAGTTTTATTTTGTTGTATTTATCCGCGACACATTAAAGGCCGGTCCGTGAAAATATTGTCGGGCATAAACCGGTCCGTGGCGCAAAAAAGGTTGGAGACCGCTGATTTAGAAGGCTGCTTGCCGCGTACCTGGCTGCTTCATTCTTTAATAAAGCCTTTAAAGTAAATTTAGAGTGTTTTGAAAATCTGTGAAGGTCTGACAATGTTCATGTTCTCGTTCCTCCATGATCCAGATACTTTAATATCATTTAACCATGGAGGATGTGCAGCTTAAAGAAGACTGTGGTCCAACTCAACCAAGACCTACACCTCCCTCTCAATCAAAGAGGCCAAGTCAGCCTCTGTACGTCCCCAAACAACGACTTCATGCCTCGAAAGAGAAAGCTCAGACTCAGGGAGAAGTTAAACCAAAAACCAGGCCTCGCTACACAGACAAAGCACGAAAGAACGCCAAGAACAAGAAGGACAAAGCTGGAGGTGCGAATAAACCATCGCCCAGTGGGGGAGAAGGAGATGGAGGTGAAGCGCAAAACAACGACGTTAAGCCAGATGTGAAGGAGGACCGATTACAGGGTTTAGAGGCTGAGGTTAATGGGGAGTCTTCAGCCAAAGTGGAGGCAGGCGATACTGCACAGCAGGAAGAGGAGAGCTGGGACACCTTGTTCAACGATGATGGAGACTGTCTGGATCCACATCTGCTTGAAGAGGTGAGAGCTTGATTTAGGTTTTGATAATCAAAACCCAAGACAATCCAAACGAACTTTATTTATATAGCACTTTAAAAACAACAAAGTTGACCAAAGTGCTTTCCAATAATAAAACAGAGATAACAGTTAAAAACCATACATTAAGCAGACAAAGAAATAAATATAAATACCAATAAAATAAATACATAAATGGAAAAAGAAGATAAAAAAATCAGTATGTATATATATTAAATATTAAAACATGAGTAAAATAGACAATAAAATATACAATGAATAAAATTAACAAAATATAAAAGATTAAGAGTGACCAACAGCTGACTAAAACTGACTACAAGCTGACTCTGGTACTACTCCTAAAAAGCCTTCGAAAAAAAGTGTGTTTTTAAAAGTGACAAGCAGAATAGTGTCCACCCAGATTCACATACACACTGCTGATAATTAACCTAAAAAAATCCTATTTAATATGATGCAAAACAGATCTTTTTCTCTTCTCATCATTGTCTTCTCTCCTGCCTGCCTTGCATGCACAGCTGGCTTTGAAGGAAGGAAAAAAGAAGGAGTCAGTCCAAGAGCCTAGGTTTGATTACTACAACATGGACAGAGGCAGTTATGATGATGATGATGATGATGACGTTGACCTCACAGAGGATGAACTATCTCATATTGTAGAGATCTACGATTTCCCTACAGAGTTCAAAACAGAAGACCTTCTTAAGCTGTTTCAGTGCTACCAGTAAGTCTCTAACCATGTTAGAATTGTACAAACTCTGTTTTTGCCTTATATACTGTATGTCCTTTTATATTTGCAGAGATGTCAGTAAACCTCTGCATCTATTTTTTTTATCATATACTGAGCCTTGGTGCAGCCCTGAGTTCAGCCATTGTCTGAAGCTGCAGCTATTTTTTGTCTTGGTGCTAGCTGTGTTCTTCTAATTGGGTGGGACTGCAGGTGAGAGGGGCTTCTGTGCTCACTCCAAGATCACTGTTCCACCAGGCTGTTCTTGACATCATGCAGATGAAGTAGAAGAAACTTTTTTAATAGAGCATTTAGATGAGTATCTACCATTGTAACAGTATATGTTAGAAAATAAGGAAAGGATAATAGGTTTACTTTAAGACAAAAAAGTTGTGAAATCTATGAAAGAGCACAAGTATGTGATTTTTACATCTTTAGGGAGCACGGTCTTCCTTTTAGAGCTAATGCTACTGAGGGCATGTTGTGAAATATTCTTACTACCTTGTGTGATTTCTGACTGTCTTTTCAGAAAGCGAGGATTTGACATTAAATGGATTGATGACACACATGCCCTCGGCCTTTTCTCAAGCCCCATAGCAGGTAAGTAAAGCTCTGCCTCACATTTAAGGCAATTACAGTTCATTATGCTCTGCATTAAGTGTCATTGCTGTGACTCATCATCTTGCTACAATGTTGTAAGTAGAATTGTTTTAGTAAAGAAAATCCTGGCCAACAATCTTAATGCTGTTTGCTCCTGAGCTTTTGAGATTGTGTCTCTGATACTTGTGCCATCGTTTTTCTGACTTCAGATTAGAAAAACACATTTTTCAGTTGTAAGGAGATATTAAACTCACTGACTATTACATTTCGTTCATTTTCCCTTTTAAGCTCGTGAAGCTCTGAGATCCAAGAATCCACTGATGAAGTTGCGACCACTTTCCAAATCTTCCTCTGCAACAAAGGCCAAAGCCCGTAGCTGCTCAGGTGCGATTGCACATATCTGTGTTTGTCATTTTTCATAATTTGGTGTTTGTATAATAATAAAGCAAATCCATATTTGTTGAGAAAACCCTTTAGCTTTATATCCAATTCTCCAGTACACTACCATTTAGTCTTTCAAGATACTCGGCATTCTTGACTGTGTGTTTGGTTTGTGTCTGTCGCTTCCTCAGACTGAAACTGAATTTCTACTTCGAATTGAATCTCACCTATGGTGCAGCCTACACAAATAGCTGATGTTGTTGCCAGTGTTTATACTTATGCCTGGTTTGCCTGCTTTACTCTTCAATTTCTCCACCGAAATACTGATTGGTGGTCCAGTTTCTCTCTTTGAGATGATCCGTACTCTTTCAGTCAGCTAAAGAAAATGAGAGCAGAAGAAGAAATAAATGGAAATATGTAGAATGAGCCAGTTACATATGTTACAGGCTTAATTAAGATGATGTGGTTTTGGGGTTATTGTGATGTTTGTAAAGTGTATTTTGGTGCCATCCAGGTTGTATTACACCACAAATTAAACATTTAAAGTGCTTAAAAACTGTTCTGTATCTCCCACATTTATATATATCTTCCTTTCCTCTTGCCCCCAGACTACCTCCTGCCTGCTAAAGAGAGACCTCAGACGAGTGCAGCACTGGCTCGGAAGCTTGTGATCGGTGCCCTCGGTGTAAAGAGCAACCTCACAAAGGAGCAGCGTGAGGCAGAGAGGAAGAAACTCCAGGAAGCAAGAGGTATGTTGTACTTCTTTGGGTCTCCACTTACTTTTTGGGCTGAAGTCTCATCTTGGGTGGGCGGTTGCTAAACTAATTATGGATTCAGTAGCTTATGCGTGATGGTCATACAGGGTGCTCAGTTAAACTGAGATATAAGTACAAATAATTACTGTCCCAATAGTTGTATCACAAAGTTACCACCACAAGTGGGAGCTGTTTTCATACTTAACTGAAGAAAGTGGAAAGTTTCAAATGTAGTGCCAAAAGAAGTCTGTCCATTGCTGTGTAGGTCACAGTAAATCTATAATCAGTAAAGCAACCATTTCCCTTCACAGATGGAAAATAAGTATATAGGGCCAGAAAACAACCACTGGCCATCCAATGACAGTCAGTCCAGGAAGTCAGGAAGTAAAGCACACTAAAAAAAAGCTCCTTTGTTCTCAGTTTAGGCTCACTCCTGCACTACCATCAGTGAACAAATACTAAACTTGGTGTTGGAACAGATGCCATGTATGGTTCTATGTGAAGATTAATATGCAATCGGCTTCAGCTCTTTACTGCTCTTCATGTGGCAAAGACAGTGATATAAATTTAAGACTTTTGTTTGTCGTGTGATTTATCTTTCAGAACAAAAGCGCCTGGCAGCCAAGCAGAGGGAAGACGCTTGGGAGGGAAAGTAACTGGACAAACCTCTATTTTTTTCCCTTTAAATTCCTTGATTCAGCAGAGGCTTAAATCATTTCTGTTTCATGTAATGCTCTGGTTTTTTAGCTGGCCACTCCTTCGTACAGGCATATTTCCGAGAAATGATTTTTTTTTTTCAAACTGTTTCCTGAGAGGCTTTTACCGTTTCCTTTGTCATTCAGTGTCTGACATCATAAAATGCTACATGATCAGATCACCTTCAATTATCTGTGAACTCACCGACTCACCTGGACTCTATGTATTGTAAGCACAGTCTGTAGTCAAGCACTGAAGCTAATGGTGCAGTTAACAAGTAGCGCGTTAACTGAAATACTTATCTGTACACATCCTCGTGTTTGGGTTTTTAAATGTTTTAAGATATAAAAATGACGTGATGCTTTCAGTTACATGTCACTGAAGTTCAGTCATGTTTATTCGTTAAATTTTTATGTGTCACAACACTGTCGATTTTATCCAGTTTGAGTGATTAAATTGAAGGTGGTGTCATTAAAAATTAATGCTGCATTGTTTGCAGTTTAAGTTTTATGAAAGTATTAACTTACTTTTAAGCCATCGTGTCAGGTGGTTTCCGGTGTTTGAACTGATACCCGATTTTATGTATAATGTTTTGCTCAACGCAGCTGCTGTTATGTATGTCCAGTAAAAAAAACAAAGAAAACTGCTCGACTCCGTCTGTTAAAATCTGAGCGTGTGCTTAAAGACACGAGTCTAGACATTTCACGATGACAAGCAAAACTGTCATCAAAGATTTTCCTTAACATTGAAGCACCTCACTATTTTTGTGCATCACTTAAACAAATCTACCAAGATTTTCAGTTCAGCTCCTGTTTTTAGCTCCATCCATTCTTGTTCTGTTTGTTGACAAAATGTAATGACAGTACGAAGAAAAACGTGTCTCTTTATTCCTGACAAGCTTTTTTTTTTTTTTTTTAAAAACTTTACAAAGGTAATCACTAAAGAGAGACGGTATTTATTCTAACTGTCATCAAACAGGGTTTCCCAAGAGTCAGCTTTCATAATTCAGCTTCCTCAGACACATATCTCAGGCTCCAGAGCCCTTTTTTGACAGCTGCAGGCAGACGCCTCTTCTGAGGCTTTACCCAGCAGACCACAGACCATGTGGCACTGCAGCTCATTCAGTTCCTCAGTGAATAATTACACCACTTTCAGCCAGTGTGGAGAAGGCATTTTAAATTTGTTCTTCAAGAGATTTGTAACAAAAATCAAATTTGCTGCTAAATTAGTTTTTTTTTTATTTTTAATTGTTTTTTTTACATTTTTTTTAGCCCTTTCAGCCAGTCGAAATGTTCATGCACTAACAGAGCAGATTGCTGTGTACTTAAATGTTTAAAATGATTATTCCTTAAATTTTAGTAGTCCTGCAGATGACTGTGATTTATAGTTCCCCTCCTTTTAGACATCCAAATCGACCCTGTATTGCTCTAAGAGAGTTAGTTTTGTAACTGTTTAGCTCACTGGCTGTGGATGAATGAGGCACTGCCACGTGGCTCACAGTGGGCTAATTAAAGCGCTGCAGCATGAGAAAAAGTCTCATTACATATTTGTTTCTTTTCACATCAGTTCTTCTGAATGTGTATTGACACATTTATATCCATGCAGATAATGTGAAAGACGTTTTTGTAAAGCAGGTTTGAGGATTCAGTATTTACAGTGTATCATTTGGTGTTTACGATGTGCTCTTTTAGAAGGTGATAAAATATATCTGAAAGCATGTAATAGTTTTTTCTGTATATTCATGAATACCAAGGCAGGATGAAAAAGGATAAAAAAAATGCTTTTATTTAATGGGTGACTCATTAGTGTAACTGTGGTTATATGATAAGTGATTCCATTCTCTATAATACACAATTTGATAACCTTGCAGTCTTAGAAGTACTTTAATGGTTCCCTTTTCTAGGTATCAGCGTTCAAACCATAGACTGTGTAACTGCTGCCACTTTGTGAAACGTGCTTGAGGTGTTTTGCCAAGCCCAGCACTGGGTACACATATTATGTATTAAAAGCTATTTGTCCATTATATGAACATAGAAGCACAAAATTATGGAAATGCTAATTTGAAGAGTTATAAGTGGCTTGGCTTAACTTTTAAAGTACTGAAATGTTCAAATAAATGCATGAGCCATACCAGTCTAAGTGTATGCAGCTGGTACGGTGAAACTGCTCATTAAATCAGTTATTTCAGTCACTCTCTTCGCTAGCTAAGAATCTCTTCTGCAGGAACTTGTTCTTTTGTAGTGGCTGGTGATTTTTGAGCTGCTGGTAGTGAGACAACCATAGACTGCATATAAAAGATGAACATAGATGGGTGCTACTTCACAGCAGACTGTATCATATGTCATATAATTGTAGTAAAATTGCTCCAAGAGGAACCGACAACACAAACACATTAAAGATGTAAAGTCTATACAGAGATCGGCTACAGTGAGCGGCAAAGTTAATCAAAGCATACATTTCTCGAATTTAAAAAAATATAGTGAAAATGAATAAAAACAAGAAAAGGTTTTAGAAAATTTGGGGAGCAATAAGGTACAATGATTGAAACAATTTTTTGATTTAGGCTTTGAAAAAGTTGTTTTTATGACTTAACTTGGTAAATCTAACAGGGCAGTCTACAGGGATCGATTAGCTTCTGTAATCAGCCTCAAGTGGCCATCAACGGGACTGCAGTTTTTGGCACTATAACTATTGGGTATTAAGATGTGAAATGTAAAAAAAAGAGCGAATAGCAAATATTATTTTATGTTCATATGTCATCTATTAATTGTTAGACTTTATGCACTCATTGTTGGTTATAGACAGGTGTTTCTTGATCTTAGTGCACAGATGGCTCTTCTTGATGCCAAGTGCAAATGTGGACACATTTTCATAACAGACCTCCATGTGTGCTGTTGTTCTTGCAGCTGGACTACATATAGAGTCTGTAGCTGCTCTTTACCATCATCGTGTGAGATCTGAACCCTGCCCATAATCTCATGTTTTACTGTGGCTTCACGAGGGGGTGATGTACCACAGAGCAGCCAACTGGATACCTCACACACAATCATTAGTTTAACAACACAAACACAAGCCACAACTGAGAGAGTAGTGGTTTCAAGTGCCAACTCTACACAGAAATGCTACATGTTATGTCATGGAGCAAGTGAAGTGTGAGACATGGTCCAAATTAAGAAGTAATCTAATCTCCCACCACAGCAAAGGACCCTGGTGGTGAAGGGTTTCCTAGCACCAAACACTGTCAGCAAACATACCTTACATCACTCTCTTCCCTTTGTAAAAATTTGGCTTAGCAATGACACGTTTTCATTAACACCTGAAAAATCATCAAGTTTTTGATTCATTTCAGTAATATTTTTAAGGTGCCATTTTGAAACAACAGGCAGCTTAGGGGCTTTTATGTGGTAAGGTACAATATTTGAGAAAGAAAATCCAAACAATCATGCAATCCTTGAATGAGCACCTGGCGACAGTGGGGAGGAAGAACTACCTTTGAACAGGAAAAGCCCTTCAGCCACTTGCTGTAGAAAAAAAGAAAGAAAAGGTGAAAATAGCAAGATCACAAATAAAAAACAGGACAAAAATGTCCAAAAAAACAGAAAAGACAAAAGTTCATGACATGCAGTAGTGGTAAATAAAACCATTATGGGAAGTCCCCCAGCAATATGAGCCTTTAATAGTATAACTAAGTGATGGTTCTATATTCCCTTACCCAGCCCTTACTCTAAGTTTGAACTCTTACCATATGGACAGGTTTTTACATAGTGCTTTTCTACTCTACCTGAGCACTCAGAGCTCTTTATACAATTTGCTTCATTCATACAAAGAACTTATTTCTAAATAAGTTTTGTTTCGGTAGCACTTTCTATTACAGCTCGGTAATAAAGGGGTAATAGTAGAATAACAAGGGGGAAATAAGAGGGTAATAATGTGGTAATTTCTAAGTTATTACAATGCAATTACCAAAGTAATAACCATGTAATATCAAAGTAATATTATGGTAGCAACAGTGGTTACAGTAATATTACCCTGAAATGTATGTAATAGGGTAATAAGGGCCTCAAAAGTGTGGTAACAATGTGGACATACAGCTCGGTAATAAAGTGGTAATAGTAGGGTAACAAGGAAGAATAAATTCTAAGTTATTACCACTCAATTACCTGTGTTGTCTTCTGTGTAATAAGCAGGAAATAGCATTGCAAAAAGCAAAAATGCCTATTTCTCTATAATAACATATGAATAACCTATTAAAGCTAACTTAAAGAAGTGTGATTATTACCTGGAAATATCTCGGGTAATTTCTGTGGTAATAATTACCACATTATTACCCTCTTGTTTCCCCCTTGTTATCCTACTATTACTGCTTTATTACCGAGCTGTACTAGAAAGTGCTACCATTGTTTCTATTGAACAACTACACTGATCTGGATGCATCAGAGAGCAACTTGCAGTTAATATCTTACCCAGGGATAGTTGGTTACAGACTGGAGCAGACAGGGCTCAAACTACCAACCTTTTGATTAGTAGATGACCTGCTCTACCTCATGAGCTATAGCCATATGAAGGCAGTAGAAATAAGGAGGCATTAAATAAAATAATACAATGATAACAGAATGGTAATTTGCTTAGATGTCAAGAACCACATACATTGAAAAAGTCAAAGTAGCGTCTTGGTTTCATGGAACAAATGGGTTGTATGATAATAAACATGTGAAGGTCTTAATAACAGGTCCAGACATTGGAACCACAGACACTGAAATGACTTGTTCAGGGAGTGATTTTTTGTTTTCAAATTTTCTAAAACTTACAGATCTAATTTACCTGGGTTCAGACCTTTATCAGACCTTTACCAATCCCTCCACTCCACTGAGGTGACTCACTGAATTGATTGAAAATGACAAATGCCGGCAGCACAGTCGTGTTAGCACTATTGCTTCAGTGTGTTAAGGAAGCGGTCCCCAACCCCCAGGCCATGGACCGGTACTGGTTTGTGAGTTGTTTGGTACCGGGCCGCGAGAGTTGAGCTTGGGTGTGAAATGAATGGTTTTCAGAGTTTTTATCAGTTTTTAGCGTTATTTTTTTATTGTTTTTGTCATTAACTTGGTTTCCTGAGTCTTTTCCCGTGTGTTATGAATAAATCTTCTTTTTTTGGATACCAGTTGTATTTTGTTGTATTTATCTGCAACACCTTAAAGCCCAGTCTGTGAAAATATTGTCGGACACAAACTGGTCCGTGGCGCAAAAAAGGTTGGGGACCGCTGTGCTAAGGCTCTAGGTTTGAATCTACTGGCTGGCTGGGGTCCTTATGTGTGGAGTTTGTATGTTCTCCCTGTGCCTGTGTAGGTTCTCTCTTGGTCTCCTGGCTTCCTCCCACAGTTCAAAGACGTTATGTTATTTTCTAATAACCTTATTTCATAATAACAAATTCTAAATTAGACATAAGTGCAAATGGTTGTCTGTCTCTCTGTGATCCCTGCAACACATTGGGTTTGCCCTACTTGGCCCCCTATGACGGCTGGGATATGCTCCAGCCCCCCGTGACCCTGCATCGGATAAGTTGAAGAAAATGAATAAATGGAAGGAGTGTCTACAGTCTGCTGATGCACTACCACCCCAGATGCAGTCACAATCTGCAATGCAGATTTGTATCATGTTTATGTCACCTTTACCGACTTTGTATTTGATTTTAATTTGCCACTTTATTTATATAGTTTTATATGGCACCAGCTCATAAAATGGAAAGAAAAAAGGCCAAAGTGAGTCATTTATTTAAAGCATAGCCTATGTAATGTGACAGAGGGCAACTGTGAGAATTTCCAGTGTTTCTATGTATTCCTCAGTGGAAATATGGTGGAAACAACAATAAAACATCGCTTAGCTCACGCTCCCAGGAAAAGGATGGGAAACCCAGCAACTTTAATCATCTTAGATCTTTTTAAAATCTGCTGAAGAAGCTGAAGCAACTTGATTAGACTCGCATAAGGCACTGCATGAACTTCAAGAATCTCTTTTAGCCTATTAGGCAATTCTCCAAACCTTCTACAGAAACTGTAACATTAACTCTGCTTAATTATTATTATATCCTTAAACACGGCCTAATTATTCTCTGCTTTCTGCATTATAAATGTCTGCGGTCAAATAATAATGCCTCAAATGACAGTTTTCAATCTGACATTTATTCTTTCACTACCATTACCAAGTACTGACGCAATACTGTGGTACAACCAGATCTCGTCTGTTGTTCCCAATGTTAAACAGGTAAAGAACAAACAAAGTGGAGATAGTTATCATAATAAAATTAACAATACAAACAGCTTTCAACTCAAAAGTACATTAAAATTCTGCATAAATTAGAGACCTTAAGAACATTGTTCCAGAGAGGTAATATAAAACTGTACATGACAATACATTTGCAATACATTACAATATTTATTCAAAACAGGCAAAATAGCACCATGAAAAATAAATCTCATTTAAAACCAAAAACCACACAGCTGTAACAATAAATGCTACATTTTGCAGTGTGATGATGGAAAGCACAGTAAGCAGGTACAGAGATTTATGGACTACAGTCTGGTGATGTACTGCAAAGTTGTTCTCATATGCCTTCATGTCATGACTTTCTTAACGTTGGTTACTTTTTAATCAAGGTAAGTGTTAAAACATCAAGTTCTGAAAATTGTAAACTATTGTATGTCTATTATGGTGTCATGATGCTTATGATATCTGACTTTAATGTGTTTTTTTTTCTTGTTTAAACATTTTTTCCTTTAATCTCTTTGACTTTCTAACAACAAAACTCATTGCTGATCATAATCAGTCACAGGATACTGTTTTTAATTTTTAATCAAGTCACTCCATCCCTCCCAAATCATTCCTGTGTACAGACCCTCCTCTCTCTGATCCCCACCTCTTTGTTTACTGGCAAGTAATTATCATTCACCCTCCCTCCCCATACATGTTGAGGTGTGATGAGGAGTTCTACAGTTGTTCTGTTAACAAATTTGGGTCTCCCATAATTCACAGGAAGTTGTTGGAGATCTGACGCTGGTGGTCGAACAAGTCCTCCGCCTCAGCGCTGTAAGCGTCGCCTGATAAAAACACAACAAAGAAGAGAAGTGTCTTACACAGAATCAGTCAGGAAAGTATTGAAACAGAGAGAATTTAGTAAAAGACATGTTACCTGCATGGCATCCGAACATGTAAACCCGAGCTCCATCGTACTTGCAGCGGCAGCGCATCACATTGTTCTGGAAATCAGACTCAGCCATGTCTAAAGACGGGTTCACATCCACCTGAGTAAGGAACAGGACAGATGATTGGACTGAAAGTCAGTCATCTTCATAACAAATAGAGTTTCATTTGGAAACAGAAAAATTATTAAAAAAAAAAAAAAAAAGCACAATGTAATCCTTTTGCTAAAATAACCTACTTCTGTATACTGTGATGGCTTGTACATAACTACAACCTTCCCTATGTCTTTTTCAAAGATTGTACTGCAATTTGTGGCTGCATTGTACATAGTGTCTCGACAGTTTTTGAACCACTGCAAGCATTTAGAGTATCCCAGGTTATCACTGCGATACACGGAACATTATATATCCACCATCAAAGCTCAAAATCTGCATTAAACACACAGTTAGGAGGGGTTTAGTTACACATATGATAAGGAGGATGTTTTACCATGTTTTCATTTAATATTTATTATTGCAGCAACATTGACTAAACTTATTTAAGTAGCACCAATTAAATTTAAATCAAAGAATTTCATGCATCATGCATGCTGTCTTACACATTTCTGATAATGCTCTGCTATGTTAACATTTTTAACAACTACTTTATGTATTGGTAAGACTGTATACTTCATGTGCACAATTTACTCAGGCCATGTGTCTTCTTTTTCTTCTTCTTTGTATTGTTATTATTTAATGCATGTATATTAATCATGTAGCTAGAGTTGGGCAGCTGTTAGTTCAGTTTATACTGGAAATACGGGTGGGTGTTTGCATGGGATTGATAGTAAAAGCAACATTCTGTCTAGACTTGAAATGCTGCAAAGGGTGCCTTTTAATAAAGTAAGGGAGTGAGTGTGAAAGTAGCAGTTCTCCTCAGATAATTTTGAAACAACAGGTTTTCATGGGGCCCGACTGAGAAGCCACAGGATTATTGTTTTCACCTTTTCTATATGACCAGTGATGTTATATATTTTGGGTTCAAGCGATGCATGACATCACTTTCCACTGCTATCTCTGTAGAGGACAAAAGACCCAGAAAGGCAGATGATAGTGTTGGGTTTGGATTCAAGTCGCAGCCTACCATTAGACTGTAACCATGGTTGGTTGCCATGGTTTGTTGTTTTCCACCCTGTCTGTCTGCCATATATAAGGAAAGCACACAAATGAATTTTCCTGGTGCACACATCAAACAGATAACGTGACCACATATTCAATAAAGTAACCCACTTTCATTTTTTACATACTGTATAAATTTTGTGGTTACAATTATATTCACAGACAAAGATTTAAGATGCAGAATTTTCATAATTATGAATTTATAATGTGCAGTATTATGTATATATATATATATATATATATATATACATTACAACTGGTCCTAAAAGCACATTGGGACCAGCCAATGATGTCAGCACATATTTTGTAAAACACCACGTTAACTTAGTGGCAGCTGATATCCCATTAAATGCTCTTGTAATAATGTGAAACAAAGGGCCCTTAGCCTGTTTTACAGAACAATGAAAGGCTGTCACAGTCATGTAAAAGACTATGAGGTTGTGTCGCTGATTTTTAAATAACAACCCAATAAGGAGTAATCAGGCTGAGGTGGATGTGACTCATCAGCTTAATGTATGGTCTTAAAAATGGCTGCTACGCTGTGAATCACGGTGAAGGCTGCACAAGAAAAAGCAAGGCTCTACGCCCTTCCTTAATCTCTCACTTCTTACACAAATTTATGAGCAGCTCAACTACTGTTACGCCACAATCTCAACCACAAAGTGCTGCATCATGGCAGCACTGCATCTGTGCTTTATGTGGGTTTATCTCTCAAGAAGTGGCTCGTCACATGTGCGCAGGCTCATGTGGACACAGAAGGACCACTCCTGCGTGTAGTTTACATAAAGTCCACGTAGGCACATGCAAGTCTAACTCTGGCATCTTGATTTCATGTAAACACTCCGAAAATGATTAGAAACTGTAAACATCGTTGCTTTTCTGCCACTAAAATGTCCAGAAAAAAATAGAACAAATGACAGAGAGAACAAGAGGACAGATGAGAAGGTCGCCACACAGCGGCACACGGCATGTCTAGAAACAGACGTGATAGAGCACTAAAACTTGTACAAATGCAAAGTGCTGACAGAGCTTTTCCACTGCCAATAAGTCCGTACTTTCTAAGAGGGTGGACTAATAGCAGGTCTACTTTCTATATAAATCCAGACTAAATTCACTTTCTCTAAATACACACACACCCTTGAAACTACATATATACTGTACACCTGAATGGCTGGAAACACAGCCAAGAGCCACTTAGCTAAAATTATAGTGTTTTATCTGTGCTTTTATCTCATGTGTGCCTTCAGATGTTGAAACACAAACGTCTGTGTTTGCTCTGCTCTCTATTTTGCTTTCATGCCTGATCTGAGAAGTTGTGTAAGCTACTGAGATCACTGATGCTATTTCAGCATGAAGATTAAGTGTGGATTACTTTTTGTTCTGCACTTTCACTGGACTAACAGTTTCACCATGAGCTCAGCACAAAGTAAACAAATTAGTCAAGCGATAATATATTTTTGTGTCTTAAAACAAACTGACCTGAAAGATGTATTCACCAGGTCGTATGTCTGTGATGTCCACCCACTGACAGTCAATGTCATGCCGGTAGGTGTCCCAGCAGCCAACTGAGATTCCCTGTTGTCCCATGTTATAACAGGAATATCGCTTATGGAGACCTAGAGGGACAAAAAAATAGTTGGAGAGACTTTAAACGTAAATTTTCTTTGCTGTCAGTCGCTGTGGATTTGAGGTCTGAAGTTAAAATAACATGATTTATAAAACAAGTCTTTTTTGGCGTTTCCTCTATATGAATAGAAAGGATCTGCATAAAGCTGTCTGGCCTCTCTGAAACCAAGATCTATTTAGGCTTGGCTTCTGATCTTACAGCCTGACTTTGAGCACTCATTATAGGATTTCAGCTTTGCATTTTTATGTATTCTTGATTCTTTCTTGTCTGTCACGATTCTGCTCTTTTTTTTTTCACATTTCCACACAAAGAACAAATGAATGTATTAGTAATCTCTATTAATATCTTACCATCAGGACAGTAGGTGTCCTCCAGACAGAAGCTGGCTTTGTGACCTTCAGCTACCTTTGTCCCATTGAGTGTGAGCAGATCATAGTGGGTAAACACCTCAATGCTGTGGTAGTGTCTGAAAGAAGGCAAATAAACAATGAAATACATAAAAAAAGAGAGAGAACAAAACTAAGAAAGACTTGCTGCTGTTTTATTTTCCAACTACACAATCTATGGACAAGAATCTTAGCGTCAACTTGAAATTCAGCAGCTATAAATCCTGTTATGTTGTTCTTAAGGCGTCAGATGAACACAGGAAAAAGTTGTAAAAAAGCAAAAGAGAACAGACAAATATCAGTTTGGTGTCCTCTCATTACAGAACCATTCCCAGAGCAAACCCTATCAAAACTCAAAGTCAAACCATGTGTTTGGTCGGGGAGGTAGTGATTGGGTTGTGGCTGGGAGACACAACGAGCTGTGCCTCTCGTTTTGGGACACACAACCACAACCGCCAAGATAAGAAGCCAGGCTGCTCTGAGTGCAGTCATGGCTCTGACTCTAACAATTGGGTGACCAGTGAGAAGGATGTTTATTGTAAACAGTATTTTGGAGGATAAAACATTATGTTCATTGTGCTAAATAACAGACTTTTATACATGTTTCGCTATTTATAGTGCAAAACCCAGTGATCCAGTTTCACTTACTAAATCTTAATGTCCCATTTATCTTTCCCTGCTGACATTTAATTTTTTGACCTCTGCTAGCTGTGTTTTCTATAAAATGCTTTTGTTTTGCATCACCTCATAATGCCCTATGCTGCACCATAGAGGAGGTTATGGTACTTTTCTTTTCCAGCCAAAGACTGCAGCACATAGTTACTCCCTATCTGCTTGGAGGCATAAAATAAGCAGCTACAGTTTTAAATGAAAACCTTGAAGCTCAGTTAAATGGCACATTGGCTTCTAAATGCCTGCTTTAGTTCTTACCTGTGGCACTGGTGCCATACCCAACTTTCTCTTGGGGCTCGTGGTCGGAAGTCGGCACGACCCATGTTCATAATGCGGGAGGAGAAGCGTAGCAGGCGGCGGTGTCCGTAGGGCCAGTTCATTCTGGCGGCAGAGGAGGACAGGCAGTTTTCCTCGTTAGCACAAGTCAGAAGGTGAAGAGGCCGATCCTCGATGTAAGCAGTCTCTTGGACGAGCTGTGCATCCAGTACAAGGTCAGGAGCAGCTGCACGAATCAAAGAGTTTTATTGTTAAGTTTCCCTTCCAATTTGGCACTGTACTGTACTGGAAACATCACTAAAAGTGCAGTTGTGTCCACGTGTTTGCCAGTTCTAGACTTACTTTCTACACATGTGACTCCTGCTGCCCTGCCATCTCCCCCTCTTGGACAGTAGACGTGTGCATTTCTGCGGCACTGCTGAATAGACATCTCAGTGCCAATGCAATGTGTCCCACTGAGCAACACCTCACCAGCATCTGCGGATCCAGGCCAGTACCAAGTCTCCTGCACAGAAGAAAAAATATTCAAAGAAAAATTCCCAGAGGTCATTTGTGCTTTGAAAAATTATAACAAGAACCGTGAAAAATGGCACAGTGGAAGGCAAATAGGAGCTTCTGCTGCAAACAGAGAAGCACCATTTTTTATAGGATCTATCAGAACATATTATCACATTTTCCACTCTTTTCACAATTTTGAAACTGCCTGTTAAATGTTCTCGGTGGCCTTTTCCATGCAAAGTCTATTTTCAGTTTGTTTGCTCTGTGACTTTCTCCCAATCTCTCTTCGGCTTACTTTCCCTCTTTTATTTTCAGTGCGCTGGAAGTGGACGTCTGAGAAGCCTGTAATTACCTCAGGCCTCAGTAATAACACAGCACAGGCACACAAACAGTAGGATGGAGAGAAAGCGGGGAAATGGGAGCACACATAACAAAAGCTTAGAGACAAAAAGGACGGAATCAGAGGAAAACATCAACAAAGGGAATTCTGTTTTTTCCACCTGATGAGCACTTGAGGCAAAGCCCAAGCCCAGCTGACGACAGACCACCATGGCCTCATTCAGGCCCCAGTTTTCACTGCAGACAGAGCCCCAGCGTTTCACTCCTCCAATTTCCATCAGCACCTCCACACGGCCCTGCGATGGTTCTCTGCCTCCTGCCAGACGCACCTAAAAGTGAAAGGAGCAAGAAAGTGTTTCCTGTTGTATGCTTAAATGTTGATATGTGTGTACTTTGTTTGTGTGGGCTTCTCACCGTGGCCTCCATTCCAGTTTTTGGGACGTTGCAGCGGACTGCCACATCCTGGCTGTGTTTGCAGGTGTAAAGAGGCACTGGTCTGGAGTGGCACTCGGTAATTGACTTCTCCCTGCCTGTGCACTGGACGCTGTTCATGTGGATGAGACCAGTACCTACAGCATAACGGAGTAGCAGTTGACTGATTGCAAATTAAAAGAGCGACACAGACATAAAAGTCCCTGAAACCTGATGGCTCAAGTGCAGCAGATGAGCAAAGAGAAGGATTAAAACCCAGACATGAATGGGACCTGTGATGTGGCTCTGAAAGCCAAATTACTGTACATTCCGTCATGCACGTTGCACACCAGGGCTGCTCTTTATAACTCAAAAATAGATGTCAAAATAGCAAAATGGAGCAAAATCTTTGAACACATCTATGTTTGCGTAGGTGTATGGGGCCCAGGGTAAAGCCCATTAAAGCCCTATAATTTAGTCTTAAATAGCTAATGATGTCATCAAACCTAGTTTTGAGTTGCTGTTCTCTTCTGACTGCAGAACCATGGGACCTCACATGGACTCATGCCTTATATGTTTACACAACTCATAAACTAGCATAAGACGCTAAAAGGCACAATGCCCCATGCTGAAATGTAACCATAGCACCTAGTTTAATGGAGCCTTTAAAGTAACACTCACATGCTTTCCATGAATTACTTAATTAAGTAAAGTAGAGAGAAGGAAATGCTCCCACCATTATAGGACATGCTATGTGCTTATTTGGGCAGAAAGATAATGGGAGGAAATAAATGTGATTACAGAGTTACTGCAGAGGTATGGCAAGAAAAAGTGTCAATAACAAAGTGTGAGAAAGGGCCTATTTTGTTCCCTGGCTGAAAAAAGCTTTACTGCCAGACACTTTGGTGGCTATATTTTTACGCCCACAACAAAAGCATTACTATTATAATTACAACTGAATGTTTACTCGGCACTGATTGCCTGACATCCCAGTTTCAAAGCTGCGTTAACTTTTCACATACGTATATGTTTATTTTGACAACAACACATGCAGTTTTTTTTCATCAGTGGAACTTAATAGCATTGTTTACACTTGTCTAAGTGGTCATGGGTAAAGTTCTTCAACAATCAGCTTCTCTGATAGAAGTGGAAGCGAGGCAGTAAATATTTTCTCTGGGTTTATTTGTCTGCTCAGGTCCACGATTCTTGGAGAGCAGCAACAGACATTTAGATAGAAAAGTGTTTAGTCTAAAGGAATCGCTGAAATAAACTAATCATACTTAGGATGCACTGATTCAAAGTCTGCACCATATCTTTTATGGTTATCATATCAGCAGCTCGTGGCCTTTTTTTTAATCCTCTCTGTGATTTCATAAATGAGGTTATCTTTTTACTTAGGAATAAAGACAAATAAAACCTGCTTTTGGTTTTGTTCAAACACACAAACGTCTCCCACAGTGACCTTCCAAGTCATGGTGAATAAAGTTCACTGCACCAGAAAGACATCAAAGTACTGCTTGACAACATGCAAACTATGTGTGTGGCTATGTATCTTACCCTGTCCCAGCTGAGCCTGGGTCAGTGCCTCTCTGGCAGTCCCAAAACCCAGCTCTCTGCAGACCACGCTGGCTGCAGGTAAGTCCCACAGATGGTCACATATGGTGCCCCACTTGCCTTCTTTCAGCACCTCAACGCGGCCCTCCCCGAGACGGGGCCCGGCCTTCAGACGCACAACAGGCTGGAAGAAAAAAGTGCAAGTTTTAGTGAGGTGTTTCTGAATCAATTTGGAAATTTTACACTTAAAGCATGTTCACATTTGGATGCTACATTTTCTCATTTCTCATTAAACTCCGTTTCTTGCTGAAAAGCAAAGGGAAAGTTAGCATAAAAACAGGAAACAGGAGTAAACTACAAACTAAAAAAACCTTTAAAAAAAGCAAAATATGTTTTTTTGGACTCAAAGGCATACAGTGCTTTGAACAAAATCTTTGCTCCCTTCCTGGTTTCTTAGTTTTTAAAAAACGGGTCAAATAAATGTTCAAATCATCAGACACGTTAATTTTAGACAAAGTTAACTCGAGTAAAAACAAAATGCTTTTTTAAACCGATGCTTTCATTTATTAAGGGAAAAAAACTCTTTAAACCTACCTAGACCTCTATGAAAAAGTGACTGCTCCCTCTTATTAAATCATAAACTAACTGTGATTAACCATATTTTTTTTAAAGGTCTGCATGCTGCCAGTTGAATCATGAATTGTCTTAAATATAACCTGTCTGACAACGCATCGTGCCAGGAGCTAAAGAAACTTAAAAACAGCAGAGAAACATATTCAGTCAGTCTCTTAGTCTGCAAGGGTCACAAAGTCATTTCTAAGGCTTTGGGACTCCAGTCAACCATAGAGAGAGTCATTATCCACAAATGGAGAAAACGTGAAACAGAAACCTTCCCAGGACTGGCCGGCCTCAAAGAAATGAGTCTTTGCATCAATGACTTATTCAGGAGGTCACAAAAGAACTCACAACAACATTATTCACATAGGGTGAGCTGGGTTTGGATAGTTTTTCCCCTTCATCATTGAAATACTGCATTTGTATTCACTCATGTTTGTCTAATATTAAAATTTGTTTAGTGTTAAGTGTGACAAATATATAAAAAAACAACTAAAAAAATAACTGAGAAGTCAGGAAGAGGGCAAATACTTTTCACACCTATAAGAAGACTTTTGCGTAAAGGTATGTGCTCAAAGTATTTCTCGGTTTCAGACTGTGACCCCTGTGATTTTGTACAGATAAAAAAATACCTACAATATGTACATGGTCAACTGGCAGGGAAAATTAAGCAGGACAATATTAGTCATAGTAACCCAGTAATTGTATACAAAAGTGTCTCTTGCCACCAAGGAAGACGGGGCAGTGGGGGGGCCTCTGAGGCCAAAAGCTGATTCATACACACAGAGTATACCATAGAGTATACCATAGACTATACTATAGGCCCTTTATATAGAATTTCCTTGTTACCACTACATGGAGACCATACTGTATGTAATGTGATAAAAATCTTCTCATTTACCACTTAAAAAGAAAACCACTGAGCATTTTTCCCAAAAGACTTAAGCTGCGTCCACACTGGAAGTGATTCACTTGGGACGTATTACTTTGAAGCTAATGTTTGAAGTGCTGGGTGCCTAGGTAAATCTGGCCTGGGTGTATTTCATATATCAGTCTGCAGCATCTTGTGACATTGAGAAAAGTAGATCACCCGTAGTTTGTTACAGTAATTCGCCTTCTGTGGTCTCTGGTCACCAAGTCACTGAAAACTGGTTCCACTGTAGACACAGCTTAAGGTTTTAATTTGAACACTTCCGGTCTGTATTTGTCATATTCCACCCTGACACTAACCGGCACTGCAGGCGGTGCAGGTGCTCTGCCGTTGCGCGCGAACTGGGATCCGGGTACACAACGGACCACGGCGTGCATGCCCCCCCTGCATGGGACATCGCTCCTGGCCAGGGACAGCAGGGCCTGACACTGTGACAAAGATGTTTCCACACCCTGACACTGCACCTTCTCCACCCAGTAACCCTTCTTACTGATCTGTGTCCTCAGCCTGAGTGATTCAAAGAAGAAATGGAATGAGACGACACATTATTACTATGATTTTGTGCTCGAGTTGTATCCTTTAAAAAGCAGATGCTGATTTTACCTGGAGGAAGGATCAGCCAGCTTGGAGTCCCACAGTTTCCTAAAACACAGAGAACATTATAGTCATGAATGTTCAGTCATGTGCATCTTTACATCGAGTAGACTAAACAATCTGCTGTCCTACAGACTCCCACAGTCTACCCCTGTGCTTCTCCTGTACAGTCTCCTTTTCAGTCACCTTCTTGTTTCTTCCCTGAAATCCCTGCTTCTTCCATTCTGTTCATCAAAGGTTAAGTAAACCAGCTGAAACTATAAATATGAAGGAGACACAACATCCTTGACAGGGCATTTGTTCCCTAGTTAAACATATGTCAGAAAGACAGAGAGGAGGAGATTTAGAATAACGGATAACAAAGTTTCCCTTTTCTTTCATTTTTCCTCTAAAACCATCCCCTCCTTCTTGTGTCCTTTTTAGAGCTTCTATTCCTATGTTCATGGATATTTCAGTTTCTGTGGTTGCCTATATGTCTAGTGTGGACGTCTGGTTTGAGGAGTCCACGTGGAAAAGAAACTAAACATATGAAACATATAATCCCAGCGGGAATCCTTATTGAGGTCTGCCAACTTCAACAGGCTTTCCAAACTCTGTCTAGTTTTATGGGTATTACCTTAAACTAGAATCCAAAGAGGAAATATTGTCTATTCACAAAATGGGCTCCCTTAAATCTGGAAACAGACACATTAGCGCTGACCACTTGTATTAGACAGTGTGACCACAGACAGGTGCAGCGTGACTGACGCCCTTCATGAATGTGCCTGAATTAAATGACTCAACACCAAGTATAACCAGGAGGAGTTTACACTAAAACCAGATTTGTGATGCAATTAAATATTTGGCATACTGGAAAAGGGAGATGTTTCCTCTCCGGGAGAACCTCGGTATCCAGCTTTTCCGAGTGCTTTCAAGCACAGTCCCAATATTAGAAGAGAAATGTCTTTGATGCTGGAAGCACTTATAATGAAAACTAATAGAAATCCTGAGCCAGAAAACTACTGTGTGGAACATTCGCACCACAAGTCATTTACAGTCTAACAAAAAGCAGTCTGTGGAGGGAAAATGGTGTATATTTAAGCTCTTTTACAATAAAAGACATTTTCCATGCTCAGATAAGCATAAACTGTTGCATATTTTTTTTCTGATTTCCGCTGCAGTCCAGTGGTTATGAAATGTAATTTAGTCTGCAAGTTTGGTCACTAATGCTGGCCTTCTCTGGTAATAAATCCCTACAAACAACAGAAATGAGACACAAATCCTAAGTCATTATGAGTTTTAGCTGCAATGGAAACAAAAAATTGATGTAGCATTTTTTGTCATTCAGCAGTTAAGAAAACTGTTTTCGACTTAGAGCTCTGTTTCTGTCGAACTGAAGAATGTACAGTATTCACTTGGTTGGCTGCTAATTGTGTCTGTTTCCTTTCTGCACTGAGCAGGTATATAGCTTTATCAGGGGTCGTTTTTGTTCAAATAGCTGCAGACTGAAGCTGAAAACGGGTACAATAAAAGCAGTGAAAGCATAGTGGGAGGTAAAAATGGCAAAAACCAACACATCCTCAGACTGAAACAGCAGAATAGGTTGATTGTCAAGTGTCTACAGAAATAAAATATATGAGTGCTTTCACATTTCTCACAGCAGCAGCACCTGCGAGGAAGTATAAAGACCAATAAAATCTATATCTGGAGATGGAGGATAGGACTGTGGTTTGACTCAGACACAAGACATTTAATCAGGGGACCTGAGATCCAACACTGTGTTTACCGTTTATTTGTTTGCAGGCACTATTTGGTTAAGTTTAGGCCCCTAAACTACTTGGTTGGGTTAACTAGAATTAAATGGTCTAGTAAACAATAACAATTAAATAACCACATCTTAGAAAACAAACTCGTTGCCCCAGATTTTAATCACAGAAGTAGTGACCACTTCTGTGACAAGCCTGAACATTTTACATGCACTTAGTCACACAACCAAGAGGTCCCCCCCACATAAACAGTGGCTGCTGAATGCTTTCAAAAACTGACCACGCTTGTAATTTCTCTGATCAGGTAGAAAACCACCTGCTGCCCATCACTGTGAGGAAATATTATTATATACGGTATGAAAATGTATTTTGTGACTTTATAGAAGCTTCTATTTTATTTCCTTGGCTTTATCTCCCTGTGTGCTTGTGTAAGCCTATCTGTCTGTGTTTGCACCGTATAAAATGTGTCACAACTCCGTGGTGAATCAAAATGGGAGAGACAGACTGCATGGGGGTGTTGGTTCATGGTCTGGAGGAGGCGGGGGTGAGAGTACTTCCCATATAATTGCCTGCTCTGCTTGGCAGTGTCTGCTTTGCGGTGAGCAGTAGCATGTTGGTTCACACACAGCAGACATGGAAATATGCACGTACATATAGACTTTCCCAGCCTCTGTAAAAGCAAAGATCTTTAATATTCTGTAAAACTGCAGTTACGACTGCATGCTGGGAAACATGGAACGAGTGATGTAAGAGTAAAGTATCCATGAGCTGGGCAACTTTTAGGGGCATCTCTTCACTTAACAGGAAGAGGAAATGCATGTTCTCTTCGATAGGTCTCAGCTGAGAGCTAAAAATGCAATGTGTGATGTTCTTTGTTGGATTGAAAACAGGTTGGAACTGAGTTAAGGCTTTAATGGCAGATAAGTGAACCACAGCAACGTGCCTCAACGCAGCATACCAATTCTGATTGCTGTAGTACTGCTGAAGTCTTTTACTCAGGAGAAAATATTCTCCTCCGGATCCTCAGCTTAATGCTATTTTTTTTAATGAAACTCTGACCACACAATACCATAAGCCACAGCGGAGAGAGGAGCTGACTCTCAGGAAAACTGAGATAACATGTTATTATACTGCATGAATGCAAAGCTGCCTGACTGGAACAATTGGCTCACTGAAGAGGCAGCAGGTTGCCACACTGACTCCACAACAGCCCCTAATGAGTCCCGTCAACCTCCATGGAAAAAAAAACTCAAAGGGGTCATAATGATGTACTTTCCATGAAAAGCGGGGTTTAACATAATTGCCTCCAAGGCATTAAACATGGTCTTTTAATAAACTGAAGCTGAGGATGGGAGAAAAAGGAGCAGGGGGTGAAAGTAAATTAGAAGAACTGAAGAAGTTAGTGTCAGCCTCAAAGAGAGTGTGGATGTTAGAAAAGAAGGGAGCTGTAAAATGGATTTAACACTTGCCTTTTGTAAGCACAGCAAAGTGGGGGAGTCTTTAAACATCTGTAAAAATGTGCTGAGCAACTTAACAGGCAGAGACAAAGGCAGTCACACCAAAAAAACAACCGCATGGTAAGAGGGGGATGTGCTGACACAGCAAAGGGTGTGCAGCAGGTTCTGCTGAGAGAATATTCTAGATTAGAGGATCGCGCAGACCATAATTACAGCTGCTCAAGTGGACACCAATCCCCAAAAAAGACTAGTCGTGGAAAACTGCCAGTGTAGTGTGTAGCACCAGAAAGAGGCGATGTGACTGCTGTCATGTCTGGATAAACAATAAGAAAAGCTTGGTGGTGCGCACAGAAACTCAAGGAATTATATTTATAATATATTTGTATTTGTCAATGCAAATTTCATGATAATCCACTCAGTGGCGGTCAAGACATATCACTAAAACATAATAATTAAACATTATTAAACATAATAATGACTTAAAATTAAAGCCACGTAACCCCCAAAACCCTTTGGGTCTTTATAAAAAGTGACAGGAATCAATTTATAGTCACTAAAATAATATTTTAGTCTGGACCAAAGGTACCGAGCAGCTCTGCCATCCCCATAGATCTTCTCTGCTAACATGGCTAAAATAGGCTCCTGCCATTAAGGAGAGACATAACACATCTACTTCTACCTCACTTAAAAAACATTCACCTACAAAATATCTGTTAAAACAGACGCTAATGCTCAACCTGGTGCCACCTCCAACTGTTTACTGTTGGACAAAAATGTCTGCTCTATTCATCTCCCACGTAGCGGGGTGGAGGTTGACAAAAACAAACAATCTTTACACAAGCTGCTGCTCAGGCTCTTGGCACAGACACAAGATTTTTCTCCAGACAACTTTGAGATGTGTTTTTTTTTCAGTGTTGTCCAGATTAGATTGGAACATTAGATTCCAAAAGTTGGACAACCAGACTTGTTTATGCTTTTTGACATTTGGTCACGTTTGGGTTCCAAATGTGACCAAATGTATCTACTTACGTAAAAGTGAAGACAAACTTCTGAAGCACAGAAAAAAGACAGAGCGTCAGTGTTAGGCTGCTGGAGCTGCAGTGAATGGGACAGATGAGGTGAATAAGCCTGTGTCCTGCTGCTGAGCAGAGAGGAGCAAGACACATGGAGTAATTATTGGTGAAATGGAGAGAAGAGACAGATGGTGTAGAACAGGCCAGCGGTCAGTACAGTCGTCCTGTTAGCCAAGACGTAAAAAGACCTCTGTGGGCAGCCAGAGGGACATATGGAGAGTTGTGTTTGCATGTGCGCAAGTGTATGTGCGCGTGTGTGTGTGTACTCTGTTTGCATGTTTATTTGTGTGAGCACGTGGATTTTGGACAAAGTTTATGCAAGGTCTGTGTGCGCGGGGAGCAGAATGTTTAAGCATGCGCAAGTGTGTGTAAAGGCTTTGAAGGCTGCTGTAGGTGTTTTAGTGGGTATTTACAGCTAAAGTTAGACGAGACACTTGGATTTATGGGTATAAAATCAACAATTCAGCCTGGTATTATTTGTAGAGCAAAGGGTTTATGTTTAGGGAACAATTAAATAGTTATAAAAACACGCAGTTTGAAAAAAAAAGTGAGATCTTTCACTTTTCTTAGTCATTATTGTATACATACTGGATCATTATTCCGGCGTTCCAAAACCCGAGACATGTTTTAGTTGTGTTTCTCTGTATGTTTATTTAAATGCGCAATTGTGGAGAGGTGACATGTGTTCCCTGAGCCTGGGATCCCCACCAGGTGTGCTGTTTTCCTCCCACATTCAAATAATATGCATGTTAGGTTAACTGGTAATTCTAAATTGGCTGTAAGTGTGAATGTGAACCTGCATGTTTGCCCTGACTAGAATGAACCAAATAAAAAAAGGAGGAGGGGGTCAAAGTATATTAACCACCTGGGAGAGCCTCCAAAACCTCTAAACCCTCTGCTCTCATAGTTACAGAAGCTGTTAAGTAAGTGTATGGCTGAAAAAAGTCATAATTACTAATGAATTCAGTAAGTGTGAGCTCTTAGTTCTTGTAAACATGTCACCTGGCATTTGCAGATGCTGCTGCACACAGTTTTCACTGGATGATTCTTAATTGTATGAGATTAGAAACCATGTAAGGGAAGGTTTTAAGTAGAGAGACACACAAGATGAGGATGACGGTAATCTTGTTGTCTGGATCTGACATTAATAACATACTTTCTAGGACTATTTTAAAAGTCTGTGCTGAGACCAACTCAGCCAGTGGGGAAGACAGCCCTGGTGGACAGCCAGGCTTGGCTAATACCACTATGGACCTGTCATGCCAAGTGTGGTTATACTAATGACAGCGGTTGTGGTTAACCTCTACTACAGGGGGGTTGGAACAGCAATCCAGGCATGGGGCTGCCTAATCTGTGGAGGGATGTTAGTCCATTATACTTTTCCATCCCTTTCACTCAGACACACACACACACACACACACACACACACACACACACACACACACACATATACACATCCATTTCTATGTCTCTTTCCACCTCTGGTACTCTGCCTGGCCCACAGTCACATACTTACCGGTAGGCGTTTTGCTCAAACGCTTCTGCTGCAGGGAATCCTAACATGCCACAGACGACACGGCTGCTGCTCAGGTCCCATCCACGATTACATACATGACGCCATTTCCCAGCATGCTTCACTTCCAGCACTCCCTCTGTGACCAGACCGCCGTGGCTGCTGGACAACACTGGTCGCAGACGAGCCTCCTCTAAGTGAACTCTCTCAGATCCCTGTTGACAGGAAAAAACAGAACGGGCACTGATTTATCCCAAATAAATAATCATCGTTGTCTTTTTAGCTTCGCATCAACAATTCATTTAAAGGTTGACACATTGTCTTACTGTTTAAATAAGCATAAGCAGATAGTACACAATCAAGACAAGAATAACACGAGGAGATTCCTATGCGTTGTCGCTAATCATCCACATTAAATACTGTTGGCAGCAGGAAAGAAACTAACAGAGGTCGACAGAGTTTGTTTAACGTGTTGGGATATGTGTCATCGTGATTACAAAATGGTCAAGAAGTGTAAACTCGGCAAGTTGAAAAGAAGAAAAAATAAAGTCAAACAGCAGGGATAAATAGCAGAGTTTCCTCTGATCTAAAGTTTTTCCTTCAGAGGAAGAGCTATTGGTGGTTAAACTAAACTTCAGGCCATGGTAATTCATAAGAACTGGTTCTGGGGAAGGTCTGGTTTTAGGTTTGTCTCTAATTATACATGTCCACTGGCCTGTGGTTCCACAAATGACATTTCTGCAGAAGTCTGGCTAAAACTAGACTGGGTTGCTTCTTTGGTGTGCACTAGAGGTTGTGTGTATTGTGTGTGTGTGTGTTTACCTGTGTGTAGTATGCACCATTCTCCTCTCCTATGTCGGGATAAAGAGTGTCTGGTTCAACATGGTTCCCACTGAGCTGCTGATTCCTGTCACTCCTCCTCCCAGAGGGGATCTGGGATTCAGGCTGATATTGGGACTGCCTGTTCACCCTCTCCTCTTCCTGTTGTCTCCCTGCCTGTGGACTGCTCTGTGCCGTTTCCTGTCTTTGCCTGTAAGCTTCACCATTTGCCAGACGTGAAAGTAGCTGGTGCCCTTGTGGAGCAGCTGGGCTGACTTGGTTGTTGTCTCTTGAACCACCTCGATTTCGTCGCAAGATCTGGATCTCATGACCATTTTCTTGCGGGGAGATGTTGCTACGGCGGGAAGAGACTGGGTTGCGATGGAGAGCAATCTCATGGCCTCTTTGAGAGGCAGATGAGATGTGTGCTGGGCCTGGAGGTGGAGCTGGGGGCGACAGAGACTGTCTTCGTGACTGGTTTCTCTGTCTTTGCTGGTTGGAAGATGAAGGACTCTCTTCTACAGTCACAGCAGGGAAACCGGGTCTCCTTTCTGGGCTGCAAACAACTCCTAGATCCTCAGCATGGCTACAGTCGTTGACCCCCCAACCATTGGAACGACATTCTGCAATAGAGGCCTCTGTGCCCCTGCAGCGCACATTGTCTAACCAGATCACACCTAACACAAGAAAGAGTGTCAAGTCATCAAATAAAGGGAAATAAATCAAGAGACTTGTATTTTAAAGCTTCACATTTTTGGCTGGACCTACCTTGTCCTTGGCCAAACCTGGCACTGTGTGCCCAGGTCAAGCTGCGCTGGAAGCCCAACTGCTGGCATATCACATTGGCCAGGTTAAGATCTACTTCATCATCACACACAGTGCCCCATGCGCCATTGTAGAGCACCTCCACACGTCCTTCGTTTGTACTGCGCCGGTTTAAGCCTGCAAGGCGTACATGGACCTCCTGTGCATAAAACGAAGGGGGGCAGAGGAGAAGCAGGACAAGGAGCGTAGACAAGGAGCTGAGCCACCGCATCCTGGTAGGGGGGAGAACAAAGAGTGAAACACAGGCTGATAGAAACATCAGCCTGACATCAGCTCAAAAGAGCAAAGCAGACAAGATGCTTGCAGCTCCCAAAATAAATGTGTATGTTACCACAAAAATCTTCAAAATAACACAAAGCCATGGAAGTCACATTCCATAGTCTAACAGAACATATAATTAGAAACTTTTTCTTCAACCCTAATGGGACATTCCACAGTAAAATGAAAGATTGATAGATGTTTTTATCCTTTAAAATAATCAGAGTCATTTAAAGTACAGCGGGAGGTTTGAGAAACAGCCTGAACCAGTCAAGGCACAGGGAGTAATAACCGGAGCTAAAAGTAGCTTCTGCATCCAGCCAACGGAAATTCTGGCTTTCCGCAAACCCTCAAGTTTAGTTGCACGTATTAGGCCAACAGACACATAAGCAAATAAACATTGTCATAAAAATGCTCTCACACATAAATAGAGCAGCAGGTCTCCATCTGTGCAAGATGCTGTAGTTAATGAGCAATAATTACAACCTCTAAAATGTTTGTCTTCTAGCAGAGTAGCTAACTAGTGGTGAGGAGCAAGCTGTGAGGAGAAGGTCTAGAGGATGATAGAAACACTTTATGGATTTAGGAGTCAGACAAATTCTGCTTTGTGTATGGATCATGGGCCCTCATACAAATGTTGAATGAGGATGACTTCAATTAGTTACAGAGATGAAAATTTTAGTTATTGAGGAAAAACACAATGAGAAAAAAATGAAATAAAAAATAAACAGAAGGAGAGGAGAACAAAATAAAAATGCTGGAGAAAACTTACCTATCTGTTGATCTCAGCCTTGAGCTTCTGGAGGAAAGAAAGGAGAGCACTGGGGCAGTGAGCTTGGTCCTGCTGTCTCTATTCTCCTCTTTCCCTCCCTCTTTCTTCTTCTGTCACTCCCTCAGGTTGGCTCTCCATCCCTCCCATTTTATTCATTTAAGGAGTTTTTCCTTCCTCTGGTCACGTTTCTCCTTTCCAACACATACTGCCTGTCAAAGGAAATCTGGAAAAGGGAAACTGACCATGGAAATCAATGAAAACATAAACAAATCAATGACTTTTATTCTCTCCTTGTCTCCCAGTGCATACATATGAATCAGAATACTTTATTAATCTCAGAGAAAATTATGTGGTCACAGTTGCTCCAAATTGAATTGAATATATGCTATATATTGCAGCAGGTGGGTAAACTCCCTGGTCTGGTCACATGTTTGGCTCACTTGACACGTGAGCTTGAATTATAAAAGCCTGTAATTTTTATAAGAATCTCTAACCCCCCCCCAGGCAAACATATATTCCAGTCAATGGATGCTTGTTTTATTGTGTGTCAAATCTTACACAATTCTAAGTCTCAATCTCATTACTTTTACTCTTACTTGTTTGCTTTGTGAAGTCTTTTATTCCATGCAATGATAAAATCACATGTTCTCTCTCTCACACACACAAGCCTGGCACCCTGCCCTGCCCACAGTTGGCGGTGTCATAAAATAAATACTATGTGCTCTGCAGTGCGAGTGAAGCTGCATGTCTGAACTCTTTGCATGAACTTGAAGTTTCATAACATCCTCAGTCGTGGCACCTCATTACGTGAAGAAAGTTATCTCTAAGAATAGAGTCAAATGGCAACCCTGTGATTTTATAAAAAAAAACGAGCAGATAATCCCAAAGAGGCTTTAGTGCTTAAACACTTATGAAGCAGCAACTTCAAATCTTTGCATTAACTACGTAACAATCCATAGAAACCTTTTCCTTTTATGGAAATGGTAAATGTTATTAAGTATGGATTAATTCTTTTCTGGTTTATTAAGGGCTGTGTTTTAATCCCCGTTTTTGTTGAAATAACAATGAACGGCCAGTCTTTATAACACATTTCATATAAATATCAACAGCATTATATATCAGACATTTTTATATAATCTGGAATGCTTGCTGAAGTTCATTATTTTTAATTGTTGATAAATGTAAATGAAAGACTAGAAAAAAACAGCAGCTACTTGTATCTGTATTTAGCATGTAGTTTATTTAACATTGTGTTCCTGCCCAACAACTGTTGATGGAATTAAGTTAGTAGCTAAATCTGGTCTTATGAGATCAATGTTTGTGGTCCCTGAAAATAAAGAATAAAAACTAAACTTTGTGTAACTCCACATCTAAGACTATGTGTGAAGCCTCTGTCCAGGGACTGCAGACATAGTCGCCCCCCCAACATCTTTTCCTGCCGATTCACCATCGGTTTGTGCGGGGAGGCCACAGTTTAATCTGTGGTTAGCATGGCCTCCCTGACCACCATTTAGCTCTGTTTCCCCATAAATCACAAATATAAGACTTACCGAAACGTTTTAATGTGTGAGTCATTTTTATTTTTAGAAGTCGCCCCAGGCCTTGATGTTGTCCTTGAGGCAGAAACCAGGTCGCTGTAAAGCAACGTGACGAGAGGGGAGACAATGAAGCCCAAGAGCTCTCTCTAGTGGAGGCAATGATTGATAGGAAGATTTTGCTGTAACTCAGACTGTTTCTGTGGCTGGAAACTGATGAATATGGCAAAAAGTTCCAACAATAAGTGTTCAAATAAAGTAAGACCGCAATGAAAATATGATTATGCTTTTAAGCTATTGTGTGAAACAATATTCATTATTTTTTGTCCTGGTTATGCACATTCTTCTGGGTTTTTTTGTGTTCATTTGGTTATTGTCAAAATCCTGGGTCACAATATACCTAGGTCATGTAAAATATTTTGGTATTGGCATATTTGAAGGCATATTTGTAAGGCCATCATGAACAGATGGTATAGGCAGAACTCCCTCACATAGGACAAATGCCGAAATTAGTGAGAAAATAAAGGTTCGGGAGCAGCTGGCTCATAACATAACAAACCAAGGCAAACAATGTTAAAAGAAATTAAAGAAAAGTACCATGTTTATGAGTGAAAGACAGAGTGAAACACTTATGTCACAGGAGCAAACTGTAGTGATTAGGCAATCCAGATTGCTCATGGGTTGATATGTGCTTTGTTTTGTTTTAAATGACAAAGTAATCAAATTTAAGGTGTTATAGAAACTTTAATGCATATGAACTATGCTTTTTTATACTGACTTCTCTTTTTCAATGGTTGAACTTTTAACTGGAACTTTTAACTGGAAAGTTCACAAGGCAGGAAATGGCACCAGAAAGGGGATTTGAATGGGGAACTGAGAGATTTTAATATTTGCTGGCACCTATGATTAGATTTACGACCACATTAGTACATGAAGATGTGGCGCACTCAGTACCTGTTATTCATCCACTGCAGTAAGTTACATTTATTTATTAACAGCAGTCCATTTAGTTTATGTAAACAACTTTCTTATATTGAGACTATTGCTGAAAAATGTAACACTTAAGAATAGATTTGTCTGGTTTTATGGATATAATTGTCTACAGGCTTGCCTGTCGCTATGTGCAAACTAATCTAAACAAGTCTTCTGTTTTGAATGAAGAGATGCTGGATTAAACTCACTTTAAACCACATCCACACACCTTATGTTTTATTTTCATAAATATTTGCTCACTCAGTGCTGTGGGTGTACTCAGAATGTATCTCCTTACCACTACTAAAAATAAGGCACTGAATGACTGTTGTTCACTTCTCATTATAAATAAAACATGAGGAGTGCCTCATGTTTCATTTTGCACTGAGAATTTTTTTTAGATATCACAAAGTCTAAGCAATGGGATAATTTCAGTCAGGGATGTAAAGCCTGTGTGATGTTATTTGGCCATTATAGACATTAGCAAACAGGGAACATACAAACACACAAACATACATATACCGCGATCTTTATAGTATGATGCTGTGATGGTGTTTCATTCTATGCTATGCATAAATTCCATTCAGTGCTCAACTGAACTGTCAGACGTACAAATGTATACAATTTTGGGATTCGTATACACTCTACAGATGTTGGCATTACACTGTCCTAATCAAATTTCATAACATCTCATCAAGATTGGTTCACTTGTCTAGGAGGAGATAGGGAACATATATACAGTACAGTCATTATAGCATGCTTCTGCAGGGAAGAGAGAACCAAAATTCATCTGCAGCGATGTGAAAGATTCATTGCTAGTTATTGCAAATACTTGATTCCAGTTTTTGGTCACCACTTACAAATATGTCCAAACCAATCACAATCATTCATCAAATATAATTTGCTCAAAAAGAAGAAATTCCATCCATTTTCTTAGCCAAAAGACACACAATAATTGTATTTTGTGTTTAGCTTGGAGTAATATGTGTGCCCCTGAGATCACAGAATAGCACATAGCACAGAGATGAGGCAGACAGAAAAAGAGGTGAGGGACAGGTGCTCCCAGGGTGAGAGAAGATCGCTCGCAGAGTCCTTTGGTGCTGTGGGCAGACACTATCCAGGTACAGAGAGAGAATGTGGAGTTGTTGGCGACGTGTAACACTGCTGCTGAATTTTAAAAAGTTTTTTGTGTTTATTTAAAAAAAATGGGAATTGCCCTGCTTCCTTGAAACCCATTTTAAGATTTTAAGGAACCATTAATTTCCTTGCTGTATATCCCACCAGGATATACAGCATATCCTGGTGGGATATACAGCAAGGACATTGGAATGTCGCTCGGACTGGAGAATTGTATTTGGATGATAACAAAGAGAGGGAAGGTAGTCAGAACAGAGGGGATTGAACTACCAGAAGGCAATATTGCAGACCTAGAGGACAGCTACGAGCACCTGGGGATCCCACAGGCAAATGGGAACCATGACGAGGCTGCTAGGAAAGCTGTAACCACAAAGTACCTGCAGAGGGTCAGGCAAGTCCTGAGGAGTCAAATGAATGGTAAGAACAAGATCTGGCCTATCAACACCTACGCCCTGCCCACGATCAGGTAACCTGCTGGGATAATCAGTCGGCCAAAGGAGGAGATAGAAGCCACTGACATAAAGACCAGGAAGCTCCTTTCCATGCATGGAGGGTTTCACCCCATCCAGCAACCTGAGGCTGTATGCTGAGCAGAAGGAAGGAGGCCGGGAACTGGTGAGTGCCAGCCCCACAATCCAGGATGAGGCAAATACCTCAGGCAGAAGAAACCCAAGATATAGGAGGAGGAACCGTCATGGAAGGACAAGCCCCTGCACAGTATGTACCACCGGCAGATAGAGGAAGTGGCTGACATCCAGAAGTCTTACCAGTGGCTGGACAAAGGTGGACTGAAAGACAGCATAGAGGCTGTAATCATGGCAGCACAGGAACAAGCTCTGAGCACAAGATCCATAGAGGCTGGGGTCTATCACACCAGGCAAGACCCCAGGTGCAGGCTGTGTAAAGATGCCCCTGAGACAATCCAGCACATAACAGCAGGGTGCAAGATGCTAGCAGGCAGGGCATAACTGGAACGTCATAACCAAGTGGCTGGCATAGTATACAGAAACATCTGTGCCCAGTATGGCCTGGAAGTCCCGAGGTCAAAATGAGAAACGCTCTGTAGGGTGGTGGAGAATGACCGAGCTAAGATCCTGTGGTACTTCCAGGTACAGACAGACCAAATGGTGGTGGCTAACCACCTGGACATCATGGTGGTAGACAAGCAGAGGAAGATGGCCGTAGTGATAGATGTAGCGATACTGAATGACAGCAACATCAGGAAGAAGGAGCACAAGAAGCTGGAGAAGTACCAAGGGCTCAGAGAGGAGCTTGAGAAGATGCGGAGAGTGACAGTAACAGTAGTCCCAGTTGTAATTGGAGCACTGGGTAGGGTGACTCCCAAGCTAGGCGAGTGGCTCCAGCAGATCCCAGGAACAACATCGGAGATCTCTGTCCAGAAGAGCGCAGTCCTAGGAACAGCTAAGACACTGCGCAGGACCCTCAACCCCAGGGCTCTGGTTGAGGACCCGAGCTTGAAGGATAGATTGCCCGCAGGGGTGAGAGGGGAATTTTATATAATTTCTTATAATTTTTTCTTGAAAAGCCTAGGGAGGGCCTAGCCCTGTCAGCCCATTCATACCAGCTGTCCCTGTCTGTACCTAACACTGTTTTCTTCTATTTACAGTTTCTCTGAGCTGTGTCACCAGCACAGCAGGGGGGATCCATGTGTCTGGATATGAGGGGGCAGATGTTAATGTTTCTTGTTCCTATAAGAAGGGATTTCAATCTTCCGAGAAGTACCTGTGCAAGTCAAACTGTGGCAAGAGTGATGTTCTTATCATGACGACACAACCAAAAAACAAAAAATACTCCATCTACGATGACACAAAGGCTCAAATCTTCACTGTGACGATCTTCAACTTGCAGAAAAGGGATGCAGGGAAATACTGGTGTGGCATCTCCTTATTTGGAAATGACATCTACGCTGAAGTCACAGTGGATGTTGGGCAAGGTAAATAAAATTACCTTATATAGTTATTTAGTATGTTGTAGTTTTGGGGGGTGGGGTTCTCTGACAACAGATGGATTTGTCAAAAGTAGCTAGAGCACACTGGAGAAGGTTTTCAAAACAAAGCATTGGCAAATTTTTTTTGCACTTACATTAGTGACACTCATCAGCTTGAACAACATTTGACCTTTCTGCACTCCATGTGTCACAATGAAACAGAGGTTTCTCTTTCATCGTGAAACATGGAAGGAAGCAAAGGATACACACAAAAATAAAAAGTAATACAGTACAGATATAAGCATGTTGCTTAGATAAGAGTCAGCACACATTTTTGGATGACAGGATAAAATTAAATGTGAAACTTGTTTTAGTTTTTTGACATCTTTTTCTTTGCATTTACTTAGTCTGTATTTTACCTTGTGACAATTTTGGATGTTTATCTTTCTGACAGACAGCTGCTGTAACAGTGTGACCAAAATAAAAAGCTATAAAGAAGATTCAGTGACCATCAGTTGTCCTTATGAGTCTGAGTACCAGAACAACCTGAAGTACATCTGCAGAGGAACACGGCCCTCCACATGTCTGCAGCAGGCACTGATCACCTCTGACAACAAAGAAAATGGACGATTCAGACTTGATGATGACAAAGTGTTAGGAAAATTTACAGTGAGCATTACCAGACTGACCAGAAGGGATTCTGGTTTATACCTTTGTGGTGTCCAAAGAAACAGTGGACGAGATGTTTTCTCTGCTGTTGAGCTTCAAGTCAAAGGTGAGAGTTTATAGTTATGTCTCTTATGAAAGCCAATACAGAAAGTATTTATTATATATAATGTATTTTATTATTTCAGAAACAGGAAGCAAAAAATGTTGCTGTACAGTAAGATTTGTGTTCTCCTAGATAGCTCTTTTTCTTTTGGGTTAAAGGGACTTAAACGTGATGTAAATCCTCATGCATTCAAAATTTCAATGATTTGTGATTATAAAATAGGAGTGCTCATTTAACTATTAATGAAATAAGGAGCACAAGTTACCAAATGCTGATCAGTCTAGAGATTTGGTGCTATTTCTGCTGTTTAGACTGACTGGAACATATGATATGTGGATATTATGATACTTCTGTGCAGATTTTATTCTCTTAAATATTTCTTTTCCTGCAGCAATTCACATTCTGGTTTACTTTCTGCCCACACCTCTGGTTATAATGCTGATACCGACAGTGGCTTGGATCAAGGTTTATAAATGCACCAAAGTGAGAGGTAAAACACACATATGCACACAAACACATATATAGATTTGTCCACACACAAGCACTTTAATTTATTGTTTTCTGTGTTGCTCCAGCAGCTGACATCGCCATGAACAGAATCACGATAAACACTGAAGAAGCGGGAGAAGTAAAGCTTAAGGATGTGAGAGGAAAATACACGAGACAGTATCAGAAGCATTTCGAAAGTGCAATGTTTGCTGCACCGTACTGGCAATTTCGCTTGCTTTGACAGTGCTCCTGTAAATGTTACGTTTATTCTCAGGAACATCTTCCCACCATGTCCTCTAAAATGTGTACATTATTTCAATATTACATTTCTGTAGACTCCTATTTACTCAATTTAGGCTAAAAAAAATCAGAGAAATAGATGCACCTGGTGCTAGTGGGCCAAAGAAATATGTTATCATCAAGAAATTGTTATGCCATGTGTCCATCTTATTGTGACCTCTGAATTTCACTGCGAGTTTCCTTCGTCATTGTAATCTTTCCTTCTATTTGTTTTTTAGACTTATGAAAACCAAGCTGTTGAGGCGTGTTTCAATTTGGGTTCTTCTGAGGAGCGGAACAACTGGCACATCTATGATAATGATGATGGTGATCATGTGTATGAAGATATTCGTGAGACAGAAGATATGTGTTTTACTTATGAACGCTAAAAGGACAGAACCAAAACAAACCAAACAGTATACAAAACTGTGATCAAATATGTGGTCATATTAATGCCTTCAGTACTAATTGTAAAAAGTCATCTTTATATTGGTCATAACCATGTCTCAGAAGTGCATATCTACATTAAACTATGACCTAATCTTATATTTGTTGTTTAGCCTGTCTTCTCCCAGCTGTACACCTGTTATGTACATTGCCTGTAGTTATGGGTTTTCCTCTGATGTAGCAGTTTTTAACACTTGTACTTCAAAGTAGTTCTGTTCGAGCCACATATTGTCAATCTTTTTAGAATACGTGAACGAATAAAGAATATTGTGGCTATGAAAAGGAACTGAAATGTAATTTTTTTTTTCAATATTAGGTTTCAGGCTCTCTTGTACACATGATTTATTTATTTGTTTATTACTAATTACAGCAACACAAAAAAGAGCCAAACAAAGACGTGTTGAACCTTTCAGTATCCTGACAGTGCTGAAGTGGTCGGGTATCGTTTACGGTGAGTCATGCACTTTTCCCTCTCGATGAACAGTGAGTGGGTTTTGCAGTTGATGTCTTTCTCCAACGCCATGCGTGACTCCTCCAGACGAGACAGGGACTCTCTGGCTTTGCTCAGCTTCTGCTGTAGAGATGCCAGAGTGGCATCAATCTGCTTCACCTCCCCTTCCAAACTACAGACAGAAGCAAAAAATCAGAGCAGTGAGAAAGACAAAGCAGTTTATTGTTTTGTGCATGCATACCTGAGTTGGGGTTCATCCCTGCACAGCTCCATGTTGGGTCTCAGGGAGCGAAGGTAAAGTCTGGACTGAGCTACTCGCAGTGGAGCTTCTTTGTTGTGAATGGCCTGCTGCAGAGCCACAATGTTTTTCTCCTGGGCACCAATTTGCTCCAAGATCTACACATGAGATAATACAATCAATCATCAACTAATAACCAGTCATTTACTCTGTCTGTCAGTTTATCCACCTGTTTGAGCTGCATATTGAGCTGTGTCTTGGCCTCATTCAGCTCCACAGAGCGTTCGCTGAAGGCTCGGTCAACACTGGAGCACTGGACTCTCAGATCCTCAGCTGTGTCCTGCAGCACTTGCTCTACCAGCAATCTAACACACAAGGATTCCATTTGTTTAAAGAAAATCATAAATAATGAACCAGGATCAGTTTCAGATTCTGCTGCAGTATATGAACTAGTATGTGCTCTAACCTGAGACTGTTGGTAGCCTGTTCCTCCTGCACGGCCTTGAACAGGTTGTCATGTGTAAACTTCGTCCATGATGGGTGGCTGGACACCCTGGAGCAAGTGAAAAAAGTTAACAGGACTGTTTCTCGTTTTTTTTTTAGGTTTATGTAATATCTCCAGCTGCTCAAACTCACTGTTCTTGCATGGCTGCTGAGCTGGGATGGTGCTGCGTATCTGAACTCATGTTACTGTGTCTTCCGCTGTGGTCATCAAAATGGTAGGCCTGGTACTTATCAGACCAGTCCATCTCTAAAGTGTGCTTGGCTTCTCTGTTCAACCTGATGCACAGACACACATGAAATAAAAGTTTCTGTTTATAGTTATATAAATATTTCATGTTATGAAATTCTACGTGTTATGCAGTTTTACTCTGAGTAAACAGAGTTTCAAACTTACTTGATTTGACTGACAACCTGAGCTGTAGTTCTCTTCAGAAGAGCCTGGACACTCCTGATCAAGTCCACTTCCTGCAAAAGACAGAATCATCTTACTGGTTAATGTGTCACTGCCATCTGCTGGATCTCATTATTAAACGTTTTACTCTGAAAATATTACAGTAAGAGCTAAGATCAGTTCAAATATGTTTAAATATCACTGAAGACAAGAAAAAGCAGACATTCTTAGTTTGATGAGGTGAAATCTGCCACTGCAAGTTGATCAGATCACACTAGTTCACATTTGTCATTAACTTAGGTGCGATTCTTTCCCTTTAACTTGAAAAGCATTATTCCAAAATAAAATATCAATGTGTCTAAAATATCCCATTAGCAGTAATTGGTCAAATATCAAATTAAATACATTTTTGAGAAAATGTATCCAAATACAAATTTCACTTATAATTATAATTACACGTTCAGATTTTTGCAAACCCACACTTAGACGATATTATTTTGGATCATGAAATATTGTCTATCACCTTGAACAACTCTTCCTCCACAGTGTCTCTGACCAGGTCAGCTCCCAGCCTTCTCGCCCTGCAGTTCAGATTGTCTGTGGCGATAGCATAGGGAATCTCGGTGGCATCCAGCGCCTTCTCCAGCCGCGTCTTCAGCGCCACCAGTGACTCCGTGTCGGCCAGCAGCTGCTCGATGTGCCGCTGCAGCTCAGACTTCCAGTAGTGGATCTCTTGTAGTCTCTCTCCCAGACGACGTGTTCCCTCGGCCTGTGTCTTAAAAGTGGATGCATCGGTGTCTTGGTACAAAGTTCTGGACTCTCGCTGAAGGCTCGTAGCTTCGTGGCAGTCGGTACCGGCTTGCTGAAGTAAGTTTTGGTAGTTGGAGAACCATTCAGTCGGGGTGTATTTAGCCGAGCGGTACCCTGCTGTGGCTAAGCCGGAGGACGGCTGTGGGGCCGCTACAAGGTGATCTTTCTCCGGGACCCCCTGAGCTACAGCTCTGCTGTCATAGTGAGGCCGTGATACTACAACATCCGAGCACATTTTTTAACAATTCAAATGGTCTACAAGAAAAAAGACGCGATTTATTTGGACTGATTAAAGCAGATTTAGTCCGAAATAAAAAGTAGCAGCACTAACATTAACAGTCCGGACCAAGCTGTAGGTTTGTTTGTTTGGTGTTGCCTAGTTACACATGTTGGCTCAGATGACACGGCTAATCATCAAATGCTAATATCAGTCAAACAACAAACCTAAGTATATAATAATACGATAAATAATAATAAAGCTCTGGGACCAATTCAGCGTATACCAGAAGAGAACCATTTTAAATCTCTGTAGTATAGTATACAGAATTTGTTGTTTAGTTGCTAAATAGAATAGCAGAGGTGTGGACTCGAGTCAGACTCCAGTCATTAATTTTATGACTTTAGACTTGACTTGAAAAAAGGTTGTAAGACTTGTGACTTGACTTGGACTTTTACACCAGTGACTTGGGACTTGAATTGGACTTGAACCTGTTTACTTGAAAATACTTGATATTTTACCCAAATCTAAAATTTAACATACATATTATATAAAAAGTGTGGACCATTAATTCACTTTATTCATTCATTCATTCATTCATTCATTCATTCATTCATTCTTACCACACTCCGTATGTATGTGAGAGTGGGCTGTAGCACAGCCAATCAAATTAACCAGATTTAAAAAAAACAAAAACAAAAACGCTCGAGCCAAAAATGCTCCCAAGAGTAATTTCTTTCGGCTACATAAACTACGAAGTAGTCAACAAAAAACGAAATGCAACATGCAAAACATGCAAGAAGAGAATTACAGACGGAGATGGAACAACTTCCAACTTTGTCCGACATTTGAAGTTGCATAAAGAACGGTAGGTGCTGCCTTTTTTTGCTACGATGAGATAGCGACTTAGCTAACTTCATCTTATTAGCAAATGTTCTCCGGGCTACATTGATGATACTGTTTGGCTTTAACAGGTATGATATGTTTGTCATGCTATTTTAAATCCGGTCCTACAAGCGCATCCAAGAATAACATGCAACTTGTTAGCTCAGAATTGTTGGTGAATGGTGAGCAGGGTCCGTTTCAGAAAGTGGGTTCTGTAGCTGTACTCAGGGAAGAGAGTTTCTCTCCGTCTCCTCCCCATCATTAACCCCGTAGATTTAACCCAGTTTAGACTGACAAATATTTATTTTACCATCACATCACAATTCAAAATCACTGTTTAATTTGCAATTAGTGCATGGTCGTGTTTAACTTTTGCATGTCTAAGCCAGGGAATTTTTTTTTTGGTTAGAAAATCTGGCCCACCTTAGTGTGTAATTGAGTAGTCTTAACAATGTGGTGTATGCTGTACAGTGCAGCGAGGAATGCCCAGACCTCTACATTGGAGAGACCAAACAGCCACTTCACAAGCGCATGGCACAACACAGAAGAGCCACCTCCACAGGACAAGACTCAGCAGTCCATCTGCATCTTAAGGATAAAGGACACTCTTTCGAGGATGCCAATGTTCACATTTTGGACAGAGAGGACAGATGGTTTGAAAGAGGAGTGAAAGAAGCCATCTATGTCCACTGTGAGCGACCATCTTTGAACAGAGGCGGGGGTTTACGACACCAACTCTCTGCCATCTATAATCCAGTTTTGAGATCCCTTCCCAGACGCCTTAACGCCCACTCACATCCTGGGCCATCTGACCTCAGGAATTCGCATGATAAGGTGGGGCCAGGTTTCACAATGAACACACCCGAAACTCTGGCTGATTGGGACCCACACCCAGTTTCACACCTTGGCTCAGGCGATTAGAGGATCATCAGGGGGTCCTTTTGTCCCTCTGTGGGGGGACACTCCCACTAGGTTTATATCTGGGACTCTCCACCATTTGACCTTAGAACTGAAGAAGCTTCTCGGATGAGAGGTGAAACGTCTTCAAGTAACTTAAAGAAGTCCAGACGCTTTTCTTTGCAAGCTCCTTTGACTACGATGACCTGGATGACTGAGAACCTTCACAGACTAATTGAGTAGTCCTGCAATATATGGCCTTTTTCTTCTGTCATTTATGTCAATACATCAAATAAAATACTTTGATCTTATGTTATTAGCTGTTGTTTATTTGCAAAGGTCAGTTATTCTTAACAGGGATGCTAAACATTGCTTATTAGAACTATGCAGAGTTTTGAGAAAAGTGTTTTAATAAATATTGTTTATATATTTTTTATTTATATTTTTTATCGTCTGAAAACTATGAGGGTTTAAGTGTTAATAGTTATTTAGGATTATTAGGATCAACTTAAAGTCAAATGCAATTCATGAATGGCTGTAATGGAATTTCTGACATGAGTCTAATATGCTTACCTCTATCAGATTTGAAGAATACCAGATGAAAAAGAGGATCACAAATGAACCTCAACAGCCTTTCATATCACAGTTTATGGACGCTTGTGCTGGACAGTACAGCATGACTCATCCACAGCAGAAAGCTATCACGAATGCATTATTAAGTGACTGTTATCATCTTCAATGCCCTGTACCAACACAGAGCAGAGCAGCTATCTGAACGCTACCCCAACAGAGGTTGATTATCTTGTTAATAATTTCACCTCCTCACTACGTACGACTCTGGATACTGTAGCTCCAGTGAAAACTAAGGTCTCTAATCAGAAGTACCTGACTCCGTGGTATAATTCTCAAACACGTACCCTAAAGCAGATGACTCGTAATCTGGAGAGGAAATGGCGTGTCACAAATTTAGAGGATCATCATTTAGCCTGGAGAAATAGTTTGCTGCTTTATAAGAAAGCCCTCCGCAAAGCCAGAACATCTTACTATTCATCACTGATTGAAGAAAATAAGAACAACCCCAGGTTTCTCTTCAGCACTGTAGCCAGGCTGACAAAGAGTCAGAGCTCTGTTGAGCCAACCATCCCTTTAACGTTAACTAGTAATGACTTCATGAACTTCTTCACAAATAAAATTTTTATCATTAGAGAAAAGATTACCAGTAATCATCCCACAGATGTAATATTATCTACAGCTACTCTTAGTACCATTGATGTTCAGTTAGACTCTTTTTCTCCAATTGATCTTTCTCAGTTAACTTCAATAATTACTTCCTCCAAACCATCAACGTGTCTTTTAGACCCCATTCCTACAAAACTGCTCAAAGAAGTCCTGCCATTGATTAATTCTTCGATCTTAAATATGATCAACCTATCTCTAATGGTCGGCTATGTACCACAGGCCTTCAAGCTGGCTGTGGTTAAACCTTTACTCAAAAAGCCATCTCTAGACCCAGCAGTCTTAGCTAATTATAGGCCAATCTCCAACCTTCCTTTCATATCAAAAATCCTTGAAAGAGTAGTTGTCAAACAGCTAACAGATCATCTGCAGAGGAATGGTTTATTTGAAGAGTTTCAGTCAGGTTTCAGAGCTCATCACAGCACAGAAACAGCTTTAGTGAAGGTTACAAATGATCTTCTTATGGCCTCTGACAGTGGACTCATCTCTGTGCTTGTCCTGCTAGACCTCAGTGCAGCATTCGATACTGTTGACCATAATATCCTATTAGAGCGATTAGAACATGCTGTAGGTATTACAGGTACTGCACTGCAGTGGTTTGTATCATATCTATCTAATAGACTCCAATTTGTGCATGTAAATGGAGAGTCCTCTTCACACACTGAGGTTAATTATGGAGTTCCACAGGGTTCAGTGCTAGGACCAATTCTGTTTACATTATAAATGCTTCCCTTAGGCAGCATCATTAGAAGACATAGCATACATTTTCACTGCTATGCAGATGACACCCAGCTCTATCTGTCCATGAAGCCAGATAACACACACCAATTAGTTAAACTGCAGGAATGTCTTAAAGACATAAAGACCTGGATGGCCGCTAACTTTCTGCTTCTTAATTCAGATAAAACTGAGGTTATTGTACTCGGCCCTGAAAATCTTAGAAATATGGTATCTAACCAGATTCTTACTCTGGATGGCATTACCTTGGCCTCCAGTAACGCTGTGAGGAACCTTGGAGTCATTTTTGACCAGGACATGTCCTTCAACGCACATATTAAACAAATATGTAAGACTGCTTTCTTCCATTTGCGCAACATCTCTAAAATTAGAAATATCCTGTCTCAGAGTGACACTGAAAAACTAGTTCATGCATTTATTACTTCCAGGCTGGACTACTGTAATTCATTATTATTAGGATGTCCAAAAAACTCACTGAAAAGCCTTCAGCTAATCCAAAATGCTGCAGCAAGAGTACTGACAGGGACTAGAAGGAGAGAGCATATTTCTCCTGTTTTGGCTTCCCTTCATTGGCTTCCTGTTAAATCCAGAATTGAATTCAAAATCCTGCTCCTCACATACAAGGTCTTAAATAATCAGGCCCCATCTTATCTTAATGACCTTGTAGTACCATATCACCCTATTAGAGCACTTCGCTCTCGCTCTGCAGGCCTACTTGTTGTTCCTAGAGTATTTAAAAGTAGAATGGGAGGCAGAGCCTTCAGTTTTCAGGCCCCTCTTCTGTGGAACCAGCTTCCAGTTTGGATTCGGGAGACAGAAACTATCTCTACTTTTAAGATTAGGCTTAAAACTTTCCTTTTTGCTAAAGCATATAGTTAGGGCTGGACCAGGTGACCCTGAATCCTCCCTTAGTTATGCTGCAATAGACGTAGGCTGCCGGGGGATTCCCAAGATGCATTGAGTTTTTCCTTTCCAGTCACCTTTCTCACTCACTATGTATTAATAGACCTCTCTGCATTGAATCATATCTGTTATTAACCTCTGTCTCTCTTCCACAGCATGTCTTTTATCCTGTCTTCCTTCTCTCACCCCAACCGGTCGCAGCAGATGGCCGCCCCTCCCTGAGCCTGGTTCTGCCGGAGGTTTCTTCCTGTTAAAAGGGAGTTTTTCCTTCCCACTGTCGCCAAAGTGCTTGCTCATAGGGGGTCATATGATTGTTGGGTTTTTCTCTGTATCTATGAAGCGCCTTGAGGCGACTTTTGTTGTGATTTGGCGCTATATAAATAAAATTGAATTGAATTGAATTGAATTGATTATTGGTTGCAA